>NC_080042.1:38337153-38681967 GCF_012489685.1 Lotus japonicus
GCCCAAATTGTTCGTAGAGCTGCTTGACGGGAAAATAACTCGAACAAATGTGCAGTCTTGAAATTTTCCAAATTTTTGTCCACAGTTTAAGGGACTAAAATTAGGGACTGTGCCCAGTTTCGTCGAATTCGCGCGCAGGAATTTTGTTTTACGAACGTTTCGCCCAAATTGTTCGTAGAGCTGCTCGACGGGAACATAATCGAACAAATGTGCACTCCTGAAATGTTCCAAATTTTTTTCCACAGTTTAAAGGACTAAAATTAGGGACTGTGCCCCCAGTTTCGTCGAATTCCGCGTGCAGGAATTTTGTTTTATAAACGTTTTCGCCCAAATTGTTCGTAGAGCTGCTCGTCGGGAACATAACTCGAACAAATGTACAGTCCTGAAATGTTCCTAATTTTTGTCCACAGTTTAAGGGACTAAAATTAGGGACTGTGCCCCAGTTTCGTTGAATTCGCGCGCAAGAATTTTGTTTTACGAAAGTTTGGCCCAAATTGTTCGTAGAGCTGCTTGACGGGAACATAACTCGAACAAATGTGAAGTTCTGAAATGTTCCAAATTTTTGTCCACAATTTAAGGGACTTAAATTAGGGACTGTGCCCCAGTTTCGTCGAATTCGCGCGCAAGAATTTTGTTTTACGAAAGTTTCGCCCAAATTGTTCGTAGAGCTGCTCGACGGGAACATAACTCGAACAAATGTGCAGTCCTGAAATGTGCCAAATTTTTGTCCACAGTTTAAGGGACTAAATTTAGGGACTGTGCCCCAGTTTCGTCGAATTCGCGCGCAGGAATTTTTGTTTTATAAACGTTTCGCCCAAATTGTTCGTAGAGCTGCTCGTCGGGAACATAACTCGAACAAATGTACAGTCCTTAAATGTTCCTAATTTTTGTCCACAGTTTAAGGGACTAAAATTAGGGACTGTGCCCCAGTTTCGTTGAATTCGCGCGCAAGAATTTTGTTTTACGAAAGTTTGGCCCAAATTGTTCGTAGAGCTGCTTGACGGGAAAATAACTCGAACAAATGTGCAGTCTTGAAATTTTCCAAATTTTTGTCCCAGTTTAAGGGACTAAAATTAGGGACTGTGCCCCAGTTTCGTAGAATTCGCGCGCAGGAATTTTGTTTTACGAACGTTTCGCCCAAATTGTTCGTAGAGCTGCTCGACGGGAACATAACTCGAACAAATGTGCAGTTCTGAAATGTTCCAAATTTTTGTCCACAGTTTAAGGGACTGAAATTAGGGACTGTGCCCCAAATTCGTCGAATTCACGCGCAGGAATTTTGTTTAATCAACGTTTCGCTCAAATGATACGCAGAGCTGCTCGACGGGAACATAACTCGAACAAATGTACAGTCCTGAAATGTTCCTAATTTTTGTCCAGAGTTTAAGGGACTAAAATTAGGGACTGTGCCCCAGTTTCGTCGAATTCGCGCGCAAGAATTTTGTTTTACGAAAGTTTGGCCCAAATTGTTCGTAGAGCTGCTTGACGGGAACATAACTCGAACAAATGTGAAGTTCTGAAATGTTCCAAATTTTTGTCCACAATTTAAGGGACTAAAATTAGGGACTGTGCCCCAGTTTCGTCGAATTCGCGCGCAAGAATTTTTTTTTACGAAAGTTTCGCCCAAATTGTTCGTAGAGCTGCTCGACGGGAACATAACTCGAACAAATGTGCACTCCTGAAATGTTCCAAATTTTTTTCCACAGTTTAAGGGACTAAAATTAGGGACTGTGCCCCAGTTTCGTCGAATTCGCGTGCAGGAATTTTGTTTTATAAACGTTTCGCCCAAATTGTTCGTAGAGCTGCTCGTCGGGAACATAACTCGAACAAATGTACAGTCCTGAAATGTTCCTAATTTTTGTCCACAGTTTAAGGGATTAAAATTAGGGACTGTGCCCCAGTTTCGTCGAATTCGCGCGCAAGAATTTTGTTTTACGAAAGTTTGGCCCAAATTGTTCGTAGAGCTGCTTGACGGGAAAATAACTCGAACAAATGTGCAGTCTTGAAATTTTCCAAATTTTTGTCCACAGTTTAAGGGACTAAAATTAGGGACTGTGCCCCAGTTTCGTCGAATTCGCGCGCAGGAATTTTGTTTTACGAACGTTTCGCCCAAATTGTTCGTAGAGCTGCTCGACGGGAACATAACTCGAACAAATGTGCAGTTCTGAAATGTTCCAAATTTTTGTCCACAGTTTAAGGGACTGAAATTAGGGACTGTGCCCCAAATTCGTCGAATTCACGCGCAGGAATTTTGTTTAATCAACGTTTCGCTCAAATGATACGCAGAGCTGCTCGACGGGAACATAACTCGAACATATATGCAGTCCCGAAATGTTCCAAATTTTTGTCCACAGTTTCTAAAATTAGGGACTGTACCCCAGTTTCATCGAATTCGCGCGCAGGAATTTTGTTTTACGAAAGTTTCGCCCAAATTGTTCGTAGAGCTGCTCGACGGGAACATAACTCGAACAAATGTGCAGTCCTGAAATGTTCCAAATTTTTGTCCACAGTTTAAGGGACTAAAATTAGGGACTGTGCCCCAGTTTCGTGGAATTCGCGCACAGAAAATTTGTTTTATAAACGTTTCGCCCAAATTGTTCGTAGAGCTGCTCGACGGGAACATAACTCGAACAAATGTGCACTCCTGAAATGTTCCAAATTTTTTTCCACAGTTTAAGGGACTAAAATTAGGGACTGTGCCACAGTTTCGTCGAATTCGCGCGCAAGAATTTTGTTTTACGAAAGTTTCGCCCAAACTGTTCGTAGAGCTGCTTGACGGGAACATAACTCGAACAAATGTGCAGTCTAGAAATGTTCCAAATTTTTGTCCACAGTTTAAGGGACTAAAATTAGGGACTGTGCCCCGGTTTTGTCGAATACGCGCGCAGGAATTTTGTTTTACGAACGTTTCGCCCAAATTGTTCGTAGAGCTGCTTGACGGGAACATAACTCGAACAAATGTGAAGTTCTGAAATGTTCCAAATTTTTGTCCACAATTTAAGGGACTAAAATTAGGGACTGTGCCCCAGTTTCGTCGAATTCGCGCGCAAGAATTTTGTTTTACGAAAGTTTCGCCCAAATTGTTCGTAGAGCTGCTCGACGGGAACATAACTCGAACAAATGTGCAGTCCTGAAACGTTCCAAATTTTTGTCCACAGTTTAATGGACTAAATTAAGGGACTGTGCCCCAGTTTCGTCGAATTCGCGCGCAGGAATTTTGTTTTATAAACGTTTCGCCCAAATTGTTCGTAGAGCTGCTCGACGGGAACATAACTCGAACAAATATACAGTCCTGAAATGTTCCAAATTTTTGTCCACAGTTTAAGGGACTAAAATTAGGGACTGTGCCACAGTTTCGTCGAATTCGCGCGCAAGAATTTTGTTTTACGAAAGTTTCGCCCAAACTGTTCGTAGAGCTGCTTGACGGGAACATAACTCGAACAAATGTGCAGTCTAGAAATGTTCCAAATTTTTGTCCACAGTTTAAGGGACTAAAATTAGGGACTGTGCCCCGGTTTTGTCGAATACGCGCGCAGGAATTTTGTTTTACGAACGTTTCGCCCAAATTGTTCGTAGAGCTGCTTGACGGGAACATAACTCGAACAAATGTGAAGTTCTGAAATGTTCCAAATTTTTGTCCACAATTTAAGGGACTAAAATTAGGGACTGTGCCCCAGTTTCGTCGAATTCGCGCGCAAGAATTTTGTTTTACGAAAGTTTCGCCCAAATTGTTCGTAGAG
This sequence comes from Lotus japonicus, assembly GCF_012489685.1. Lineage (NCBI taxonomy): Eukaryota > Viridiplantae > Streptophyta > Magnoliopsida > Fabales > Fabaceae > Lotus > Lotus japonicus. Next base: position 38,340,894 of record NC_080042.1, read on the forward strand.
CTGCTCGACGGGAACATAACTCGAACAAATGTGCAGTCCTGAAACGTTCCAAATTTTTGTCCACAGTTTAATGGACTAAATTAAGGGACTGTGCCCCAGTTTCGTCGAATTCGCGCGCAGGAATTTTGTTTTATAAACGTTTCGCCCAAATTGTTCGTAGAGCTGCTCGTCGGGAACATAACTCGAACAAATGTACAGTCCTGAAATGTTCCTAATTTTTGTCCACAGTTTAAGGGACTAAAATTAGGGACTGTGCCCCAGTTTCGTCGAATTCGCGCCCAAGAATTTTGTTTTACGAAAGTTTGGCCCAAATTGTTCGTAGAGCTGCTTGACGGGAAAATAACTCGAACAAATGTGCAGTCTTGAAATTTTCCAAATTTTTGTCCACAGTTTAAGGGACTAAAATTAGGGAATGTGCCCCAGTTTCGTCGAATTCGCGCGCAGGAATTTTGTTTTATAAACGTTTCGCCCAAATTGTTCGTAGAGCTGCTCGACGGGAACATAACTCGAACAAATATACAGTCCTGAAATGTTCCAAATTTTTGTCCACAGTTTAAGGGACTAAAATTAGGGACTGTGCCACAGTTTCGTCGAATTCGCGCGCAAGAATTTTGTTTTACGAAAGTTTCGCCCAAACTGTTCGTAGAGCTGCTTGACGGGAACATAACTCGAACAAATGTGCAGTCTAGAAATGTTCCAAATTTTTGTCCACAGTTTAAGGGACTAAAATTAGGGACTGTGCCCCAGTTTTGTCGAATACGCGCGCAGGAATTTTCTTTACGAACGTTTCGCCCAAATTGTTCGTAGAGCTGCTTGACGGGAACATAACTCGAACAAATGTGAAGTTCTGAAATGTTCCAAATTTTTGTCCACAATTTAAGGGACTTAAATTAGGGACTGTGCCCCAGTTTCGTCGAATTCGCGCGCAAGAATTTTGTTTTACGAAAGTTTCGCCCAAATTGTTCGTAGAGCTGCTCGACGGGAACATAACTCGAACAAATGTGCAGTCCTGAAATGTTCCTAATTTTTGTCCAGAGTTTAAGGGACTAAATTTAGGGACTGTGCCCCAGTTTCGTCGAATTCGCGCGCAGGAATTTTGTTTTATAAACGTTTCGCCCAAATTGTTCGTAGAGCTGCTCGTCGGGAACATAACTCGAACAAATGTACAGTCCTGAAATGTTCCAAATTTTTGTCCACAGTTTAAGGGACTAAAATTAGGGACTGTGCCCCAGTTTCGTTGAATTCGCGCGCAAGAATTTTGTTTTACGAAAGTTTCGCCCAAATTGTTCGTAGAGCTGCTTGACGGGAAAATAACTCGAACAAATGTGCAGTCTTGAAATTTTCCAAATTTTTGTCCATAGTTTAAGGGACTAAAATTAGGGACTGTGCCCCAGTTTCGTCGAATTCGCGCGCAGGAATTTTGTTTTACGAACGTTTCGCCCAAATTGTTCGTAGAGCTGCTCGACGGGAACATAACTCGAACAAATGTGCAGTTCTGAAATGTTCCAAATTTTTTTCCACAGTTTAAGGGACTAAAATTAGGGACTGTGCCACAGTTTCGTCGAATTCGCGCGCAAGAATTTTGTTTTACGAAAGTTTCGCCCAAACTGTTCGTAGAGCTGCTTGACGGGAACATAACTCGAACAAATGTGCAGTCTAGAAATGTTCCAAATTTTTGTCCACAGTTTAAGGGACTAAAATTAGGGACTGTGCCCCAGTTTTGTCGAATACGCGCGCAGGAATTTTCTTTACGAACGTTTCGCCCAAATTGTTCGTAGAGCTGCTTGACGGGAACATAACTCGAACAAATGTGAAGTTCTGAAATGTTCCAAATTTTTGTCCACAATTTAAGGGACTTAAATTAGGGACTGTGCCCCAGTTTCGTCGAATTCGCGCGCAAGAATTTTGTTTTACGAAAGTTTCGCCCAAATTGTTCGTAGAGCTGCTCGACGGGAACATAACTCGAACAAATGTGCAGTCCTGAAATGTTCCTAATTTTTGTCCAGAGTTTAAGGGACTAAATTTAGGGACTGTGCCCCAGTTTCGTCGAATTCGCGCGCAGGAATTTTGTTTTATAAACGTTTCGCCCAAATTGTTCGTAGAGCTGCTCGTCGGGAACATAACTCGAACAAATGTACAGTCCTGAAATGTTCCAAATTTTTGTCCACAGTTTAAGGGACTAAAATTAGGGACTGTGCCCCAGTTTCGTTGAATTCGCGCGCAAGAATTTTGTTTTACGAAAGTTTCGCCCAAATTGTTCGTAGAGCTGCTTGACGGGAAAATAACTCGAACAAATGTGCAGTCTTGAAATTTTCCAAATTTTTGTCCATAGTTTAAGGGACTAAAATTAGGGACTGTGCCCCAGTTTCGTCGAATTCGCGCGCAGGAATTTTGTTTTACGAACGTTTCGCCCAAATTGTTCGTAGAGCTGCTCGACGGGAACATAACTCGAACAAATGTGCAGTTCTGAAATGTTCCAAATTTTTTTCCACAGTTTAAGGGACTAAAATTAGGGACTGTGCCCCAGTTTCGTCGAATTCGCGTGCAGGAATTTTGTTTTATAAACGTTTCGCCCAAATTGTTCGTAGAGCTGCTCGTCGGGAACATAACTCGAACAAATGTACAGTCCTGAAATGTTCCTAATTTTTGTCCACAGTTTAAGGGATTAAAATTAGGGACTGTGCCCCAGTTTCGTCGAATTCGCGCGCAAGAATTTTGTTTTACGAAAGTTTGGCCCAAATTGTTCGTAGAGCTGCTTGACGGGAACATAACTCGAACAAATGTGAAGTTCTGAAATGTTCCAAATTTTTGTCCACAATTTAAGGGACTAAAATTAGGGACTGTGCCCCAGTTTCGTCGAATTCGCGCGCAAGAATTTTGTTTTACGAAAGTTTCGCCCAAATTGTTCGTAGAGCTGCTCGACGGGAACATAACTCGAACAAATGTGCAGTCCTGAAACGTTCCAAATTTTTGTCCACAGTTTAAGGGACTAAAATTAGTGACTGTGCCCCAGTTTCGTCGAATTCGCGCGCAGGAATTTTGTTTTATAAACGTTTCGCCCAAATTGTTCGTAGAGCTGCTTGACGGGAAAATAACTCGAACAAATGTGCAGTCTTGAAATTTTCCAAATTTTTGTCCACAGTTTAAGGGACTAAAATTAGGGACTGTGCCCCAGTTTCGTCGAATTCGCGCGCAGGAATTTTGTTTTACGAACGTTTCGCCCAAATTGTTCGTAGAGCTGCTCGACGGGAACATAACTCGAACAAATGTGCAGTTCTGAAATGTTCCAAATTTTTGTCCACAGTTTAAGGGACTGAAATTAGGGACTGTGCCCCAAATTCGTCGAATTCACGCGCAGGAATTTTGTTTAATCAACGTTTCGCTCAAATGATACGCAGAGCTGCTCGACGGGAACATAACTCGAACAAATGTGCACTCCTGAAATGTTCCAAATTTTTTTCCACAGTTTAAGGGACTAAAATTAGGGACTGTGCCCCAGTTTCGTCGAATTCGCGTGCAGGAATTTTGTTTTATAAACGTTTCGCCCAAATTGTTCGTAGAGCTGCTCGACGGGAACATAACTCGAACAAATGTACAGTCCTGAAATGTTCCTAATTTTTGTCCACAGTTTAAGGGACTAAAATTAGGGACTGTGCCCCAGTTTCGTCGAATTCGCGCGCAAGAATTTTGTTTTACGAAAGTTTCGCCCAAATTGTTCGTAGTGCTGCTTGACGGGAACATAACTCGAACAAATGTGCAGTCTAGAAATGTTCAAATTTTTGTCCACAGTTTAAGGGACTAAAATTAGGGACTGTGCCCCAGTTTCGTCGAATTCGCGCGCAAGAATTTTGTTTTACGAAAGTTTGGCCCAAATTGTTCGTAGAGCTGCTTGACGGGAAAATAACTCGAACAAATGTGCAGTCTTGAAATTTTCCAAATTTTTGTCCACAGTTTAAGGGACTAAAATTAGGGACTGTGCCCCAGTTTCGTCGAATTCGCGCGCAGGAATTTTGTTTTACGAACGTTTCGCCCAAATTGTTCGTAGAGCTGCTCGACGGGAACATAACTCGAACAAATGTGCAGTTCTGAAATGTTCCAAATTTTTGTCCACAGTTTAAGGGACTAAAATTAGGGACTGTGCCCCAGTTTCGTCGAATTCGCGCGCAGGAATTTTGTTTTACGAACGTTTCGCCCAAATTGTTCGTAGAGCTGCTCGACGGGAACATAACTCGAACAAATGTGCAGTTCTGAAATGTTCCAAATTTTTGTCCACAGTTTAAGGGACTGAAATTAGGGACTGTGCCCCAAATTCGTCGAATTCACGCGCAGGAATTTTGTTTAATCAACGTTTCGCTCAAATGATACGCAGAGCTGCTCGACGGGAACATAACTCGAACAAATGTGCACTCCTGAAATGTTCCAAATTTTTTTCCACAGTTTAAGGGACTAAAATTAGGGACTGTGCCCCAGTTTCGTCGAATTCGCGTGCAGGAATTTTGTTTTATAAACGTTTCTCCCAAATTGTTCGTAGAGCTGCTCGACGGGAACATAACTCGAACAAATGTACAGTCCTGAAATGTTCCTAATTTTTGTCCACAGTTTAAGGGACTAAAATTAGGGACTGTGCCCCAGTTTCGTCGAATTCGCGCGCAAGAATTTTGATTTACGATAGTTTCGCCCAAATTGTTCGTAGAGCTGCTTGACGGGAACATAACTCGAACAAATGTGCAGTCTAGAAATGTTCAAATTTTTGTCCACAGTTTAAGGGACTAAAATTAGGGACTGTGCCCCAGTTTCGTCGAATACGCGCGCAAGAATTTTGTTTTACGAACGTTTCGCCCAAATTGTTCGTAGAGCTGCTTGACGGGAACATAACTCGAACAAATGTGAAGTTCTGAAATGTTCCAAATTTTTGTCCACAATTTAAGGGACTAAAATTAGGGACTGTGCCCCAGTTTCGTCGAATTCGCGCGCAAGAATTTTGTTTTACGAAAGTTTCGCCCAAATTGTTCGTAGAGCTGCTCGACGGGAACATAACTCGAACAAATGTGCAGTCCTTAAATGTTCCAAATTTTTGTCCACAGTTTAAGGGACTAAATTTAGGGACTGTGCCCCAGTTTCGTCGAATTCGCGCGCAGGAATTTTGTTTTATAAACGTTTCGCCCAAATTGTTCGTAGAGCTGCTCGTCGGGAACTTAACTCGAACAAATGTACAGTCCTGAAATGTTCCTAATTTTTGTCCACAGTTTAAGGGACTAAAATTAGGGACTGTGCCCCAGTTTCGTCGAATTCGCGCGCAAGAATTTTGTTTTACGAAAGTTTGGCCCAAATTGTTCGTAGAGCTGCTTGACGGGAAAATAACTCGAACAAATGTGCAGTCTTGAAATTTTCCAAATTTTTGTCCACAGTTTAAGGGACTAAAATTAGGGACTGTGCCCCAGTTTCGTCGAATTCGCGCGCAGGAATTTTGTTTTACGAACGTTTCGCCCAAATTATTCGTAGAGCTGCTCGACGGGAACATAACTCGAACAAATGTGCAGTTCTGAAATGTTCCAAATTTTTGTCCACAGTTTAAGGGACTGAAATTAGGGACTGTGCCCCAAATTCGTCGAATTCACGCGCAGGAATTTTGTTTAATCAACGTTTCGCTCAAATGATACGCAGAGCTGCTCGACGGGAACATAACTCGAACAAATGTGCACTCCTGAAATGTTCCAAATTTTTTTCCACAGTTTAAGGGACTAAAATTAGGGACTGTGCCCCAGTTTCGTCGAATTCGCGCGCAGGAATTTTGTTTTATAAACGTTTCGCCCAAATTGTTGGTAGAGCTGCTCGACGGGAACATAACTCGAACAAATGTACAGTCCTGAAATGTTCCAAATTTTTGTCCACAGTATAAGGGACTAAAATTAGGGACTGTGCCCCAGTTTCGTCGAATTCGCGCGCAAGAATTTTGTTTTACGAAAGTTTCGCCCAAATTGTTCGTAGAGCTGCTTGACGGGAACATAACTCGAACAAATGTGCAGTCTAGAAATGTTCAAATTTTTGTCCACAGTTTAAGGGACTAAAATTAGGGACTGTGCCCCAGTTTCGTCGAATACGCGCGCAAGAATTTTGTTTACGAACGTTTCGCCCAAATTGTTCGTAGAGCTGCTTGACGGGAACATAACTCGAACAAATGTGAAGTTCTGAAATGTTCCAAATTTTTGTCCACAGTTTAAGGGACTAAAATTAGGGACTGTGCCCCAGTTTCGTCGAATTCGCGCGCAAGAATTTTGTTTTACGAAAGTTTCGCCCTAATTGTTCGTAGAGCTGCTCGACGGGAACATAACTCGAACAAATGTGCAGTTCTGAAATGTTCCAAATTTTCGTCCACAGTTTAAGGGACTAAAATTAGGGACTGTGCCCCAGTTTCGTCGAATTCGCGCGCAGGAATTTTGTTTTATAAACGTTTCGCCCAAATTGTTCGTAGAGCTGCTCGTCGGGAACATAACTCGAAGAAATGTACAGTCCTGAAATGTTCCGAATTTTTGTCCACAATTTAAGGGACTAAAACTAGGGACTGTGCCCCAGTTTCGTCGAATTCGCGCGCAAGAATTTTGTTTTACGAAAGTTTGGCCCAAATTGTTCGTAGAGCTGCTTGACGGGAAAATAATTCGAACAAATGTGCAGTCTTGAAATGTTCCAAATTTTTGTCCACAGTTTAAGGGACTAAAATTAGGGACTGTGCCCCAGTTTCGTCGAATACGCGCGCAGGAATTTTGTTTTACGAACGTTTCGCCCAAATTGTTCGTAGAGCTGCTTGACGGGAACATAACTCGAACAAATGTGCAGTTATGAAATGTTCCAAATTTTTGTCCACAGTTTAAGGGACTAAAATTAGGGACTGTGCCCCAGTTTCGTCGAATTCGCGCGCAGGAATTTTGTTTTACGAACGTTTCGCCCAAATTGTTCGACGGGAACATAACTCGAACAAATGTGCAGTCCTGAAATGTGCCTAATTTTTGTCCACAGTTTAAGGGACTAAAATTAGGGACAGTGCCCCAGTTTCGTCGAATTCGCGCGCAGGAATTTTGTTTTACGAACGTTTCGCCCAAATTGTTCGACGGGAACATCTCGACGGGAACATAACTCGAACAAATGTGCAGTCCTGAAACGTTCCAAATTTTTGTCCACAGTTTAAGGGACTAAAATTAGGGACAGTGCCCCAGTTTCGTCGAATTCGCGCGCAGGAATTTTGTTTTACGAACGTTTCGCCCAAATTGTTCGTAGAGCTGCTCGACGGGAACATAACTCGAACAAATGTGCAGTTCTGAAATGTTCCAAATTTTTGGCCACAGTTTAAGGGACTGAAATTAGGGACTGTGCCCCAAATTCGTCGAATTCACGCGCAGGAATTTTGTTTAATCAACGTTTCGCTCAAATGATACGCAGAGCTGCTCGACGGGAACATAACTCGAACAAATGTGCAGTCCCGAAATGTTTCAAATTTTTGTCCACAGTTTAAGGGACTAAAATTAGGCACTGTACCCCAGTTTCATCGAATTCGCGCGCAGGAATTTTGTTTTACGAAAGTTTCGCCCAAATTGTTCGTAGACCTGCTCGACGGGAACATAACTCGAACAAATGTGCAGTCCTGAAATGTTCCAAATTTTTGTCCATAGTTTAAGGGACTAAAATTAGGGACTGTGCCCTAGTTTCGTGGAATTCGCGCACAGGAAATTTGTTTTATAAACGTTTCGCCCAAATTGTTCGTAGAGCTGCTCGACGGGAACATAACTCGAACAAATGTGCAGTCCTGAAATGTTCCAAAATTTTTTCCACAGTTTAAGGGACTAAAATTAGGGACTGTGCCCCAGTTTCGTCGAATTCGCGCGCAGGAATTTTGTTTTATGAACGTTTCGCCCAAATTATTCGTAGAGCTGCTCGTCGGGAACATAACTCGAACAAATGTACAGTCCTGAAATGTTCCGAATTTTTGTCCACAGTTTAAGGGACTAAAATTAGGGACTGTGCCCCAGTTTCGTCGAATTCGCGCGCAAGAATTTTGTTTTACGAAAGTTTCGCCCAAATTGTTCGTAGAGCTACTTGACGGGAAAATAACTCGAACAAATGTGCAGTCTTAAAATGTTCCAAATTTTTGTCCACAGTTTAAGGGACTAAAATTAGGGACTGTGCCCCAGTTTCGTCGAATACGCGCGCAGGAATTTTGTTTTACGAACTTTTCGCCCAAATTGTTCGACGGGAACATAACTCGAACAAATGTGCAGTCCTGAAATGTTCCAAATTTTTGTCCACAGTTTAAGGGACTAAAATTAGGGACTGTGCCCCAGTTTCGTCGAATTCGCGCGCAGGAATTTTGTTTTACGAACGTTTCGCCCAAATTGTTCGACGGGAACATCTCGACGGGAACATAACTCGAACAAATGTGCAGTCCTGAAACGTTCCAAATTTTTGTCCACAGTTTAAGGGAGTAAAATTAGGGACTGTGCCCCAGTTTCGTCGAATTCGCGCGCAGGAATTTTGTTTTACGAACGTTTCGCCCAAATTGTTCGTAGAGCTGCTCGACGGGAACATAACTCAAACAGATGTGCAGTCCTGAAATGTTCCAAATTTTTTTCCACAGTTTAAGGGACTAAAATTAGGGACTGTGCCCCAGTTTCGTCGAATTCGCGCGCAGGAATTTTGTTTTATGAACGTTTCGCCCAAATTATTCGTAGAGCTGCTCGTCGGGAACATAACTCGAACAAATGTACAGTCCTGAAATGTTCCGAATTTTTGTCCACAGTTTAAGGGACTAAAATTAGGGACTGTGCCCCAGTTTCGTCGAATTCGCGCGCAAGAATTTTGTTTTACGAAAGTTTCGCCCAAATTGTTCGTAGAGCTGCTTGACGGGAAAATAACTCGAACAAATGTGCAGTCTTGAAATGTTCCAAATTTTTGTCCACAGTTTAAGGGACTAAAATTAGGGACTGTGCCCCAGTTTCGTCGAATACGCGCGCAGGAATTTTGTTTTACGAACGTTTCGCCCAAATTGTTCGTAGAGCTGCTTGACGGGAACATAACTCGAACAAATGTGCAGTTATGAAATGTTCCAAATTTTTGTCCACAGTTTAAGGGACTAAAATTAGGGACTGTGCCCCAGTTTCGTCGAATTCGCGCGCAGGAATTTTGTTTTACGAACGTTTCGCCCAAATTGTTCGACGGGAACATAACTCGAACAAATGTGCAGTCCTGAAATGTGCCTAATTTTTGTCCACAGTTTAAGGGACTAAAATTAGGGACAGTGCCCCAGTTTCGTCGAATTCGCGCGCAGGAATTTTGTTTTACGAACGTTTCGCCCAAATTGTTCGACGGGAACATCTCGACGGGAACATAACTCGAACAAATGTGCAGTCCTGAAACGTTCCAAATTTTTGTCCACAGTTTAAGGGACTAAAATTAGGGACAGTGCCCCAGTTTCGTCGAATTCGCGCGCAGGAATTTTGTTTTACGAACGTTTCGCCCAAATTGTTCGTAGAGCTGCTCGACGGGAACATAACTCGAACAAATGTGCAGTTCTGAAATGTTCCAAATTTTTGGCCACAGTTTAAGGGACTGAAATTAGGGACTGTGCCCCAAATTCGTCGAATTCACGCGCAGGAATTTTGTTTAATCAACGTTTCGCTCAAATGATACGCAGAGCTGCTCGACGGGAACATAACTCGAACAAATGTGCAGTCCCGAAATGTTTCAAATTTTTGTCCACAGTTTAAGGGACTAAAATTAGGCACTGTACCCCAGTTTCATCGAATTCGCGCGCAGGAATTTTGTTTTACGAAAGTTTCGCCCAAATTGTTCGTAGACCTGCTCGACGGGAACATAACTCGAACAAATGTGCAGTCCTGAAATGTTCCAAATTTTTGTCCATAGTTTAAGGGACTAAAATTAGGGACTGTGCCCTAGTTTCGTGGAATTCGCGCACAGGAAATTTGTTTTATAAACGTTTCGCCCAAATTGTTCGTAGAGCTGCTCGACGGGAACATAACTCGAACAAATGTGCAGTCCTGAAATGTTCCAAAATTTTTTCCACAGTTTAAGGGACTAAAATTAGGGACTGTGCCCCAGTTTCGTCGAATTCGCGCGCAGGAATTTTGTTTTATGAACGTTTCGCCCAAATTATTCGTAGAGCTGCTCGTCGGGAACATAACTCGAACAAATGTACAGTCCTGAAATGTTCCGAATTTTTGTCCACAGTTTAAGGGACTAAAATTAGGGACTGTGCCCCAGTTTCGTCGAATTCGCGCGCAAGAATTTTGTTTTACGAAAGTTTCGCCCAAATTGTTCGTAGAGCTACTTGACGGGAAAATAACTCGAACAAATGTGCAGTCTTAAAATGTTCCAAATTTTTGTCCACAGTTTAAGGGACTAAAATTAGGGACTGTGCCCCAGTTTCGTCGAATACGCGCGCAGGAATTTTGTTTTACGAACTTTTCGCCCAAATTGTTCGACGGGAACATAACTCGAACAAATGTGCAGTCCTGAAATGTTCCAAATTTTTGTCCACAGTTTAAGGGACTAAAATTAGGGACTGTGCCCCAGTTTCGTCGAATTCGCGCGCAGGAATTTTGTTTTACGAACGTTTCGCCCAAATTGTTCGACGGGAACATCTCGACGGGAACATAACTCGAACAAATGTGCAGTCCTGAAACGTTCCAAATTTTTGTCCACAGTTTAAGGGAGTAAAATTAGGGACTGTGCCCCAGTTTCGTCGAATTCGCGCGCAGGAATTTTGTTTTACGAACGTTTCGCCCAAATTGTTCGTAGAGCTGCTCGACGGGAACATAACTCAAACAGATGTGCAGTCCTGAAATGTTCCAAATTTTTTTCCACAGTTTAAGGGACTAAAATTAGGGACTGTGCCCCAGTTTCGTCGAATTCGCGCGCAGGAATTTTGTTTTATGAACGTTTCGCCCAAATTATTCGTAGAGCTGCTCGTCGGGAACATAACTCGAACAAATGTACAGTCCTGAAATGTTCCGAATTTTTGTCCACAGTTTAAGGGACTAAAATTAGGGACTGTGCCCCAGTTTCGTCGAATTCGCGCGCAAGAATTTTGTTTTACGAAAGTTTCGCCCAAATTGTTCGTAGAGCTGCTTGACGGGAAAATAACTCGAACAAATGTGCAGTCTTGAAATGTTCCAAATTTTTGTCCACAGTTTAAGGGACTAAAATTAGGGACTGTGCCCCAGTTTCGTCGAATACGCGCGCAGGAATTTTGTTTTACGAACTTTTCGCCCAAATTGTTCGTAGAGCTGCTCGACGGGAACATAACTCGAACAAATGTGCAGTCCTGAAACGTTCCAAATTTTTGTCCACAGTTTAAGGGACTAAAATTAGGGACTGTGCCCCAGTTTCGTCGAATTCGCGCGCAGGAATTTTGTTTTACGAACGTTTCGCCCAAATTGTTCGTAGAGCTGCTCGACGGGAACATAACTCGAATAAATGTGCAGTTCTGAAATGTTCCAAATTTTTGTCCACAGTTTAAGGGACTGAAATTAGGGACTGTGCCCCAAATTCGTCGAATTCACGCGCTGGAATTTTGTTTAATCAACGTTTCGCTCAAATGATACGCAGAGCTGCTCGACGGGAACATAACTCGAACAAATGTGCAGTCCCGAAATGTTCCAAATTTTTGTCCACAGTTTAAGGGACTAAAATTAGGGACTGTACCCCAGTTTCATCGAATTCGCGCGCAGGAATTTTGTTTTACGAAAGTTTCGCCCAAATTGTTCGTAGAGCTGCTCGACGGGAACATAACTCGAACAAATGTGCAGTCCTGAAATGTTCCAAATTTTTGTCCACAGTTTAAGGGACTAAAATTAGGGACTGTGCCCCAGTTTCGTCGAATTCGCGCACAGGAAATTTGTTTTATAAACGTTTCGCCCAAATTGTTCGTAGAGCTGCTCGACGGGAACATAACTCGAACAAATGTGCAGTCCTGAAATGTTCCAAATTTTTGTCCACAGTTTAAGGGACTAAAATTAAGGACTGTGCCCTAGTTTCGTCGAATTCGCGCGCAGGAATTTTGTTTAATCAACGTTTCGCTCAAATGATACGCAGAGCTGCTCGACGGGAACATAACTCGAACAAATGTGTGATGACCCTAGTTTAGTAGTGTTTTTAGGGTCATTTCTTAGTTTGTTTTGAGTCTTTTTGTTGAGTCTCATGTAGTGTTTCATGCATTCTCATGCATTTTTATCTTTATTTGTATTTCTACTTTGTTTTGGTAATTTCATAGTTTTATAGGGACCTTTCATGCATTTTAAGTAAGTTTAAGACTTGCATATCTTTTCTACTTGAATTGAGGGTCTTTTGTGCAAATAAACTCTTGGAAATCCTAGATATTTTCCTTGCTTTGTTCCCAAGCAGCTAGGTCTGAAAACTGATGAAGAAAGAAGGTCAAAAGGCTTGGAAAATTGAAGGGAGGCTTAAAGGGGAGTTAAGAAGAAGGTCAAGAGGCTTTCTAGCATGTAGAGAGCGCTCAGGCGCTCGTGTTGAGTGCCTGAGCGCCAATTGGATCGATGTTTACAAGATGCTAGAAAGGAATTGGCGCCTGAGCACTCCTGATTGAGCGCCTGAGCGCCAATTACTTCCAGAGAGCATGTTTTCAGCTTGGAATTGGCGCTCAGGCGTGCTTAATTGGCGCCTGAGCGCCCAGACTCGACCTGTTTGCCTATAAATAGGCTTTTTGTCATTTCTTTTGTAACTTTTGTCATTTTTATCAACTTTTTACATAAGTTAGAAGAGAGAGCTTGAGTTCTGAAGCTTTGGGAGCTTTCCCTAGGCCTTATGATCCAGGTTTTATCTTTACTTTCTTGTATGGATTCTAAACCCCTTTTGCTTTGGGTTCTTTGTAAGACTTTGGATGTTTTAGCTATCAATCCTTTTCTATTCATGTTGTTCTGAGTAAACCCTTGAATCTCACTTCTATGCTTTATCTTTCAAGCTTGAATGCATGCTAGCTTTATGCTTTTCTATAATCATAACGATAGTTTGTTATAGAATTGAGACTTGTTGTGAGATTACTCCTTCTATACTTGCTGCTAGGAATAGAGGAAGGGTTGGGGTTTGTTGGCCTGAATTTCATGCTTAGTGCTTCTAACAAATGTTTAGGTTATCAAGGAATTGAATCTATCTTTTGATTAGAAAGGGTTTTCTTTACGAGGCATCGATAGATGACTATCTAGGCTAGAACATCAAGGAGAGACTCAGGATTAATTGAATAGGAAGGTTTGCTAAAACTGAATTTGTTGAGCAAGAACCCAAGGCAATTTCATCTCTGTTTTTTCAATCGCTTTATTACTTGAGCACTTGTCTTCTTACAAACTTAAGAAAGAAACAACCAATCATTAAAACTGAATTTTACTCGCTTTTCAACCTTGAACTTGACTCTTAAACTGAATTCACATTCCAATTCCCTGTGGTTCGATAAATTAAAACCCGGAGATATCTGTACACTTGCAGATTGACCAACAAGTTTTTGGCGCCGTTGCCGGGGAATTGTTTGTGGTTTTTGGTTTAAGTTTTTAGTTTGTGGTTTTATTTTTGTTTTGAACTTGTCTAGAATTGGTGCTACTAATCTTTCTCTGTTTAGTATCAAACTTTCAGGCTACTCTCGAGAGAGACACCGTCATGGGTAGCCATATGACGGAGGAGGAGATGCAAGCCCATATCGAGGCAAGAATCCAAGAGGGGATCACCCTCCGATTATGTGAACAAGAAGTTGAGAATGCCAACCGGTCTCTTCGGGAACTCACTTAAACTACCATGAGTTATGACTATCCCGGGAGCATTGTCTTTCCCGAGGGAGTTGGAAACTTTAAGTTGAGACCGGCATTCATCAACTTGGTGAGCCAAAACCAATATGGTGGAGGTACTTTGGAAGATCCACATGCTCACATGGAGAGGTTCATCCGGAATTGCAACACTTACCATGTGAACAATGTTCCGACGGATGCAATTCGGTTGAGCTTGTTTCCATTTTCTTTGAAGGATGCAGCGGAGGAATGGCTGAATTCACAGCCTCAAGGGAGCTTCACTACTTGGGAAGACTTAGCAGAAAAATTCACAACAAGGTTCTTCCCAAGAGCCCTTCTGAGGAAATTGAAAAAAGACATCATGAATTTTGTGCAACCCACTGAAGAAAGTCTCTATGAAGCTTGGGAGCGCTTCAAGAAGCTATTGAGGAAATGTCCTCAACACAATCTCACCCAAGCTGAATTGGTTGCAACATTTTATGATGGTCTACAATACTCTTGGAGGTTTGGCCTAGATGCGGCTTCAAATGGCGAGTTCGATGCTCTTTCCCCACAAGCGGGGTATGACTTAATAGAAAAGATGGCAGCGAGAGCCATGAACTCTGAAAATGATCGCCAAACCCGAAGGAGTAAGTTTGAAGTGGAAGCTTATGACAAGCTCTTGGCCTCCAACAAGCAACTCACCGAACAAGTGGCGGAGATTCGAATGCATATTAAGGAGACCAAGACTTGTGTGGAGTGCAAGTCTTGTGGTGGACCTCATGTTAGTAACTTTTGTACTGACAATGCTGAGAGCAATGAAGCCAAAGCTATAGCTCAAGGAAGCATAGTTCCATCCTCAAATCATGAACCTCTTGTCCAAACACAAGTTGTTGGAAAGGTGAATTGCAAGAGGAGTTTAGAGGAGCTATTGGAGAGTTGCATCAACCGCATGAACAACAACCATAAGAACCAAGAGGCGGCTATCAAGAACTTGGAGAACCAACTTGGCCAGCTAGCCAAGCAAATTGCCGAAAGGCCTCAAGGTAAATTTCCTTCCGATACTATCCCCAATCCCGAACAAGAAAATTCTGCTGTTGTTACCACTAGGAGTGGGAGAGTGTTACATGAGTTAAAAAAGAAAGTAGAGGGAGAAAAAAGTGAGAAGATAGTTGAGGAGGAAGTGAGTGTTCCTATTAAAACTAGAGTGATGAATGATCCTATTCCTGAACTTAGCAAAGTTCCATTTCCTAAAGCATTGGCTAAAAAGAATTCGGATAAAAAGTTTTCAAAATTTATGGATGTTTTTAAGAAACTCCATATTGATATCCCTTTTTCCGATGCTTTGGAACAAATGCCTATCTATGCTAAGTTCATGAAGGACATTATAAATAAGAGGAGGAAGTTGAGTGAGGTTGATGAAACTATTATGATGACCGAGGAGTGTAGTGCCATTTTGCAAAGAAAAATGCCTAAGAAGAGAAGGGATCCCGGGAGTTTTACTATCCCAGTGGAGATTGAGGGGTTGACTGTTGTTGAAGCCTTGTGTGATTTGGGAGCGAGCATCAACTTGATGCCGCTTAGCATGTTTAGAAGGCTGAACTTAGGAGAGGTCACCCCGACCATGCTCTCCTTACAAATGGCGGACCGATCCCTAAAAACACCTTATGGGATCATTGAAGATGTGATGGTTAAGGTTGATAAGTACGTGTTCCCAGTTGATTTTGTGGTGCTAGACATGGAGGAGGATGCTAAGATTCCTCTCATTCTTGGCCGACCCTTCTTAGCCACTGGTAGGGCTAAGATTGATGTTGATAAGGGTCAGCTCATTCTCAGAGTTGGTGAGGACAAGGTAAGATTTTCGGTTTTCAATCCTAATTTGCAAACTAACATTAATGATGGTTTTGTTTGTGATATGATCAAAAGCTTGTCCAGGTCTTCAAAGGAGACCCCCAAGGTAAGTGAAAAAGATGTTGAGCTTAATAAAGCTCTCATCAAGCTTGTTAGTGAAAACAAGTATGGGGGGTCTAAAGATGAGAATTTCCAAGCTCACATGGCCCGATTCATTCAAGCTAGTCACCTTGTAAAGATGGAAGGTGTGACTAGTGATGAGCTCATGATTAAGCTCTTCCCTCACTCCTTGAAGGGGGGAGCAAGGATTTGGTACGATGGTTTAGATGAAACCCTCTCTTGGGAGGAATTGTTCCAAAGGTTTTGTGCAAGGTTCCTACCTTGTTCATATGGAAGGAAGATTGATGGTAAGGAATTTCCTTCCTAACACCAAAGGAAGGAGAGTCCACCTAGGACTATAACTTAGGGCTGCTTGGGAGACAACCCAAGTCTTGTTTTATTTTACTTGTTTGTTTGTTGCATTTTGCAGGGAATGAGAGCATGGATTTTGGAGTAGGAGGTGTGTCTAAGGCCTCCATGGTAACTTGTAAAGGAGGTCGACTCTTTCCCTTAGTTAAGCTCATGCATTGTTACATATTTTTCTTTTGTAGCTTTTATTTTTCTTTTGATCATGCATTGTTTTATTAGAGTCGTTTTTGGGTCTTTACTTCCCTATACTCACATGCCTTTGCCCGTAGTTATGCTCTCTAACATGTTGCTAGTTTTGAAAATGTTTTTGTGAATACTTGTGTTGTTTTTTGGGGATGAGTGATTGCATGCTTTGGTGAAGAGAGGAGGAGACTTCGGTCTTCCGAGTGTTTCTTAAGGATAGAATTGATGTGAGTCCATAAGGGTCCATCTTTGACCCTTCACTATAAAATTTCCCTGGAGGATCCTGACTCACTCGTACTTCTTGGTTCTGTATTGATTTCACTCTTTGCATGCTTTGTGATACTTGCACAATTCTTGAGACTTGTAGGTTTTTGAGCTTCAGAGTTGTTGGTTTGAACATTGTCCTTAGTTGTCCCATTTGAGCCTTATTGGAGAATTTGTTGTAGCCAAGTGATTGGGACGGATGTTTGGTTGGATTTTGGGGAGTGTTGGTCCTTGCATTGTTATGGAGCTA
Organism: Lotus japonicus; assembly: GCF_012489685.1. NCBI lineage: Eukaryota > Viridiplantae > Streptophyta > Magnoliopsida > Fabales > Fabaceae > Lotus > Lotus japonicus. Next base: position 38,357,688 of record NC_080042.1, read on the forward strand.
AGTAAAGTTGAAAGTGTCTCTTGCCCCAAGTGAAAAATATTGAAAAAGAAGAAAAATAAAAAGAAAAGAACTCCTAATCAAAGTTGGAGTGCAAAAAAAAAAAGAAAAGAAAAGAAAGTTGAGAAAGGGGTCAAGAGACTGGTGTTTGTAAAGTTTGTTGATGAAAGCTCCGGGGTTATGTGATTGGACCACACTCAATAGTTTTGAAGCCTAGTCTTCCTTAGGGACCAACCACCTTGTACTTCACCAAGCCAACATTTCAACCCTTTGAAGTCTCATTGATTTTGTGCATGTTTGATCTCTGTTGCTCTTGAGTGAATGATATCCAGAACCTATGAACTGCTTGTGTGCTCAGTGCACTTAATATATATCTTATCCTAGGAATTTTAGATCTATATGCTTCTCATGATGGACTCTACACTCTCCTTTATCTAAAAGTTGCATGAAGTGGATTGTTGTGTCTTTCTTTTGGAACCAGTTGTGGTTGCTAAATCCCCCGGTTTTGTGATAAGTATTCCTTGTTGAGAGCACTTGTTTTGGGAGCATTTCTTGCGCTTGAGGGCAAGCGAGTGTTGTTTACGCTCGAGGGCGAGCTGTCGTTGAGTATAGTGGTGTGATGACCCTAGTTTAGTAGTGTTTTTAGGGTCATTTCTTAGTTTGTTTTGAGTCTTTTTGTTGAGTCTCATGTAGTGTTTCATGCATTCTCATGCATTTTTATCTTTATTTGTGTTTCTACTTTGTTTTGGTAATTTCATAGTTTTATAGGGACCTTTCATGCATTTTAAGTAAGTTTAAGACTTGCATATCTTTTCTACTTGAATTGAGGGTCTTTTGTGCAAATAAACTCTTGGAAATCCTAGATATTTTCCTTGCTTTGTTCCCAAGCAGCTAGGTCTGAAAACTGATGAAGAAAGATGGTCAAAAGGCTTGGAAAATTGAAGGGAGGCTTAAAGGGGAGTTAAGAAGAAGGTCAAGAGGCTTTCTAGTATGTAGAGAGCGCTCAGGCGCTCGTGTTGAGCGCCTGAGCGCCAATTGGATCGATGTTTACAAGATGCTAGAAAGGAATTGGCGCCTGAGCGCTCCTGATTGAGCGCCTGAGCGCCAATTACTTCCAGAGAGCATGTTTTCAGCTTGGAATTGGCGCTCAGGCGTGCTTAATTGGCGCCTGAGCGCCCAGACTCGACCTGTTTGCCTATAAATAGGCTTTTTGTCATTTCTTTTGTAACTTTTGTCATTTTTATCAACTTTTTACATAAGTTAGAAGAGAGAGCTTGAGTTCTGAAGCTTTGGGAGCTTTCCCTAGGCCTTATGATCCAGGTTTTATCTTTACTTTCTTGTATGGATTCTATAGCCATGCTTGGCTAAAACCCCTTTTGCTTTGGGTTCTTTGTAAGACTTTGGATGTTTTAGCTATCAATCCTTTTCTATTCATGTTGTTCTGAGTAAACCCTTGAATCTCACTTCTATGCTTTATCTTTCAAGCTTGAATGCATGCTTGCTTTATGCATTTCTATAATCATAACGATAGTTTGTTATAGAATTGAGACTTGTTGTGAGATTACTCCTTCTATACTTGCTGCTAGGAATAGAGGAAGGGTTGGGGTTTGTTGGCCTGAATTGCATGCTTAGTGCTTCTAACAAATGTTTAGGTTATCAAGGAATTGAATCTATCTTTTGATTAGAAAGGGTTTTCTTTACGAGGCATCGATAGATGACTATCTAGGCTAGAACATCAAGGAGAGACTCAGGATTAATTGAATAGGAAGGTTTGCTAAAACTGAATTTGTTGAGCAAGAACCCAAGGCAATTTCATCTCTGTTTTTTCAATCGCTTTATTACTTGAGCACTTGTCTTCTTACAAACTTAAGAAAGAAACAACCAATCATTAAAACTGAATTTTACTCGCTTTTCAACCTTGAACTTGACTCTTAAACTGAATACACATTCCAATTCCCTGTGGTTCGATAAATTAAAACCCGGAGATATCTGTACACTTGCAGATTGACCAACAATGTGCAGTCCCGAAATGTTCCAAATTTTTGTCCACAGTTTAAGGGACTAAAATTAGGGACTGTACCCCAGTTTCATCGAATTCGCGCGCAGGAATTTTGTTTTACGGAAGTTTCGCCCAAATTGTTCGTAGAGCTGCTCGACGGGAACATAACTCGAACATATGTGCAGTCCTGAAATGTTCCAAATTTTTGTCCACAGTTTAAGGGACTAAAATTAGGGACTGTGCCCCAGTTTCGTCGAATTCGCGCGCAGGAATTTTGTTTTACGAACGTTTCGCCCAAATTGTTCGTAGAGCTGCTCGACGGGAACATAACTCGAACAAATGTGCAGTTCTGAAATGTTCCAAATTTTTGTCCACAGTTTAAGGGACTGAAATTAGGGACTGTGCCCCAAATTTGTCGAATTCACGCGCAGGAATTTTGTTTAATCAACGTTTCGCTCAAAAGATACGCAGAGCTGCTCGACGGGAACATAACTCGAACAAATGTGCAGTCCCGAAATGTTCCAAATTTTTGTCCACAGTTTAAGGGACTAAAATTAGGGACTGTACCCCAGTTTCATCGAATTCGCGCGCAGGAATTTTGTTTTACGAAAGTTTCGCCCAATTTGTTCGTAGAGCTGCTTGACGGGAACATAACTCGAACAAATGTGCAGTTCTTAAATGTTCCAAATTTTTGTCCACAGTTTAAGGGAGTAAAATTAGGGACTGTGCCCCAGTTTCGTCGAATTCGCGCGCAGGAATTTTGTTTTATAAACGTTTCGCCAAAATTGTTCGTAGAGCTGCTCGACGGGATCATAACTCGAACAAATGTGCAGTCCTGAAATGCTCCAAATTTTTTTCCACAGTTTAAGGGACTAAAATTTGGGACTGTGCCCCATTTTCGTCGAATTCGCGCGCAAGAATTTTGTTTTACGAAAGTTTCGCCCAAATTGTTCGCAGAGCTGCTCGACGAGAACATAACTCGAACAAATGTGCAGTCCTGAAATTCGAGTACAGGTGACGTCGTCAAACGTTCCTTCATCGTCTGAAAGCTAGTTTCGCACGCTTCTATCCATGCAAAAGGTTGATCCTTTCTCGTAAGTTGAGTCAAGGGTCCAACAATCTTGGCGAAATTCTCGATGAAGCGACGATAGTATCCCACCAAACCGACAAAACTCCTGATCTCAGTCACGGTCCTTGGCCGTTCCCATGACAACACAGTCTCTACCTTTGCTGGGTCCACAGCTATACCCTCTTTAGAGATCACATGGCCCAAGAATTTTACCTCGTCGAGCCAAAATTCGCACTTAGAAGGGTTGGCGCACAACTTTGTCTCTCTCAACACTTGTAAAACCTGACGCAAGTTCCCTTCATGATCCTCAACATTCTTTGAGTAAATCAGAATGTCGTCGATAAACACCACGACGAATCGATCTAAGAACGGATGAAAGGTCCTGTTCATGTAATCCATGAAAATGGCAGGTGCGTTTGTCACCCCAAATGGCATCACTAAATACGCATAGTGTCCATAACGAGTTCTGAATGCCGTCTTCTGAATATCCTCAGTCTTTACTCGGATTTGATGATAGCCCGACTTCAGGTCTATCTTTGAGAATATCGCAGCTCCTCGCAGTTGATCCATCAAATCATCAATTCTAGGTAACAGATACCTATTCTTGACGGTCACTTTGTTCAGTTGTCGGTAGTCGACACAAAGTCTAGATTTCCCATCCTTCTTCTTCACCAATAAGACAGGTGCTCCCCAAGGTGAAACGCTTGGTCGAATAAATCCCTTCGACAGAAGATCCTCTAGTTGAGACTTCAACTCCACTAATTCTGCAGGTGCCATCCGATATGGTGCAATCGAAATCGGTCCTGTTCCCGGTACGATGTCAATAGCAAACTCAATGTCGCGTACAGGCGGCAATCCAGGTACATCGCCAGGAAAAACATCCGCGAAGTCTCTCACAACTGGAATATTATTCACTTCCGGATTCCCTTTACTTTCCAAGCTTAGCAAAACGGAATACTCTTGAGATCCTTCATTCAGAGAAACGCTAATGTGATTGGCGGATAGATACTCGGAAAGATCCGAGTCAGGAAATACCACTCTCTTTCGGTTGCAGTCCAAAAGACAATGATAGTGGGACAACCAGTCCATCCCTAGGATAACATCTAGGTTCTTGAGAGTTAGGCACACTAGGTTAGCATGGTAAACTTTATCTCTATAGGTTACTGGACAATACATACATGTCGTATTAGCAAGTAGAGTTTTGGCAGGGGTGGTAACTATAAGATCGAAGTTCAAAGCAGTAATAGGAAGTTTTAATCTGATAGCACATTCCCTAGAGATAAAAGAGTGCGTTGCTCCGGAATCGAAAAGTACAGTTAGGAGATTACCGTCAATCTCGCAGTCTCCCCTGATTAGACCATCAACTCCTTCAGCTTCTTCACCATCCATGGTGTAGACTCTTGCCTTAGCAGCAGGACGCTTTCCACGAGCAGTGTTGACAGCTGGTTCTGTTTTGGGTGCTCTGCATTGACCGGCAGTATGCCCCAACTTGTTACAGTTAAAGCATTTGGGCCTCATTTCAGTACAGGCATTGGCATAGTGCCCAGGCTGCCCACAGCAGTACCCACCATGGGTCTATAAGATCCTGAAGCAATTCCTCTACCAGCAGGACATTGATACGGCCTCCTGCTCTGAAATTTCCCTCTGCCTTGAAAATTTTGAGAGCCCGACCTCATCGGCCCTCCTGTTCCAACACGGTTCAGCCTCTTGTTCTTCATTATCTCCACTTCCGTGGCTTTCTCAACCAAAGTCTGGAAGCGAGTGATTCCCAACGGTTTAACCGAGTCTTCAATATCAGGCCTCAGCCCATTCACAAAGCGTTTGCACATGTCGGGTTCATCAACCCCATTGCGGAAGAATCGAAAGTGCTTGGCCAACGATTCCAGCTTCGCAGCATATTCCGGAATGGACATGCTACCCTGACGAAGAGTCAGAAATTGTGCCTCACGCTCGTCGCGAGCACTATCTGGAAAGTACTTCTCCAGAAAAGCAGCACGAAACGAAGCCCAATTCACTTCCAAATTGTTTGCTTCCATCATTCCTCTGGTGCCTCTCCACCAGTACTCAGCATCACCCAACAGTAGAAAGGTTGCCATCCCCACCTTGGCTCCCTCAGCAGTCTGTAATACACCAAAGATCTTCTCAATCTCCTGGATCCAGAGGTCCGCTTTGTCCGGGTCAGTACCCCCCGAGAACTTAGGTGGATCCTGTCTCCTGAAGTCATTCAGGCCTTTGTTCTGGTCCAGTGTCACTTCCCTCTGACGTTGATGCTGATCACGTGCCTCCTCAGCAGCACGCCTCATAGCATTATCGTTTGCCTGTGCAGTCACAGCTTGGGCCATAGTGGCCATCATCTCAGCTAATTGGTTAGCGTTCACCATGTTCTGCTAAGTCAAACAAACAGTTAGTACTCATCATAAGATAGCATCTAATATAACTATACAATATGATTAAGCAATAACTTCAATCAATTCTAAGCGAAAAATCGCTTGGCAGACAATCAATTTCCACTCATTGCAGAGTCACACAACCTAGCACAGAAGAGCAATTCCCCAAAGACTCCCGAAAGACTCGACTAAGCTCTGATACCACAATGTAACACCCCGATTTCGGTGGCGTCACTTTAGTAACCAAAAAGAAATACTTAAGCGGAAAAACGTGAATTATTTTTTTTTTCTGATAAAATGAAAGACTGAAAGAAATAAACTCCTCAAAAAAAGATAAAAGAAACTAATATACAACTATATATACATGCCCCGCTAATACAAACCACGTCACGAGTAACCTCCAGTGACGGGTAACAGAAAGAAAGTAACGCCCGAAGGCAATATGTACAAACCAAGGTAAAGTTCTGTGTCCGCAACACTATCCCTCAAAACTGAGAACAAGTTGGCCCAGCGGCCTAAGGAAAGACCCCCTAATCCAACCAGCTCTCTGTGACATCCATAAGGAAACCACACAAAAAGCTACCGGCAGGAAACTACCCTGTCCCAAACTGAAAGCATGACGGTCAGAGCTATGACTCTACTCCTACACTAATCCCATCTCGAGGAGCCCACACTAGCACTCAATCCTACATGCCAGCGCGGTCGTCGTCCGAATCTGAATCCAGAACGACTAAGTCAACGTGCACAATCCTACCCTCTCTCTCTACCCTGACGCGCTCCTGCACTGGTCTCTCGGGCTCGAGGCCCGAACCATGATCCTCGATGACAGCAGCAGTAAACGAACTGGACTCCGTCGAAGTCCCATCCACTGGCACCTCCTCAGAGGGGTCCTCATCATCCGAAGATGATGGTGGTGGTGGTGGTCCTCCCAAACCGGGTCCACAATGCACGCCGGGTGGCAAGTTGAAGCTCACTGTATATCTCCTCAATACCCCCTCCATCAAGCGTCTGAATCGGTCAACACGGTCCTCCATAATCCAGCCTGAGTAGGTCGCACGGTGGCCTGCGGGGTCGACCACCCATGCACCTGGGTCGTCCTGGTCAAGCATCTCGAATCTGGTCCCCCCCGAAGGGCTGACCACGGTGAACCAGTCCGCCATACTCATCTGACAATGGCGTAGTCCGCCCAAACACACACAGAAGACGCGAGGGTCAACTCCAAAGAATTATATACATAATAAAACCAGATATATAGGGTAGTAATTATTAGCCTCTCAGACTTATAAGTTTAGGGATAACATCCTAGGGTTGCATGTATCACAATGAATATAAAAGATCATAATAACAATTAGCATGCCTCAAATAGGATATACAAGTACCAATCACACTCAGCAACTAAGTCAGAATGTATGTTGCATGCAATGCAATGCTGATTAACAAGATACATTCCGGAAGAAGGATGGACATCAACGAGACGGCCCTAACACCAGCCACGGTGGGTACCTCCCTGCTCACGTGTCTCTTACACCACACAAAAGTAGTCAGATCAGCAGTGAACCCGTAGGTCTGCCATTCCGTCTGCTACTAAGAACCACCGTAGTGTTCTAAATATGGAAATCCGGGTCTTATGACCATTTTGGAATCCACCGAGGTCCGGCATCCCACCGTGTATTAACCTCAAAATGTGTGCATGAATGCAAAGTGATTAGCCAAACAACGTCTCCGACCTCACTCGACACGTCGCCACGTGTTCTAAATAACTTAAAGTCTCTAAAAGAATACCCTAAGGTAAATGTCAATTCTGCGACAAAATGAATTAATCAAGAGAAGAATAATGTACTTTGGAACTCATGGTTCCCGGCTAAACTTTAGATAGCCAATCAATAAACTGCTCATCGAGCGAAAGGGTACCGAAGTACTTGGAAACTTATAGTTTCCGGCTAAACTTTAGATAGCCAAACAATAAACTGCTCATCGAGCAAAAGAGTACGAATGTACTTGGAAACTTATAGTCTCCGGTTAAACTTTAGATAGCCAACCAATAAACTGCTCATCGAGCAAAAGAGTATCAACATACTCAGAAACTTAATAATTTCCTCAAAACTTGGACTCGATGACGCTTCTCATTTTTCAAACAAATCTTCAAGTCCTAAGCTCTTAACTGAGATTGTTATCATTATTCAAAGGTTTAGAGATTGATTAATGTCTTATGAATTTTCCTTGTCAAAATAGGTTTCATTTAGTCTTATAATACTTCCTATGAGTTTCAGGGATCCCATAATCCCAAATAATTTTTGAGAAGGTCTCGATCCATTAAAGCATAACAAGGTCCGAACTCTGTTCGTCCTTTCAAACTCTCTCAAAAATCTCACAAAAATTCGGCATGACTTGCCCGTAATCCTCACTCCTCAGTATCACAGATATAAGTGGAATAACATAAATAAATCAGCTCAATCAATAAGCATAAACAGCATATTCCAACACATCCTAGATTAACCATTTAGCACATAACATGTGAATCATTTAGCACACAATATCATGGCATCATGAAATCAACAAGCTTGGCCGAAGCCTCAGAAAACATTTCAGGCATTTAGCAAATAAGTGCATAACACATAAATCAAGTCGAATTCGTCGACACCTAAAACATTATCTAGTAATTCAGAGAGTAACCCTCACCGGTAGGTCTTCCAGCTTCCTCCTCACAAGCTCCTTCACGCTCCTCTCCTTGGTCTCCAGGAAACTCCTCAAATGAACCTTAAGCCAAAAATCACAGAAATCAACACAATGAGTCAAAACTCAGCAAACAATAAGTCCTAGTGTTACACGGTACATTACAAGCTCCGTGGTACGACAATCTAACGCGTTAAGGCGAGTTTTCGAAAAAGTCGGATTTCCTCCCCCCCTTGGTATAGCTCTCGGCCACTTTTCCTAATTGGAAGGGTCGATTTTTCTTCGATCCAAATTGGTTCCTAGGTTATCATTAGCCGTAACTAAGACGGTTCTAAGCTCGGAAAAATTTTCGGATTGAAAACTGATATAGGGGTAGTTTGGTCATTATTTTCAGCTCAGAATTTCAAAACTGGATTTTTGAAAAACAAATTGGATGGGGACGTCAACAACGACGTTTATGACGACTAATCCTACTAGCACTAAGCCAAGTCGATAGTTTTCAGCTTAAAGGTTGCGACTTTGCTTAAAAGTGGGTATTTGATGCAAAAATTGATTCCGGCGGAATTCCGGCGACATTACGGAAAAACTAATCCGACAGAAGTGCTCTTTGGGCACGTAGGGAAGATGTTTAGACAGAGAAATCAAGCTATTTGGACAATTTTACAAAAAGCTCCAAACTTTGAGCTCAGAAAAGTCTAGAGAAAATTGACGGAAATGACGATCGGAAGCGAGGGATAGTAACTATACCTCGAGGTCTTCGATTAGCAACGATCGGTGAAGCAAACGGGCAAGAATCCACGAAGATCAACTTTCTCCTCTCCTCCTCTCTTGCTCGCGGCCCCTTGGGAAGAAATGGGTGAGTTTTGACAAAATATCTCATTTTTCTAGCTATTTATAGGTTTTGGAAAATGCGGAAAAATGATTTTTTCGCGATTCCGATTTTTCCTGCGCGTTCCTCTGCGAATTCTAAGATAGGTTCTGGCGACAGAATTCCAGAACTCAAAACAGGATTCTTGGAATTAAACCAAACGATCCAAAGTCGGTGTGAGTCGGTTTATCCCGAAAAACTACTTCTTGCAGTGATCGTCGGAAGAGAAAACTTCCTTCTGAAGAAAGATTAGAAATAACGAGAGAAATAGGCGAACACGGGTGGAATCTTCATTTGAAGCTTCGAATGGAAAAAGTCTTCATCGTCTGTTGATCTTAGGTTTCTTGAACTATCAGGGATTCCGTTTCGGCAAGCTTCCGAGAATCGGAATTTGGCGTTCGTACATTCCAGGGTTTCGCGTCGAACCACTTGTTTATAGACGAAAAAGAGAAGTTCTAGCATTTCTCTGAAGATTTTCGGAATTAGTTTCCATCGTGTCCTAAAGTATAAATTAACTATTCACTAGGGTCGTCGACCTAAGATTAGGCGAATGTTAGTCGTGCTATAACTTTTATCGGTTTTTGATACAATCCTTGGACTTTTCCTGAACCTTTTCCTTCATAAATTTATTTAATCAAATAAACTCTTTTATTTTATTCACTTATCCAAAGCTTAAAAACTTGGGCTACATTAACACACGATTTTAAATTTATGTCCTCTCAAAAGCTTGTTGGCTTCTTTATACTTTTTTCCTACTCTAAATCATAAACCCTAAACCCTAAACCCTTAACCTTAAACACCCACATTTAGTTGAGCTCTACGAACTTGCCTCACATTCGATGGAGGAATATCATGAGCTTAAACTTATTGTGGTACAACAAGACACTTTTGGTCATTGGGGACGAATTTCTCCACTCAAAAGCAATATTTTGGCCTCTTTCTCCTTTGTTCCTACTCTACTTACTTTGTTACAATTCCATTTTGTAGTAAGTTTTAGTTGAGCTCTACGTACTCATATCACATACAATAGATTAACAACACGATATTAAATTTATGTCCTCTCAAAAGCTTGTTGGCCTCTTTATACTTTTGTCCTACTCTAAAACCTAAACCCTTAACCTTAAACACCAATATTTAGATGAGCTCTACGAACTTGCATCACAATCGATGGAGGAATATCATGAGCTTTAACTTATTGTGGTACCACAAGACACTTTTAGTCATTAAGGACGAATTTCTCCACTCAAAAGAAATATTTTGGCCTCTTTCTCCTTTGTTCCTACTCTACTTATTTCGATACAATGCTCCATTTTTAGAAAGTTTTAATTGAACTCTACGAACTCATATCAAACAATAGATTAATAAACGATTTTAAATTTATTTCCTCTCAAAAGCTTGTTGGCCTCTTTATACTTTTGTCCTACTCGAAAACCTAAACCCTTAACACTTAACATTAAACACCCACATTTAGTTGAGCTCTACGAACTTGCCTCTCATTCGATGGAGGATTATCATGAGCTTAAACTTATTTTGGTACAACAAGACACTTTTGGTCATTAGAGAGGAATTTCTCCACTCAAAAGAAAAATATGTTGGCCTTTTTCTCCTTTGTACCTACTCTAGTTATTTCGTTACAATGCTCCATTTGTAGAAAGTTTTAGTTGAGCTCTACGAACTCATATCACATACAATAGATTAATAACACGATTTTAAATTTATGTCCTCTCAAAAGCTTGTTGGCCTCTTTATACTTTTGTCCTACTCTAAAACCTAAACCCTAAACCCTTAATCCTTAACCTTAAACACCCACATTTAGTTGAGCTCTACGAACTAGCATCACATTTGATGGATGAATATCATGAGCTTAAACTTATTGTGGTACAACAAGACACTTTTGGTCATTAGAGAGGAATTTCTCCACTCAAAAGAAAAATAATGTGGCCTCTTTCTCCTTTGTTCCTACTCTACTTATTTCGTTACAATGCTCCATTTGTAGAAAGTTTTAGTAGGGCTCTACAAACTCATATCACATACAATAGATTAACAACACGATTTTAAATTTATGTCCTCTCAAAAGCTTGTTGGCCTCTTTATACATTTGTCCTACTCTAAAACCTAAACCCTAAAACCGTTAACCCTTAACCTTAAACACCCAAATTTAGTTGAGCTCTACGAACTTGCATCACATTCGATGGAGGAATATCATGAGCTTAAACTTATTGTAGTACAACAAGACACTTTTGGCCATTAGGGACGAATTTCTCCACTCAAAAGCAATATTTTGGCCTCTTTCTCCTTTGTTCATACTCTACTTATTTTGTTACAATTCTCCATTTTGTAGTATGTTTTAGTTGAGCTATACGTACACATATCACATACAATAGATTAACAACACGATTTTAAATTTTTGTCCTCTCAAAAGCTTGTTGGCCTCTTTATACTTTTGTCCTACTCTAAAACCGAAACCCTTTACCATTAACCTTAAACACCCACATTTAGTTGAGCTCTACGAACTTGCATCACAATTGATGGAGGAATATTATGAGCTTAAACTTATTGTGGTACAAAAAGACACTATTGGTCATTAGGGACGAATTTCTCCACTCAAAAGCAATATTTTGGCCTCTTTCTCCTTTGTTCCTACTCTACTTATTTTGTTACAATTCTCCATTTTGTAGTATGTTTTAGTTGAGCTCTACGTACTCATATCACATTCAATAGATTAACGACATGATTTTAAATTTATGTCCTCTCAAAAGCTTGTTGGCCTCTTTATACTTTTGTCCTACTCTAAAACCTAAACCCTTAACCCTTAACCTTAAACACCCACATTTAGTTGAGCTCTACGAACTTGCATCACATTCGATGGAAGAATATCATGAGCTTAAACTTATTGTGGTACCATAAGACCCTTTTAGTCATTAGGGATGAGTTTCTCCACACAAAAGAAATATTTATGCCTCTTTCTCCTTTGTTCCTACTCTAGTTATTTCGTTACAATGCTCCACTTGTAGAATGTTTTAGTTGAGCTCTACGTACTCATATCACATTCAATAGATTAACAACATGATTTTAAATTTATGTCCTCTCAAAAGCTTGTTGGCCTCTTTATACTTTTGTCCTACTCTAAAACCGAAACCCTTAACCATTAACCTTAAACACCCACATTTAGTTGAGCTCTACGAACTTGCATCACAATCGATGGAGGAATATTATGAGCTTAAACTTATTGTGGTAAAAAAAGACACTTTTGATCATTAGGGACGATTTTCTCCACTCAAAAGCAATATTTTGGACTCTTTCTCCTTTGTTCATACACTACTTATTTTGTTACAATTCTCCATTTTGTAGTATGTTTTAGTTGAGCTCTACGTACACATATCACATACAATAGATTAACAACACGATTTTAAATTTTTGTCCTCTCAAAAGCTTGTTGGCCTCTTTATACTTTTGTCCTACTATAAAACCGATACCCTTTACCATTAACCTTAAACACCGACATTTAGTTGAGCTCTACGAACTTGCATCACAATCGATGGAGGAATATTATGAGCTTAAACTTATTGTGGTACAAAAAGACACTTTTGGTCATTAGGGACGAATTTTCTCCACTCAAAAGCAATATTTTGGCCTCTTTCTCCTTTGTTCCTACCCTACTTATTTTGTTACAATTCTCCATTTTGTAGTATGTTTTAGTTGAGCTCTACGTACTCATATCACATTCAGTAGATTAACAACATGATTTTAAATTTATGTCCTCTCAAAAGCTTGTTGGCCTCTTTATACTTTTGTCCTACTCGAAAACCTAAACCCTTAACACTTAACATTAAACACCCACATTTAGTTGAGCTCTACGAACTTGCCTCTCATTCGATGGAGGAATATCATGACCTTAAACTTATTGTGGTACAACAAGACACTTTTGGTCATTAGAGAGGAATTTCTTCACTCAAAAGAAAAATATGTTGGCCTTTTTCTCCTTTGTACCTACTCTACTTATTTCGTTACAATGCTCCATTTGTAGAAAGTTTTCGTTGAGCTCTACGAACTCATATCACATACAATAGATTAATAACACGATTTTAAATTTTTGTCCTCTCAAAAGCTTGTTGGCCTCTTTATACTTTTGTCCTACTCTAAAACCTAAACCCTTAACCTTAAACACCCACATTTAGTTGAGCTCTACGAACTTGCATCACAATCGATGGAGGAATATCCTGAGCTTTAACTTATTGTGGTACCACACGACACTTTTAGTCATTAGGGACGAATTTCTCCACTCAAAAGCAATATTTTGGCCTCTTTCTCCTTTGTTCCTACTCTACTTATTTCGTTACAATGCTCCATTTGTAGAAAGTTTTAGTTGAACAATACGAACTCATATCAAACAATAGATTAATAAACGATTTTAAATTTATATCCTCTCAAAAGCTTGTTGGCCTCTTTATACTTTTGTCCTACTCGAAAACCTAAACCCTTAACACTTAACATTAAACACCCACATTTAGTTGAGCTCTACGAACTTGCCTCTCATTCGATGGAGGATTATCATGAGCTTAAACTTATTTTGGTACAACAAGACACTTTTGGTCATTAGAGAGGAATTTCTCCACTCAAAAGAAAAATATGTTGGCCTTTTTCTCCTTTGTACCTACTCTACTTATTTCGTTATAATGCTCCATTTGTAGAAAGTTTTAGTTGAGCTCTACGAACTCATATCACATACAATAGATTAATAACACGATTTTAAATTTATGTCCTCTCAAAAGCTTGTTGGCCTCTTTATACTTTTGTCCTACTCTAAAACCTAAACCCTAAACCCTTAATCCTTAACCTTAAACACCCACATTTAGTTGAGCTCTACGAACTTGCATCACAATCGATGGAGGAATATCATGAGCTTTAACTTATTGTGGTACCACACGACACTTTTAGTCATTAGGGACGAATTTCTCCACTCAAAAGCAATACTTTGGCCTCTTTCTCCTTTGTTCCTACTCTACTTATTTCGTTACAATGCTCCATTTGTAGAAAGTTTTAGTTGAACAATACGAACACATATCAAACAATAGATTAATAAACGATTTTAAATTTATTTCCTCTCAAAAGCTTGTTGGCCTCTTTATACTTTTGTCCTACTCGAAAACCTAAACCCTTAACTTTTAACATTAAACACCCACATTTAGTTGAGCTCTACGAACTTGCCTCTCATTCGATGGAGGATTATCATGAGCTTAAACTTATTTTGGTACAACAAGACACTTTTGGTCATTAGAGAGGAATTTCTCCACTCAAAAGAAAAATATGTTGGCCTTTTTCTCCTTTGTACCTACTCTACTTATTTCGTTATAATGCTCCATTTGTAGAAAGTTTTAGTTGAGCTCTACGAACTCATATCACATACAATAGATTAATAACACGATTTTAAATTTATGTCCTCTCAAAAGCTTGTTGGCCTCTTTATACTTTTGTCCTACTCCAAAACCGAAACCCTTAACCATTAACCTTAAACACCCACATTTAGTTGAGCTCTACGAACTTGCATCACAATCGCTGGAGGAATATTATGAGCTTAAACTTATTGTGGTACAAAAAGACACTTTTGGTCATTAGGGACGAATTTCTCCACTCAAAAGCAATATTTTGGCCTCTTTCTCCTTTGTTCCTACCCTACTTATTTTGTTACAATTCTCCATTTTGTAGTATGTTTTAGTTGAGATCTACGTACTCATATCACATTCAATAGATTAACAACATGATTTTAAATTTATGTCCTCTCCAAAGCTTGTTGGCCTCTTTATACTTTTGTCCTACTCGAAAACCTAAACCCTTAACACTTAACATTAAACACCCACATTTAGTTGAGCTCTACGAACTTGCCTCTCATTCGATGGAGGAATATCATGACCTTAAACTTATTGTGGTACAACAAGACACTTTTGGTCATTAGAGAGGAATTTCTCCACTCAAAAGAAAAATATGTTGGCCTTTTTCTCCTTTGTACCTACTCTACTTATTTCGTTACAATGCTCCATTTGTAGAAAGTTTTAGTTGAGCTCTACGAAGTCATATCACATACAATAGATTAACAACACGATTTTAAATTTATGTCCTCTCAAAAGCTTGTTGGCCTCTTTATACATTTGTCCTACTCTAAAACCTAAACCCTAAAACCGTTAACCCTTAACCTTAAACACCCAAATTTAGTTGAGCTCTACGAACTTGCATCACATTCGATGGAGGAATATCATGAGCTTAAACTTATTGTAGTACAACAAGACACTTTTGGCCATTAGGGACGAATTTCTCCACTCAAAAGCAATATTTTGGCCTCTTTCTCCTTTGTTCATACTCTACTTATTTTGTTACAATTCTCCATTTGTAGTATGTTTTAGTTTTGCTCTATGTACTCATATCACATACAATAGATTAACAACACGATTTTAAATTTATGTCCTCTCAAGAGCTTGTTGGCCTCTTTATACTTTTGTCCTACTCTAAAACCTAAACCCTTAACCCTTAACCTTAAACACCCACGAGCTCTACGAACTTGCATCACATTCGATGGAAGAATATCATGAGCTTAAACTTATTGTGGTACCATAAGAAACTATTAGTCATTAGGGATGAATTTCTCCACACAAAAGAAATATTTATGCCTCTTTCTACGAACTCAGATCACATACAATAGATTAATAACACCATTTTAAATTTATTTCCTCTCAAAAGCTTGTTGGCCTCTTTATACTTTTGTCCTACTCGAAAACCTAAACCCTTAACACTTAACATTAAACACCCACATTTAGTTGAGCTCTACGAACTTGCCTCTCATTCGATGGAGGAATATCATGAACTTAAACTTATTGTGGTACAACAAGACACTTTTGGTCATTAGGGACGAAATCTCCACTCAAAAGCAATATTTTGGCCTCTTTCTCCTTTGTTCATACTCTACTTATTTTGTTACAATTCTCCATTTCGTAGTATTTTTTATTTGAGCTCTACGTACACATATCACATACAATAGATTAACAACACGATTTTAAATTTTTGTCCTCTCAAAAGCTTGTTGGCCTCTTTATACTTTTGTCATACTCTAAAACCGAAACCCTTTACCATTAACCTTAAACACCCACATTTAGTTGAGCTCTACGAACTTGCATCACAATCGATGGAGGAATATTCTGAGCTTAAACTTATTGTGGTACAAAAAGACACTTTTGGTCATTAGGGACGAATTTCTCCACTCAAAAGCAATATTTTGGCCTCTTTCTCCTTTGTTCCTACCCTACTTATTTTGTTACAATTCTCCATTTTGTAGTATGTTTTAGTTGAGATCTACGTACTCATATCACATTCAATAGATTAACAACATGATTTTAAATTTATGTCCTCTCAAAAGCTTGTTGGCCTCTTTATACTTTTGTCCTACTCGAAAACCTAAACCCTTAACACTTAACATGAAACACCCACATTTAGTTGAGCTCTACGAACTTGCCTCTCATTCGATGGAGGAATATCATGACCTTAAACTTATTGTGGTACAACAAGACACTTTTGGTCATTAGAGAGGAATTTCTCCACTCAAAAGAAAAATATGTTGGCCTTTTTCTCCTTTGTACCTACTCTACTTGTTTCGTTACAATGCTCCATTTGTAGAAAGTTTTCGTTGAGCTCTACGAACTCATATCACGTACAATAGATTAATAACACGATTTTAAATTTTTCTCCTCTCAAAAGCTTATTGGCCTCTTTATACTTTTGTCCTGCTCTAAATTTTAAACCCTTAACCTTAAACACCCACATTTAGTTGAGCTCTACGAACTTGCATCACAATCGATGGAGGAATATCATGAGCTTTAACTTGTTGTTGTACCACACGACACTTTTAGTCATTAGGGACGAATTTCTCCACTCAAAAGCAATATTTTGGCCTCTTTCTCCTTTGTTTCTACTCTACTTATTTCGTTACAATGCTCCATTTGTAGAAAGTTTTAGTTGAATTCTACGAACTCCAATCACACAATAGATTAATAAACGATTTTAAATTTATTTCCTCTTAAAAGCTTGTTGGCCTCTTTATACTTTTGTCCTACTCGAAAACCTAAACCCTTAACACTTAACATTAAACACCCACATTTAGTTGAGCTCTACGAACTTGCCTCTCATTCGATGTAGGATTATCATGAGCTTAAACTTATTTTGGTACAACAAGACACTTTTGGTCATTAGAGAGGAATTTCTGCACTCAAAAGAAAAATATGTTGGCCTTTTTCTCCTTTGTACCTACTCTACTTATTTCGTTACAATGCTCCATTTGTAGAAAGTTTTAGTTGAGCTCTACGAACTCATATCACATACAATAGATTAATAACACGATTTTAAATTTATGTCCTCTCAAAAGCTTGTTGGCCTCTTTATACTTTTGTCCTACTCTAAAACCTAAACCCTAAACCCTTAATCCTTAACCTTAAACACCCACATTTAGTTGAGCTCTACGAACTTGCATCACATTCGATGGAGGAATATCATGAGCTTAAACTTATTGTGGTACAACAAGACACTTTTGGTGATTAGAGAGGAATTTCTCCACTCAAAAGAAAAATAATGTGGCCTCTTTCTCCTTTGTTCCTACTCTACTTATTTCGTTACAATGCTCCATTTGTAGAAAGTTTTAGTAGAGCTCTACAAACTCATATCACATACAATAGATTAACAACACGATTTTAAATTTATGAACTCTCAAAAGCTTGTTGGCCTCTTTATACATTTGTGATACTCTAAAACCTAAACCCTAAAACCGTTAACCCTTAACCTTAAACACCCAAATTTTGTTGAGCTCTACGAACTTGCATCACATTCAATGGAGGAATATCATGAGCTTAAACTTATTGTAGTACAACAAGACACTTTTGGCCATTAGGGACGAATTTCTCCACTCAAAAGCAATATTTTGGCCTCTTTCTCCTTTGTTCATACTCTACTTATTTTGTTACAATTCTCCATTTTGTAGTATGTTTTAGTTGAGCTCTACCTACTCATATCACATACAATAGATTAACAACACGATTTTAAATTTTTGTCCTCTGAAAAGCTTGTTGGCCTCTTTATACTTTTGTCCTACTCTAAAACTGAAACCCTTAACCATTAACCTTAAACACCCACATTTAGTTGAGCTCTACGAACTTGCATCACAATCGATGGAGGAATATTATGAGCTTAAACTTATTGTGGTACAAAAAGACACTTTTGGTCATTAGGGACGAATTTCTCCACTCAAAAGCAATATTTTGGCCTCTTTCTCCTTTGTTCCTACCCTACTTATTTTGTTACAATTCTCCATTTTGTAGTACGTTTTAGTTGAGATCTACGTACTCATATCACATTCAATAGATTAACAACATGATTTTAAATTTATGTCCTCTCAAAATCTTGTTGGCCTCTTTATACTTTTGTCCTACTCGAAAACCTAAACCCTTAACACTTAACATTAAACACCCACATTTAGTTGAGCTCTACGAACTTGCCTCTCATTCGATGGAGGAATATCATGACCTTAAACTTATTGTGGTACAACAAGACACTTTTGGTCATTGGAGAGGAATTTCTCCACTCAAAAGAAAAATATGTTGGCCTTTTTCTCCTTTGTACCTACTCTACTTATTTCGTTACAATGCTCCATTTGTATAAAGTTTTCGTTGAGCTCTACGAACTCATATCACACAATAGATTAATAAACGATTTTAAATTTATTTCCTCTCAAAAGCTTGTTGGCCTCTTTATACTTTTGTCCTACTCGAAAACCTAAACCCTTAACACTTAACATTAAACACCCACATTTAGTTGAGCTCTACGAACTTGCCTCTCATTCGATGGAGGATTATCATGAGCTTAAACTTATTTTGGTACAACAAGACACTTTTGGTCATTAGAGAGGAATTTCTGCACTCAAAAGAAAAATATGTTGGCCTTTTTCTCCTTTGTACCTACTCTACTTATTTCGTTACAATGCTCCATTTGTAGAAAGTTTTAGTTGAGCTCTACGAACTCATATCACATACAATAGATTAATAACACGATTTTAAATTTATGTCCTCTCAAAAGCTTGTTGGCCTCTTTATACTTTTGTCCTACTCTAAAACCTAAACCCTAAACCCTTAATCCTTAACCTTAAACACCCACATTTAGTTGAGCTCTACGAACTTGCATCACATACGATGGAGGAATATCATGAGCTTAAACTTATTGTGGTACAACAAGACACTTTTGGTGATTAGAGAGGAATTTCTCCACTCAAAAGAAAAATAATGTGGCCTCTTTCTCCTTTGTTCCTACTCTACTTATTTCGTTACAATGCTCCATTTGTAGAAAGTTTTAGTAGAGCTCTACAAACTCATATCACATACAATAGATTAACAACACGATTTTAAATTTATGAACTCTCAAAAGCTTGTTGGCCTCTTTATACATTTGTGATACTCTAAAACCTAAACCCTAAAACCGTTAACCCTTAACCTTAAACACCCAAATTTTGTTGAGCTCTACGAACTTGCATCACATTCAATGGAGGAATATCATGAGCTTAAACTTATTGTAGTACAACAAGACACTTTTGGCCATTAGGGACGAATTTCTCCACTCAAAAGCAATATTTTGGCCTCTTTCTCCTTTGTTCATACTCTACTTATTTTGTTACAATTCTCCATTTTGTAGTATGTTTTAGTTGAGCTCTACCTACACATATCACATACAATAGATTAACAACACGATTTTAAATTTTTGTCCTCTGAAAAGCTTGTTGGCCTCTTTATACTTTTGTCCTACTCTAAAACTGAAACCCTTAACCATTAACCTTAAACACCCACATTTAGTTGAGCTCTACGAACTTGCATCACATTCGATGGAAGAATATCATGAGCTTAAACTTATTGTGGTACCATAAGAAACTATTAGTCATTAGGGATGAATTTCTCCACACAAAAGAAATATTTATGCCTCTTTCTACGAACTCAGATCACATACAATAGATTAAT
This sequence comes from Lotus japonicus, assembly GCF_012489685.1. Lineage (NCBI taxonomy): Eukaryota > Viridiplantae > Streptophyta > Magnoliopsida > Fabales > Fabaceae > Lotus > Lotus japonicus. The sequence goes on from NC_080042.1 coordinate 38,377,717, forward strand.
AACACCATTTTAAATTTATTTCCTCTCAAAAGCTTGTTGGCCTCTTTATACTTTTGTCCTACTCGAAAACCTAAACCCTTAACACTTAACATTAAACACCCACATTTAGTTGAGCTCTACGAACTTGCCTCTCATTCGATGGAGGAATATCATGAACTTAAACTTATTGTGGTACAACAAGACACTTTTGGTCATTAGGGACGAAATCTCCACTCAAAAGCAATATTTTGGCCTCTTTCTCCTTTGTTCATACTCTACTTATTTTGTTACAATTCTCCATTTCGTAGTATTTTTTATTTGAGCTCTACGTACACATATCACATACAATAGATTAACAACACGATTTTAAATTTTTGTCCTCTCAAAAGCTTGTTGGCCTCTTTATACTTTTGTCATACTCTAAAACCGAAACCCTTTACCATTAACCTTAAACACCCACATTTAGTTGAGCTCTACGAACTTGCATCACAATCGATGGAGGAATATTCTGAGCTTAAACTTATTGTGGTACAAAAAGACACTTTTGGTCATTAGGGACGAATTTCTCCACTCAAAAGCAATATTTTGGCCTCTTTCTCCTTTGTTCCTACCCTACTTATTTTGTTACAATTCTCCATTTTGTAGTATGTTTTAGTTGAGATCTACGTACTCATATCACATTCAATAGATTAACAACATGATTTTAAATTTATGTCCTCTCAAAAGCTTGTTGGCCTCTTTATACTTTTGTCCTACTCGAAAACCTAAACCCTTAACACTTAACATGAAACACCCACATTTAGTTGAGCTCTACGAACTTGCCTCTCATTCGATGGAGGAATATCATGACCTTAAACTTATTGTGGTACAACAAGACACTTTTGGTCATTAGAGAGGAATTTCTCCACTCAAAAGAAAAATATGTTGGCCTTTTTCTCCTTTGTACCTACTCTACTTGTTTCGTTACAATGCTCCATTTGTAGAAAGTTTTCGTTGAGCTCTACGAACTCATATCACGTACAATAGATTAATAACACGATTTTAAATTTTTCTCCTCTCAAAAGCTTATTGGCCTCTTTATACTTTTGTCCTGCTCTAAATTTTAAACCCTTAACCTTAAACACCCACATTTAGTTGAGCTCTACGAACTTGCATCACAATCGATGGAGGAATATCATGAGCTTTAACTTGTTGTTGTACCACACGACACTTTTAGTCATTAGGGACGAATTTCTCCACTCAAAAGCAATATTTTGGCCTCTTTCTCCTTTGTTTCTACTCTACTTATTTCGTTACAATGCTCCATTTGTAGAAAGTTTTAGTTGAATTCTACGAACTCCAATCACACAATAGATTAATAAACGATTTTAAATTTATTTCCTCTTAAAAGCTTGTTGGCCTCTTTATACTTTTGTCCTACTCGAAAACCTAAACCCTTAACACTTAACATTTAACACCCACATTTAGTTGAGCTCTACGAACTTGCCTCTCATTCGATGTAGGATTATCATGAGCTTAAACTTATTTTGGTACAACAAGACACTTTTGGTCATTAGAGAGGAATTTCTGCACTCAAAAGAAAAATATGTTGGCCTTTTTCTCCTTTGTACCTACTCTACTTATTTCGTTACAATGCTCCATTTGTAGAAAGTTTTAGTTGAGCTCTACGAACTCATATCACATACAATAGATTAATAACACGATTTTAAATTTATGTCCTCTCAAAAGCTTGTTGGCCTCTTTATACTTTTGTCCTACTCTAAAACCTAAACCCTAAACCCTTATTCCTTAACCTTAAACACCCACATTTAGTTGAGCTCTACGAACTTGCATCACATTCGATGGAGGAATATCATGAGCTTAAACTTATTGTGGTACAACAAGACACTTTTGGTGATTAGAGAGGAATTTCTCCACTCAAAAGAAAAATAATGTGGCCTCTTTCTCCTTTGTTCCTACTCTACTTATTTCGTTACAATGCTCCATTTGTAGAAAGTTTTAGTAGAGCTCTACAAACTCATATCACATACAATAGATTAACAACACGATTTTAAATTTATGAACTCTCAAAAGCTTGTTGGCCTCTTTATACATTTGTGATACTCTAAAACCTAAACCCTAAAACCGTTAACCCTTAACCTTAAACACCCAAATTTTGTTGAGCTCTACGAACTTGCATCACATTCAATGGAGGAATATCATGAGCTTAAACTTATTGTAGTACAACAAGACACTTTTGGCCATTAGGGACGAATTTCTCCACTCAAAAGCAATATTTTGGCCTCTTTCTCCTTTGTTCATACTCTACTTATTTTGTTACAATTCTCCATTTTGTAGTATGTTTTAGTTGAGCTCTACCTACTCATATCACATACAATAGATTAACAACACGATTTTAAATTTTTGTCCTCTGAAAAGCTTGTTGGCCTCTTTATACTTTTGTCCTACTCTAAAACTGAAACCCTTAACCATTAACCTTAAACACCCACATTTAGTTGAGCTCTACGAACTTGCATCACAATCGATGGAGGAATATTATGAGCTTAAACTTATTGTGGTACAAAAAGACACTTTTGGTCATTAGGGACGAATTTCTCCACTCAAAAGCAATATTTTGGCCTCTTTCTCCTTTGTTCCTACCCTACTTATTTTGTTACAATTCTCCATTTTGTAGTACGTTTTAGTTGAGATCTACGTACTCATATCACATTCAATAGATTAACAACATGATTTTAAATTTATGTCCTCTCAAAATCTTGTTGGCCTCTTTATACTTTTGTCCTACTCGAAAACCTAAACCCTTAACACTTAACATTAAACACCCACATTTAGTTGAGCTCTACGAACTTGCCTCTCATTCGATGGAGGAATATCATGACCTTAAACTTATTGTGGTACAACAAGACACTTTTGGTCATTGGAGAGGAATTTCTCCACTCAAAAGAAAAATATGTTGGCCTTTTTCTCCTTTGTACCTACTCTACTTATTTCGTTACAATGCTCCATTTGTATAAAGTTTTCGTTGAGCTCTACGAACTCATATCACACAATAGATTAATAAACGATTTTAAATTTATTTCCTCTCAAAAGCTTGTTGGCCTCTTTATACTTTTGTCCTACTCGAAAACCTAAACCCTTAACACTTAACATTAAACACCCACATTTAGTTGAGCTCTACGAACTTGCCTCTCATTCGATGGAGGATTATCATGAGCTTAAACTTATTTTGGTACAACAAGACACTTTTGGTCATTAGAGAGGAATTTCTGCACTCAAAAGAAAAATATGTTGGCCTTTTTCTCCTTTGTACCTACTCTACTTATTTCGTTACAATGCTCCATTTGTAGAAAGTTTTAGTTGAGCTCTACGAACTCATATCACATACAATAGATTAATAACACGATTTTAAATTTATGTCCTCTCAAAAGCTTGTTGGCCTCTTTATACTTTTGTCCTACTCTAAAACCTAAACCCTAAACCCTTAATCCTTAACCTTAAACACCCACATTTAGTTGAGCTCTACGAACTTGCATCACATACGATGGAGGAATATCATGAGCTTAAACTTATTGTGGTACAACAAGACACTTTTGGTGATTAGAGAGGAATTTCTCCACTCAAAAGAAAAATAATGTGGCCTCTTTCTCCTTTGTTCCTACTCTACTTATTTCGTTACAATGCTCCATTTGTAGAAAGTTTTAGTAGAGCTCTACAAACTCATATCACATACAATAGATTAACAACACGATTTTAAATTTATGAACTCTCAAAAGCTTGTTGGCCTCTTTATACATTTGTGATACTCTAAAACCTAAACCCTAAAACCGTTAACCCTTAACCTTAAACACCCAAATTTTGTTGAGCTCTACGAACTTGCATCACATTCAATGGAGGAATATCATGAGCTTAAACTTATTGTAGTACAACAAGACACTTTTGGCCATTAGGGACGAATTTCTCCACTCAAAAGCAATATTTTGGCCTCTTTCTCCTTTGTTCATACTCTACTTATTTTGTTACAATTCTCCATTTTGTAGTATGTTTTAGTTGAGCTCTACCTACACATATCACATACAATAGATTAACAACACGATTTTAAATTTTTGTCCTCTGAAAAGCTTGTTGGCCTCTTTATACTTTTGTCCTACTCTAAAACTGAAACCCTTAACCATTAACCTTAAACACCCACATTTAGTTGAGCTCTACGAACTTGCATCACAATCGATGGAGGAATATTATGAGCTTAAACTTATTGTGGTACAAAAAGACACTTTTGGTCATTAGGGACGAATTTCTCCACTCAAAAGCAATATTTTGGCCTCTTTCTCCTTTGTTCCTACCCTACTTATTTTGTTACAATTCTCCATTTTGTAGTACGTTTTAGTTGAGATCTACGTACTCATATCACATTCAATAGATTAACAACATGATTTTAAATTTATGTCCTCTCAAAATCTTGTTGGCCTCTTTATACTTTTGTCCTACTCGAAAACCTAAACCCTTAACACTTAACATTAAACACCCACATTTAGTTGAGCTCTACGAACTTGCCTCTCATTCGATGGAGGAATATCATGACCTTAAACTTATTGTGGTACAACAAGACACTTTTGGTCATTGGAGAGGAATTTCTCCACTCAAAAGAAAAATATGTTGGCCTTTTTCTCCTTTGTACCTACTCTACTTATTTCGTTACAATGCTCCATTTGTATAAAGTTTTCGTTGAGCTCTACGAACTCATATCACACAATAGATTAATAAACGATTTTAAATTTATTTCCTCTCAAAAGCTTGTTGGCCTCTTTATACTTTTGTCCTACTCGAAAACCTAAACCCTTAACACTTAACATTAAACACCCACATTTAGTTGAGCTCTACGAACTTGCCTCTCATTCGATGGAGGATTATCATGAGCTTAAACTTATTTTGGTACAACAAGACACTTTTGGTCATTAGAGAGGAATTTCTGCACTCAAAAGAAAAATATGTTGGCCTTTTTCTCCTTTGTACCTACTCTACTTATTTCGTTACAATGCTCCATTTGTAGAAAGTTTTAGTTGAGCTCTACGAACTCATATCACATACAATAGATTAATAACACGATTTTAAATTTATGTCCTCTCAAAAGCTTGTTGGCCTCTTTATACTTTTGTCCTACTCTAAAACCTAAACCCTAAACCCTTAATCCTTAACCTTAAACACCCACATTTAGTTGAGCTCTACGAACTTGCCTCTCATTCGATGGAGGAATATCATGACCTTAAACTTATTGTGGTACAACAAGACACTTTTGGTCATTAGAGAGGAATTTCTTCACTCAAAAGAAAAATATGTTGGCCTTTTTCTCCTTTGTACCTACTCTACTTATTTCGTTACAATGCTCCATTTGTAGAAAGTTTTCGTTGAGCTCTACGAACTCATATCACATACAATAGATTAATAACACGATTTTAAATTTTTGTCCTCTCAAAAGCTTGTTGGCCTCTTTATACTTTTGTCTTACTCTAAAACCTAAACCCTTAACCTTAAACACCCACATTTAGTTGAGCTCTACGAACTTGCATCACAATCGATGGAGGAATATCCTGAGCTTTAACTTATTGTGGTACCACACGACACTTTTAGTCATTAGGGACGAATTTCTCCACTCAAAAGCAATATTTTGGCCTCTTTCTCCTTTGTTCCTACTCTACTTATTTCGTTACAATGCTCCATTTGTAGAAAGTTTTAGTTGAACAATACGAACTCATATCAAACAATAGATTAATAAACGATTTTAAATTTATATCCTCTCAAAAGCTTGTTGGCCTCTTTATACTTTTGTCCTACTCGAAAACCTAAACCCTTAACACTTAACATTAAACACCCACATTTAGTTGAGCTCTACGAACTTGCCTCTCATTCGATGGAGGATTATCATGAGCTTAAACTTATTTTGGTACAACAAGACACTTTTGGTCATTAGAGAGGAATTTCTCCACTCAAAAGAAAAATATGTTGGCCTTTTTCTCCTTTGTACCTACTCTACTTATTTCGTTATAATGCTCCATTTGTAGAAAGTTTTAGTTGAGCTCTACGAACTCATATCACATACAATAGATTAATAACACGATTTTAAATTTATGTCCTCTCAAAAGCTTGTTGGCCTCTTTATACTTTTGTCCTACTCTAAAACCTAAACCCTAAACCCTTAATCCTTAACCTTAAACACCCACATTTAGTTGAGCTCTACGAACTTGCATCACAATCGATGGAGGAATATCATGAGCTTTAACTTATTGTGGTACCACACGACACTTTTAGTCATTAGGGACGAATTTCTCCACTCAAAAGCAATACTTTGGCCTCTTTCTCCTTTGTTCCTACTCTACTTATTTCGTTACAATGCTCCATTTGTAGAAAGTTTTAGTTGAACAATACGAACACATATCAAACAATAGATTAATAAACGATTTTAAATTTATTTCCTCTCAAAAGCTTGTTGGCCTCTTTATACTTTTGTCCTACTCGAAAACCTAAACCCTTAACTTTTAACATTAAACACCCACATTTAGTTGAGCTCTACGAACTTGCCTCTCATTCGATGGAGGATTATCATGAGCTTAAACTTATTTTGGTACAACAAGACACTTTTGGTCATTAGAGAGGAATTTCTCCACTCAAAAGAAAAATATGTTGGCCTTTTTCTCCTTTGTACCTACTCTACTTATTTCGTTATAATGCTCCATTTGTAGAAAGTTTTAGTTGAGCTCTACGAACTCATATCACATACAATAGATTAATAACACGATTTTAAATTTATGTCCTCTCAAAAGCTTGTTGGCCTCTTTATACTTTTGTCCTACTCTAAAACCTAAACCCTAAACCCTTAATCCTTAACCTTAAACACCCACATTTAGTTGAGCTCTACGAACTTGCATCACATACGATGGAGGAATATCATGAGCTTAAACTTATTGTGGTACAACAAGACACTTTTGGTGATTAGAGAGGAATTTCTCCACTCAAAAGAAAAATAATGTGGCCTCTTTCTCCTTTGTTCCTACTCTACTTATTTCGTTACAATGCTCCATTTGTAGAAAGTTTTAGTACAGCTCTACAAACTCATATCACATACAATAGATTAACAACACGATTTTAAATTTATGAACTCTCAAAAGCTTGTTGGCCTCTTTATACATTTGTGATACTCTAAAACCTAAACCCTAAAACCGTTAACCCTTAACCTTAAACACCCAAATTTTGTTGAGCTCTACGAACTTGCATCACATTCAATGGAGGAATATCATGAGCTTAAACTTATTGTAGTACAACAAGACACTTTTGGCCATTAGGGACGAATTTCTCCACTCAAAAGCAATATTTTGGCCTCTTTCTCCTTTGTTCATACTCTACTTATTTTGTTACAATTCTCCATTTTGTAGTATGTTTTAGTTGAGCTCTACCTACACATATCACATACAATAGATTAACAACACGATTTTAAATTTTTGTCCTCTGAAAAGCTTGTTGGCCTCTTTATACTTTTGTCCTACTCTAAAACTGAAACCCTTAACCATTAACCTTAAACACCCACATTTAGTTGAGCTCTACGAACTTGCATCACAATCGATGGAGGAATATTATGAGCTTAAACTTATTGTGGTACAAAAAGACACTTTTGGTCATTAGGGACGAATTTCTCCACTCAAAAGCAATATTTTGGCCTCTTTCTCCTTTGTTCCTACCCTACTTATTTTGTTACAATTCTCCATTTTGTAGTACGTTTTAGTTGAGATCTACGTACTCATATCACATTCAATAGATTAACAACATGATTTTAAATTTATGTCCTCTCAAAATCTTGTTGGCCTCTTTATACTTTTGTCCTACTCGAAAACCTAAACCCTTAACACTTAACATTAAACACCCACATTTAGTTGAGCTCTACGAACTTGCCTCTCATTCGATGGAGGAATATCATGACCTTAAACTTATTGTGGTACAACAAGACACTTTTGGTCATTGGAGAGGAATTTCTCCACTCAAAAGAAAAATATGTTGGCCTTTTTCTCCTTTGTACTTACTCTACTTATTTCGTTACAATGCTCCATTTGTATAAAGTTTTCGTTGAGCTCTACGAACTCATATCACACAATAGATTAATAAACGATTTTAAATTTATTTCCTCTCAAAAGCTTGTTGGCCTCTTTATACTTTTGTCCTACTCGAAAACCTAAACCCTTAACACTTAACATTAAACACCCACATTTAGTTGAGCTCTACGAACTTGCCTCTCATTCGATGGAGGATTATCATGAGCTTAAACTTATTTTGGTACAACAAGACACTTTTGGTCATTAGAGAGGAATTTCTGCACTCAAAAGAAAAATATGTTGGCCTTTTTCTCCTTTGTACCTACTCTACTTATTTCGTTACAATGCTCCATTTGTAGAAAGTTTTAGTTGAGCTCTACGAACTCATATCACATACAATAGATTAATAACACGATTTTAAATTTATGTCCTCTCAAAAGCTTGTTGGCCTCTTTATACTTTTGTCCTACTCTAAAACCTAAACCCTAAACCCTTAATCCTTAACCTTAAACACCCACATTTAGTTGAGCTCTACGAACTTGCCTCTCATTCGATGGAGGAATATCATGACCTTAAACTTATTGTGGTACAACAAGACACTTTTGGTCATTAGAGAGGAATTTCTTCACTCAAAAGAAAAATATGTTGGCCTTTTTCTCCTTTGTACCTACTCTACTTATTTCGTTACAATGCTCCATTTGTAGAAAGTTTTCGTTGAGCTCTACGAACTCATATCACATACAATAGATTAATAACACGATTTTAAATTTTTGTCCTCTCAAAAGCTTGTTGGCCTCTTTATACTTTTGTCTTACTCTAAAACCTAAACCCTTAACCTTAAACACCCACATTTAGTTGAGCTCTACGAACTTGCATCACAATCGATGGAGGAATATCCTGAGCTTTAACTTATTGTGGTACCACACGACACTTTTAGTCATTAGGGACGAATTTCTCCACTCAAAAGCAATATTTTGGCCTCTTTCTCCTTTGTTCCTACTCTACTTATTTCGTTACAATGCTCCATTTGTAGAAAGTTTTAGTTGAACAATACGAACTCATATCAAACAATAGATTAATAAACGATTTTAAATTTATATCCTCTCAAAAGCTTGTTGGCCTCTTTATACTTTTGTCCTACTCGAAAACCTAAACCCTTAACACTTAACATTAAACACCCACATTTAGTTGAGCTCTACGAACTTGCCTCTCATTCGATGGAGGATTATCATGAGCTTAAACTTATTTTGGTACAACAAGACACTTTTGGTCATTAGAGAGGAATTTCTCCACTCAAAAGAAAAATATGTTGGCCTTTTTCTCCTTTGTACCTACTCTACTTATTTCGTTATAATGCTCCATTTGTAGAAAGTTTTAGTTGAGCTCTACGAACTCATATCACATACAATAGATTAATAACACGATTTTAAATTTATGTCCTCTCAAAAGCTTGTTGGCCTCTTTATACTTTTGTCCTACTCTAAAACCTAAACCCTAAACCCTTAATCCTTAACCTTAAACACCCACATTTAGTTGAGCTCTACGAACTTGCATCACAATCGATGGAGGAATATCATGAGCTTTAACTTATTGTGGTACCACACGACACTTTTAGTCATTAGGGACGAATTTCTCCACTCAAAAGCAATACTTTGGCCTCTTTCTCCTTTGTTCCTACTCTACTTATTTCGTTACAATGCTCCATTTGTAGAAAGTTTTAGTTGAACAATACGAACACATATCAAACAATAGATTAATAAACGATTTTAAATTTATTTCCTCTCAAAAGCTTGTTGGCCTCTTTATACTTTTGTCCTACTCGAAAACCTAAACCCTTAACTTTTAACATTAAACACCCACATTTAGTTGAGCTCTACGAACTTGCCTCTCATTCGATGGAGGATTATCATGAGCTTAAACTTATTTTGGTACAACAAGACACTTTTGGTCATTAGAGAGGAATTTCTCCACTCAAAAGAAAAATATGTTGGCCTTTTTCTCCTTTGTACCTACTCAACTTATTTCGTTATAATGCTCCATTTGTAGAAAGTTTTAGTTGAGCTCTACGAACTCATATCACATACAATAGATTAATAACACGATTTTAAATTTATGTCCTCTCAAAAGCTTGTTGGCCTCTTTATACTTTTGTCCTACTCCAAAACCGAAACCCTTAACCATTAACCTTAAACACCCACATTTAGTTGAGCTCTACGAACTTGCATCACAATCGATGGAGGAATATTATGAGCTTAAACTTATTGTGGTACAAAAAGACACTTTTGGTCATTAGGGACGAATTTCTCCACTCAAAAGCAATATTTTGGCCTCTTTCTCCTTTGTTCCTACCCTACTTATTTTGTTACAATTCTCCATTTTGTAGTATGTTTTAGTTGAGATCTACGTACTCATATCACATTCAATAGATTAACAACATGATTTTAAATTTATGTCCTCTCAAAAGCTTGTTGGCCTCTTTATACTTTTGTCCTACTCGAAAACCTAAACCCTTAACACTTAACATTAAACACCCACATTTAGTTGAGCTCTACGAACTTGCCTCTCATTCGATGGAGGAATATCATGACCTTAAACTTATTGTGGTACAACAAGACACTTTTGGTCATTAGAGAGGAATTTCTCCACTCAAAAGAAAAATATGTTGGCCTTTTTCTCCTTTGTACCTACTCTACTTATTTCGTTACAATGCTCCATTTGTAGAAAGTTTTAGTTGAGCTCTACGAAGTCATATCACATACAATAGATTAACAACACGATTTTAAATTTATGTCCTCTCAAAAGCTTGTTGGCCTCTTTATACATTTGTCCTACTCTAAAACCTAAACCCTAAAACCGTTAACCCTTAACCTTAAACACCCAAATTTAGTTGAGCTCTACGAACTTGCATCACATTCGATGGAGGAATATCATGAGCTTAAACTTATTGTAGTACAACAAGACACTTTTGGCCATTAGGGACGAATTTCTCCACTCAAAAGCAATATTTTGGCCTCTTTCTCCTTTGTTCATACTCTACTTATTTTGTTACAATTCTCCATTTGTAGTATGTTTTAGTTTTGCTCTATGTACTCATATCACATACAATAGATTAACAACACGATTTTAAATTTATGTCCTCTCAAGAGCTTGTTGGCCTCTTTATACTTTTGTCCTACTCTAAAACCTAAACCCTTAACCCTTAACCTTAAACACCCACGAGCTCTACGAACTTGCATCACATTCGATGGAAGAATATCATGAGCTTAAACTTATTGTGGTACCATAAGAAACTATTAGTCATTAGGGATGAATTTCTCCACACAAAAGAAATATTTATGCCTCTTTCTACGAACTCAGATCACATACAATAGATTAATAACACCATTTTAAATTTATTTCCTCTCAAAAGCTTGTTGGCCTCTTTATACTTTTGTCCTACTCGAAAACCTAAACCCTTAACACTTAACATTAAACACCCACATTTAGTTGAGCTCTACGAACTTGCCTCTCATTCGATGGAGGAATATCATGAACTTAAACTTATTGTGGTACAACAAGACACTTTTGGTCATTAGGGACGAAATCTCCACTCAAAAGCAATATTTTGGCCTCTTTCTCCTTTGTTCATACTCTACTTATTTTGTTACAATTCTCCATTTCGTAGTATGTTTTAGTTGAGCTCTACGTACACATATCACATACAATAGATTAACAACACGATTTTAAATTTTTGTCCTCTCAAAAGCTTGTTGGCCTCTTTATACTTTTGTCATACTCTAAAACCGAAACCCTTTACCATTAACCTTAAACACCCACATTTAGTTGAGCTCTACGAACTTGCATCACAATCGATGGAGGAATATTATGAGCTTAAACTTATTGTGGTACAAAAAGACACTTTTGGTCATTAGGGACGAATTTCTCCACTCAAAAGCAATATTTTGGCCTCTTTCTCCTTTGTTCCTACCCTACTTATTTTGTTACAATTCTCCATTTTGTAGTATGTTTTAGTTGAGATCTACGTACTCATATCACATTCAATAGATTAACAACATGATTTTAAATTTATGTCCTCTCAAAAGCTTGTTGGCCTCTTTATACTTTTGTCCTACTCGAAAACCTAAACCCTTAACACTTAACATGAAACACCCACATTTAGTTGAGCTCTACGAACTTGCCTCTCATTCGATGGAGGAATATCATGACCTTAAACTTATTGTGGTACAACAAGACACTTTTGGTCATTAGAGAGGAATTTCTCCACTCAAAAGAAAAATAAGTTGGCCTTTTTCTCCTTTGTACCTACTCTACTTGTTTCGTTACAATGCTCCATTTGTAGAAAGTTTTCGTTGAGCTCTACGAACTCATATCACGTACAATAGATTAATAACACGATTTTAAATTTTTCTCCTCTCAAAAGCTTATTGGCCTCTTTATACTTTTGTCCTGCTCTAAATTTTAAACCCTTAACCTTAAACACCCACATTTAGTTGAGCTCTACGAACTTGCATCACAATCGATGGAGGAATATCATGAGCTTTAACTTGTTGTTGTACCACACGACACTTTTAGTCATTAGGGACGAATTTCTCCACTCAAAAGCAATATTTTGGCCTCTTTCTCCTTTGTTTCTACTCTACTTATTTCGTTACAATGCTCCATTTGTAGAAAGTTTTAGTTGAATTCTACGAACTCCAATCACACAATAGATTAATAAACGATTTTAAATTTATTTCCTCTTAAAAGCTTGTTGGCCTCTTTATACTTTTGTCCTACTCGAAAACCTAAACCCTTAACACTTAACATTAAACACCCACATTTAGTTGAGCTCTACGAACTTGCCTCTCATTCGATGGAGGATTATCATGAGCTTAAACTTATTTTGGTACAACAAGACACTTTTGGTCATTAGAGAGGAATTTCTGCACTCAAAAGAAAAATATGTTGGCCTTTTTCTCCTTTGTACCTACTCTACTTATTTCGTTACAATGCTCCATTTGTAGAAAGTTTTAGTTGAGCTCTACGAACTCATATCACATACAATAGATTAATAACACGATTTTAAATTTATGTCCTCTCAAAAGCTTGTTGGCCTCTTTATACTTTTGTCCTACTCTAAAACCTAAACCCTAAACCCTTAATCCTTAACCTTAAACACCCACATTTAGTTGAGCTCTACGAACTTGCATCACATTCGATGGAGGAATATCATGAGCTTAAACTTATTGTGGTACAACAAGACACTTTTGGTGATTAGAGAGGAATTTCTCCACTCAAAAGAAAAATAATGTGGCCTCTTTCTCCTTTGTTCCTACTCTACTTATTTCGTTACAATGCTCCATTTGTAGAAAGTTTTAGTAGAGCTCTACAAACTCATATCACATACAATAGATTAACAACACGATTTTAAATTTATGAACTCTCAAAAGCTTGTTGGCCTCTTTATACATTTGTGATACTCTAAAACCTAAACCCTAAAACCGTTAACCCTTAACCTTAAACACCCAAATTTTGTTGAGCTCTACGAACTTGCATCACATTCAATGGAGGAATATCATGAGCTTAAACTTATTGTAGTACAACAAGACACTTTTGGCCATTAGGGACGAATTTCTCCACTCAAAAGCAATATTTTGGCCTCTTTCTCCTTTGTTCATACTCTACTTATTTTGTTACAATTCTCCATTTTGTAGTATGTTTTAGTTGAGCTCTACCTACTCATATCACATACAATAGATTAACAACACGATTTTAAATTTTTGTCCTCTGAAAAGCTTGTTGGCCTCTTTATACTTTTGTCCTACTCTAAAACTGAAACCCTTAACCATTAACCTTAAACACCCACATTTAGTTGAGCTCTACGAACTTGCATCACAATCGATGGAGGAATATTATGAGCTTAAACTTATTGTGGTACAAAAAGACACTTTTGGTCATTAGGGACGAATTTCTCCACTCAAAAGCAATATTTTGGCCTCTTTCTCCTTTGTTCCTACCCTACTTATTTTGTTACAATTCTCCATTTTGTAGTACGTTTTAGTTGAGATCTACGTACTCATATCACATTCAATAGATTAACAACATGATTTTAAATTTATGTCCTCTCAAAATCTTGTTGGCCTCTTTATACTTTTGTCCTACTCGAAAACCTAAACCCTTAACACTTAACATTAAACACCCACATTTAGTTGAGCTCTACGAACTTGCCTCTCATTCGATGGAGGAATATCATGACCTTAAACTTATTGTGGTACAACAAGACACTTTTGGTCATTGGAGAGGAATTTCTCCACTCAAAAGAAAAATATGTTGGCCTTTTTCTCCTTTGTACCTACTCTACTTATTTCGTTACAATGCTCCATTTGTATAAAGTTTTCGTTGAGCTCTACGAACTCATATCACACAATAGATTAATAAACGATTTTAAATTTATTTCCTCTCAAAAGCTTGTTGGCCTCTTTATACTTTTGTCCTACTCGAAAACCTAAACCCTTAACACTTAACATTAAACACCCACATTTAGTTGAGCTCTACGAACTTGCCTCTCATTCGATGGAGGATTATCATGAGCTTAAACTTATTTTGGTACAACAAGACACTTTTGGTCATTAGAGAGGAATTTCTGCACTCAAAAGAAAAATATGTTGGCCTTTTTCTCCTTTGTACCTACTCTACTTATTTCGTTACAATGCTCCATTTGTAGAAAGTTTTAGTTGAGCTCTACGAACTCATATCACATACAATAGATTAATAACACGATTTTAAATTTATGTCCTCTCAAAAGCTTGTTGGCCTCTTTATACTTTTGTCCTACTCTAAAACCTAAACCCTAAACCCTTAATCCTTAACCTTAAACACCCACATTTAGTTGAGCTCTACGAACTTGCATCACATTCGATGGAGGAATATCATGAGCTTAAACTTATTGTGGTACAACAAGACACTTTTGGTCATTAGAGAGGAATTTCTCCACTCAAAAGAAAAATAATGTGGCCTCTTTCTCCTTTGTTCCTACTCTACTTATTTCGTTACAATGCTCCATTTGTAGAAAGTTTTGGTAGAGCTCTACAAACTCATATCACATACAATAGATTAACAACACGATTTTAAATTTATGAACTCTCAAAAGCTTGTTGGCCTCTTTATACATTTGTGATACTCTAAAACCTAAACCCTAAAACCGTTAACCCTTAACCTTAAACACCCAAATTTTGTTGAGCTCTACGAACTTACATCACATTCGATGGAGGAATATCATGAGCTTAAACTTATTGTAGTACAACAAGACACTTTTGCCCATTAGGGACGAATTTCTCCACTCAAAAGCAATATTTTGGCCTCTTTCTCCTTTGTTCATACTCTACTTATTTTGTTACAATGCTCCATTTGTAGAAAGTTTTAGTTGAACTCTACGAACTCATATCACACAATAGATTAGTAAACGATTTTAAATTTATTTCCTCTCAAAAGCTTGTTGGCCTCTTTATACTTTTGTCCTACTCGAAAACCTAAACCCTTAACACTTAACATTAAACACCCACATTTAGTTGAGCTCTACGAACTTGCCTCTCATTCGATGGAGGATTATCATGAGCTTAAACTTATTTTCGTACAACAAGACACTTTTGGTCATTAGAGAGGAATTTCTCCACTCAAAAGAAAAATAATGTGGCCTCTTTCTCCTTTGTTCCTGCTCTACTTATTTCGTTACAATGCTCCATTTGTAGAAAGTTTTAGTAGAGCGCTACAAACTCATATCACATACAATAGATTAACAACACGATTTTAAATTTATGTCCTCTCAAAAGTTTGTTGGCCTCTTTATACATTTGTCCTACTCTAAAACCTAAACCCTAAAACCGTTAACCCTTAACCTTAAACACCCAAATTTAGTTGAGCTCTACGAACTTGCATCACATTCGATGGAGGAATATCATGAGCTTAAACTTATTGTAGTACAACAAGACACTTTTGGCCATTAGGGACGAATTTCTCCACTCAAATGCAATATTTTGGCCTCTTTCTCCTTTGTTCATACTCTACTTATTTTGTTACAATTCTCCATTTTGTAGTATGTTTTAGTTGAGCTCTACGTACACATATCACATACAATATATTAACAACACAATTTTAAATTTTTGTCCTCTCAAAAGCTTGTTGGCCTCTTTATACTTTTGTCCTACTCTAAAACCGAAACCCTTAACCATTAACCTTAAACACTCACATTTAGTTGAGCTCTACGAACTTGCATCACAATCGATGGAGGAATATTATGAGCTTAAACTTATTGTGGTACAAAAATACACTTTTGGTCATTAGGGACGAATTTCTCCGCTCAAAAGCAATATTTTGGCCTCTTTCTCCTTTGTTCCTACCCTACTTATTTTCTTACAATTCTCCATTTTGTAGTATGTTTTAGTTGAGCTCTACGTACTCATATCACATTCAATAGATTAACAACATGATTTTAAATTTATGTCCTCTCAAAAGCTTGTTGGCCTCTTTATACTTTTGTCCTACTCGAAAACCTAAACCCTTAACACTTAACATTAAACACCCACATTTAGTTGAGCTCTACGAACTTGCCTCTCATTCGTTGGAGGAATATCATGACCTTAAACTTATTGTGGTACAACAAGACACTTTTGGTCATTAGAGAGGAATTTCTCCACTCAAAAGAAAAATATGTTGGCCTTTTTCTCCTTTGTACCTACTCTACTTATTTCGTTACAATGCTCCATTTGTAGAAAGTTTTCGTTGAGCTCTACGAACTCATATCACATACAATAGATTAATAACACGATTTTAAATTTTTGTCCTCTCAAAAGCTTGTTGGCCTCTTTATACTTTTGTCCTACTCTAAAACCTAAACCCTTAACCTTAAACACCCACATTTAGTTGAGCTCTACGAACTTGCATCACAATCGATGGAGGAATATCATGAGATTTAACTTGTTGTGGTACCACACGACACTTTTAGTCATTAGGGACGAATTTCTCCACTCCAAAGCAATATTTTGGCCTCTTTCTCCTTTGTTCCTACTCTACTTATTT
This sequence comes from Lotus japonicus, assembly GCF_012489685.1. Taxonomy (NCBI): domain Eukaryota; kingdom Viridiplantae; phylum Streptophyta; class Magnoliopsida; order Fabales; family Fabaceae; genus Lotus; species Lotus japonicus. Next base: position 38,394,825 of record NC_080042.1, read on the forward strand.
CGTTACAATGCTCCATTTGTAGAAAGTTTTAGTTGAACTCTACGAACTCATATCACACAATAGATTAATAAACGATTTTAAATTTATTTCCTCTCAAAAGCTTGTTGGCCTCTTTATACTTTTGTCCTACTCGAAAACCTAAACCCTTAACACTTAACATTAAACACCCACATTTAGTTGAGCTCTACGAACTTGCCTCTCATTCGATGGAGGATTATCATGAGCTTAAACTTATTTTGGTACAACAAGACACTTTTGGTCTATAGAGAGGAATTTCTCCACTCAAAAGAAAAATATGTTGGCCTTTTTCTCCTTTGTACCTACTCTACATATTTCGTTACAATGCTCCATTTGTAGAAAGTTTTAGTTGAGCTCTATGAACTCATATCACATACAATAGATTAATAACACGATTTTAAATTTATGTCCTCTCAAAAGCTTGTTGGCCTCTTTATACATTTGTCCTATTCTAAAACCTAAACCCTAAAACCGTTAACCCTTAACCTTAAACACCCAAATTTAGTTGAGCTCTACGAACTTGCATCACATTCGATGGAGGAATATCATGAGCTTAAACTTATTGTAGTACAACAAGACACTTTTGGCCATTAGGGACGAATTTCTCCACTCAAAAGCAATATTTTGGCCTCTTTCTCCTTTGTTCATACTCTACTTATTTTGTTACAATTCTCCATTTTGTAGTATGTTTTAGTTGAGCTCTACAAACACATATCACATACAATAGATTAAAAACACGATTTTAAATTTTTGTCCTCTCAAAAGCTTGTTGGCCTCTTTATACTTTTGTCCTACTCTAAAACTGAAACCCTTAACCATTAACCTTAAACACCCAAATTTAGTTGAGCTATACGAACTTGCATCACAATCGATGGAGGAATATTATGAGCTTAAACTTATTGTGGTACAAAAAGACACTTTTGGTCATTAGGGACGAATTTCTCCACTCAAAAGCAATATTTTGGCCTCTTTCTCCTTTGTTCCTACTCTACTTATTTTGTTACAATTCTCCATTTTGAAGTATGTTTTTGTTGAGCTCTACGTACTCATATCACATTCAATAGATTAACAATATAATTTTAAATTTATGTCCTCTCAAAAGCTTGTTGGCCTCTTTATACTTTTGTCCTACTCTAAAACCTAAACCCTTAACCCTTAACCTTAAACACCCACATTTAGTTGAGCTCTACGAACTTGCATCACATTCGATGGAAGAATATCATGAGCTTAAACTTAATGTGGACCATAAGACACTTTTAGTCATTAGGGATGAATTTCTCCACACAAAAGAAATATTTATGCCTCTTTCTCCTTTGTTCCTACTCTATTTATTTCGTTACAATGCTCCACTTGTAGAAAGTTTTAGTATAGCTCTACAAACTCATATCACATACAATAAATTAACAACATGATTTTAAATTTATGTCCTCTCAAAAGCTTGTTGGCCTCTTTATACATTTGTCCTACTCTAAAACCTAAACCCTAAAACCGTTAACCCTTAACCTTAAACACCCAAATTTAGTTGAGCTCTACGAACTTGCATCACATTCGATGGAGGAATATCATGAGCTTAAACTTATTGTAGTACAACAAGACACTTTTGGCCATTTGGGACGAATTTCTCCACTCAAAAGCAATATTTTGGCCTCTTTCTCCTTTGTTCATACTCTACTTATTTTGTTACAATTCTCCATTTGTAGTATGTTTTAGTTTTGCTCTATGTACTCATATCACATACCATAGATTAACAACACGATTTTAAATTAATGTCCTCTCAAGAGCTTGTTGGCCTCTTTATACTTTTTCCTACTCTAAAACCTAAACCCTTAACCCTTAACCTTAAACACCCACATTTAGTTGAGCACTACGAACTTGCATCACATTCGATGGAAGAATATCATGAGCTTAAACTTATTGTGGTACCATAAGAAACTTTTAGTCATTAGGGATGAATTTCTCCACACAAAAGAAATATTTATGCCTCTTTCTCCTTTGTTCCTACTCTACTTATTTCGTTACAATGCTCCACTTGTAGAATGTTTTAGTTGAGCTCTACGAACTCAGATCACATACAATAGATTAATAACACCATTTAAAATTTATTTCCTCTCAAAAGCTTGTTGGCCTCTTTATACTTTTGTCCTACTCGAAAACCTAAACCCTTAACACTTAACATTAAACACCCACATTTAGTTGAGCTCTACGAACTTGCCTCTCATTCGTTGGAGGAATATCATGACCTTAAACTTATTGTGGTACAACAAGACACTTTTGGTCATTAGAGAGGAATTTCTCCACTCAAAAGAAAAATATGTTGGCCTTTTTCTCCTTTGTACCTACTCTACTTATTTCGTTACAATGCTCCATTTGTAGAAAGTTTTCGTTGAGCTCTACGAACTCATATCACATACAATAGATTAATAACACGATTTTAAATTTTTGTCCTCTCAAAAGCTTGTTGGCCTCTTTATACTTTTGTCCTACTCTAAAACCTAAACCCTTAACCTTAAACACCCACATTTAGTTGAGCTCTACGAACTTGCATCACAATCGATGGAGGAATATCATGAGATTTAACTTGTTGTGGTACCACACGACACTTTTAGTCATTAGGGACGAATTTCTCCACTCCAAAGCAATATTTTGGCCTCTTTCTCCTTTGTTCCTACTCTACTTATTTCGTTACAATGCTCCATTTGTAGAAAGTTTTAGTTGAACTCTACGAACTCATATCACACAATAGATTAATAAACGATTTTAAATTTATTTCCTCTCAAAAGCTTGTTGGCCTCTTTATACTTTTGTCCTACTCGAAACCTAAACCCTTAACACTTAACATTAAACACCCACATTTAGTTGAGCTCTACGAACTTGCCTCTCATTCGATGGAGGATTATCATGAGCTTAAACTTATTTTGGTACAACAAGACACTTTTGGTCTATAGAGAGGAATTTCTCCACTCAAAAGAAAAATATGTTGGCCTTTTTCTCCTTTGTACCTACTCTACATATTTCGTTACAATGCTCCATTTGTAGAAAGTTTTAGTTGAGCTCTATGAACTCATATCACATACAATAGATTAATAACACGATTTTAAATTTATGTCCTCTCAAAAGCTTGTTGGCCTCTTTATACATTTGTCCTATTCTAAAACCTAAACCCTAAAACCGTTAACCCTTAACCTTAAACACCCAAATTTAGTTGAGCTCTACGAACTTGCATCACATTCGATGGAGGAATATCATGAGCTTAAACTTATTGTAGTACAAAAAGACACTTTTGGCCATTAGGGACGAATTTCTCCACTCAAAAGCAATATTTTGGCCTCTTTCTCCTTTGTTCATACTCTACTTATTTTGTTACAATTCTCCATTTTGTAGTATGTTTTAGTTGAGCTCTACAAACACATATCACATACAATAGATTAAAAACACGATTTTAAATTTTTGTCCTCTCAAAAGCTTGTTGGCCTCTTTATACTTTTGTCCTACTCTAAAACTGAAACCCTTAACCATTAACCTTAAACACCCAAATTTAGTTGAGCTATACGAACTTGCATCACAATCGATGGAGGAATATTATGAGCTTAAACTTATTGTGGTACAAAAAGACACTTTTGGTCATTAGGGACGAATTTCTCCACTCAAAAGCAATATTTTGGCCTCTTTCTCCTTTGTTCCTACTCTACTTATTTTGTTACAATTCTCCATTTTGAAGTATGTTTTTGTTGAGCTCTACGTACTCATATCACATTCAATAGATTAACAACATAATTTTAAATTTATGTCCTCTCAAAAGCTTGTTGGCCTCTTTATACTTTTGTCCTACTCTAAAACCTAAACCCTTAACCCTTAACCTTAAACACCCACATTTAGTTGAGCTCTACGAACTTGCATCACATTCGATGGAAGAATATCATGAGCTTAAACTTAATGTGGTACCATAAGACACTTTTAGTCATTAGGGATGAATTTCTCCACACAAAAGAAATATTTATGCCTCTTTCTCCTTTGTTCCTACTCTATTTATTTCGTTACAATGCTCCACTTGTAGAAAGTTTTAGTAGAGCTCTACAAACTCATATCACATACAATAAATTAACAACATGATTTTAAATTTATGTCCTCTCAAAAGCTTGTTGGCCTCTTTATACATTTGTCCTACTCTAAAACCTAAACCCTTAACACTTAACATTAAACACCCACATTTAGTTGAGCTCTACGAACTTGCCTCTCATTCGATGGAGGAATATCATGACCTTAAACTTATTGTGGAACAACAAGACACTTTTGGTCATTAGAGAGGAATTTCTCCACTCAAAAGAAAAATATGTTGGCCTTTTTCTCCTTTGTACCTACTCTACTTATTTCGTTACAATGCTCCATTTGTAGAAAGTTTTCGTTGAGCTCTACGAACTCATATCACATACAATAGATTAATAACACGATTTTAAATTTATGTCCTCTCAAAAGCTTGTTGGCCTCTTTATACTTTTGTCCTACTCTAAAACCTAAACCCTAAACCCTTAATCCTTAACCTTAAACACCCACATTTAGTTGAGCTCTACGAACTTGCATCACATTCGATGGAGGAATATCAAGAGCTTAAACTTATTGTGGTACAACAAGACACTTTTGGTCATTAGAGAGGAATTTCTCCACTCAAAAGCAATATTTTGGCCTCTTTCTCCTTTGTTCATACTCTACTTATTTTGTTACAATTCTCCATTTGTAGTATGTTTTAGTTTTGCTCTATGTACTCATATCACATACCATAGATTAACAACACGATTTTAAATTAATGTCCTCTCAAGAGCTTGTTGGCCTCTTTATACTTTTTCCTACTCTAAAACCTAAACCCTTAACCCTTAACCTTAAACACCCACATTTAGTTGAGCTCTACGAACTTGCATCACATTCGATGGAAGAATATCATGAGCTTAAACTTATTGTGGTACCATAAGAAACTTTTAGTCATTAGGGATGAATTTCTCCACACAAAAGAAATATTTATGCCTCTTTCTCCTTTGTTCCTACTCTACTTATTTCGTTACAATGCTCCACTTGTAGAATGTTTTAGTTGAGCTCTACGAACTCAGATCACATACAATAGATTAATAACACCATTTTAAATTTATTTCCTCTCAAAAGCTTGTTGGCCTCTTTATACTTTTGTCCTACTCGAAAACCTAAACCCTTAACACTTAACATTAAACACCCACATTTAGTTGAGCTCTACGAACTTGCCTCTCATTCGATGGAGGAATATCATGACCTTAAACTTATTGTGGAACAACAAGACACTTTTGGTCATTAGAGAGGAATTTCTCCACTCAAAAGAAAAATATGTTGGCCTTTTTCTCCTTTGTACCTACTCTACTTATTTCGTTACAATGCTCCATTTGTAGAAAGTTTTCGTTGAGCTCTACGAACTCATATCACATACAATAGATTAATAACACGATTTTAAATTTATGTCCTCTCAAAAGCTTGTTGGCCTCTTTATACTTTTGTCCTACTCTAAAACCTAAACCCTAAACCCTTAATCCTTAACCTTAAACACCCACATTTAGTTGAGCTCTACGAACTTGCATCACATTCGATGGAGGAATATCAAGAGCTTAAACTTATTGTGGTACAACAAGACACTTTTGGTCATTAGAGAGGAATTTCTCCACTCAAAAGCAATATTTTGGCCTCTTTCTCCTTTGTTCATACTCTACTTATTTTGTTACAATTCTACATTTGTAGTATGTTTTAGTTTTGCTCTATGTACTCATATCACATACAATAGATTAAAAACACGATTTTAAATTTATGTCCTCTCAAGAGCTTGTTGGCCTCTTTAATTTTTTGTCCTACTCTAAAACCTAAACCCTTAACCCTTAACCTTAAACACCCACATTTAGTTGAGCTCTTCGAACTTGCATCACATTCGAGGGAAGAATATCATGAGCTTAAACTTATTGTGGTACCATAAGAAACTTTTAGTCATTAGGGATGAATTTCTCCACACAAAAGAAATATTTATGCCTCTTTCTCCTTTGTTCCTACTCTACTTATTTCGTTACAATGCTCCACTTGTAGAATGTTTTAGTTGAGCTCTACGAACTCAGATCACTTACAATAGATTAATAACACCATTTTAAATTTATTTCCTCTCAAAAGCTTGTTGGCCTCTTTATACTTTTGTCCTACTCGAAAACCTAAACCCTTAACTCTTAACATTAAACACCCACATTTAGTTGAGCTCTACGAACTTGCCTCTCATTCGATGGAGGAATATCATGACCTTAAACTTATTGTGGTACAACTAGACACTTTTTGATAGAGATCGGACCAGCCCATTCATAGACTCTTTTCCAAGGAATAGGATGTCCAATTACAAGGTCCAAGCCTAAAGGAATGAATCAAGCTTTGCAAGGATTTTTCCTTCAAATTAAGAATGATGGTTGGGCCCAACATGAAGGCAGATTTGTCAAGAGCCCAATCTCCATGTTAAAGATGCATTCATGAGCTGAAATTATACAAATTAGAGACTAATAATTATTGGACCTTCATAACTACAAAATAAGTCCAATATTTTTATTCTCTTTTGAATTTTCGTATTTAATTGAGGGGTGAATTTTCTGATGACATTTTGTATTCCCCCTAGTTGGTTTTTAATGTCTTTTATGAGCCTTTGACTCATCTTTAGGAATAGTGGGTTTTTACTCAAGTTTCCAATGCTAGTGGAGCTATAAATCTCTAGTGGAGTCTATTAAATGTTAGTGGGAGCATTATTACTTATTGGAAAGAGTAGCATCCCACTTAGCCTATAAATAGGGACTCAATGTATGGAACAAAGCAGTTTTTGAATCTGAATGATATTGAGTTTTCTCATATTGTGAGAGCTTCCCATTTGTTCTTGGGTTAAGAACTAAACTTGATAACTTTGGTTCTACCGGCAGGTCGCGGTTAGGGTCAAGTTCCCCTTTATCTTTGATAACTTTGGTTCTACCGGCAGGTCGCGGTTAGGGTCAAGTTCCTATCTTTTGTCCCCGGTTTTCAAGACGATCCTTTGTTTTCCAAATCATATCATTTGTGGTATCAGAGATCGGACCAGCCCATTCATAGACTCTTTTCCAAGGAATAGGATGTCCAATTACAAGGTCCAAGCCTAAAGGAATGAATCAAGCTTTGCAAGGATTTTTCCTTCAAATTAAGAATGATGGTTGGGCCCAACATGAAGGCAGATTTGTCAAGAGCCCAATCTCCATGTTAAAGATGCATTCATGAGCTGAAATTATACAAATTAGAGACTAATAATTATTGGACCTTCATAACTACAAAATAAGTCCAATATTTTTATTCTCTTTTGAATTTTCGTATTTAATTGAGGGGTGAATTTTCTGATGACATTTTGTATTCCCCCTAGTTGGTTTTTAATGTCTTTTATGAGCCTTTGACTCATCTTTAGGAATAGTGGGTTTTTACTCAAGTTTCCAATGCTAGTGGAGCTATAAATCTCTAGTGGAGTCTATTAAATGTTAGTGGGAGCATTATTACTTATTGGAAAGAGTAGCATCCCACTTAGCCTATAAATAGGGACTCAATGTATGGAACAAAGCAGTTTTTGAATCTGAATGATATTGAGTTTTCTCATATTGTGAGAGCTTCCCATTTGTTCTTGGGTTAAGAACTAAACTTGATAACTTTGGTTCTACCGGCAGGTCGCGGTTAGGGTCAAGTTCCCCTTTATCTTTGATAACTTTGGTTCTACCGGCAGGTCGCGGTTAGGGTCAAGTTCCTATCTTTTGTCCCCGGTTTTCAAGACGATCCTTTGTTTTCCAAATCATATCATTTGAAAATTCAAAAGAGAATAAAAATATTGGACTTATTTTGTAGTTATGAAGGTCCAATAATTATTAGTCTCTAATTTGTATAATTTCAGCTCATGAATGCATCTTTAACATGGAGATTGGGCTCTTGACAAATCTGCCTTCATGTTGGGCCCAACCATCATTCTTAATTTGAAGGAAAAATCCTTGCAAAGCTTGATTCATTCCTTTAGGCTTGGACCTTGTAATTGGACATCCTATTCCTTGGAAAAGAGTCTATGAATGGGCTGGTCCGATCTCTATCACTTTTGGTCATTAGAGAGGAATTTCTCCACTCAAAAGCAATATTTTGGCCTCTTTCTCCTTTGTTCATACTCTACTTATTTTGTTACAATTCTACATTTGTAGTATGTTTTAGTTTTGCTCTATGTACTCATATCACATACAATAGATTAAAAACACGATTTTAAATTTATGTCCTCTCAAGAGCTTGTTGGCCTCTTTAATTTTTTGTCCTACTCTAAAACCTAAACCCTTAACCCTTAACCTTAAACACCCACATTTAGTTGAGCTCTTCGAACTTGCATCACATTCGAGGGAAGAATATCATGAGCTTAAACTTATTGTGGTACCATAAGAAACTTTTAGTCATTAGGGATGAATTTCTCCACACAAAAGAAATATTTATGCCTCTTTCTCCTTTGTTCCTACTCTACTTATTTCGTTACAATGCTCCACTTGTAGAATGTTTTAGTTGAGCTCTACGAACTCAGATCACTTACAATAGATTAATAACACCATTTTAAATTTATTTCCTCTCAAAAGCTTGTTGGCCTCTTTATACTTTTGTCCTACTCGAAAACCTAAACCCTTAACTCTTAACATTAAACACCCACATTTAGTTGAGCTCTACGAACTTGCCTCTCATTCGATGGAGGAATATCATGACCTTAAACTTATTGTGGTACAACTAGACACTTTTGGTCATTAGAGAGGAATTTCTCCACTCAAAAGAAAAATATGTTGGCCTTTTTCTCCTTTGTACCTACTTTACTTATTTCGTTACATTGCTCCATTTGTAGAAAGTTTTCGTTGAGCTCTACGAACTCTTATCACATACAATAGATTAATAACACGATTTTAAATTTATGTCCTCTCAAAAGTTTGTTGGCCTCTTTATACTTTTGTCCTACTCTAAAACCTAAACCCTAAACCCTTAATCCTTAACCTTAAACACCCACATTTAGTTGAGCTCTACGAACTTGCATCACAATCGATGGAGGAATATCATGAGCTTTAACTTATTGTGGTACCACACGACACTTTTAGTCATTAGGGACGAATTTCTCCACTCAAAAGCAATATTTTGGCCTCTTTCTCCATTGTTCCTACTCTACTTATTTCGTTACAATGCTCCATTTGTAGAAAGTTTTAGTTGAACTCTACGAACTCATATCAAACAATATATTAATAAACGATTTTTAATTAATTTCCTCTCAAAAGCTTGTTGGCCTCTTTATTCTTTTGTCCTACTCGAAAACCTAAACCCTTTACACTTAACATTAAACACCCACATTTAGTTGAGCTCTACGAACTTGCCTCTCATTCGATGGAGGATTATCATGAGCTTAAACTTATTTTGGTACAACAAGACACTTTTGGTCATTAGAGGGGAATTTCTCCACTCAAAAGTAAAATATGTTGGCCTTTTTCTCCTTTGTACCTACTCTACTTATTTCGTTACAATGCTCCATTTGTAGAAAGTTTTAGTTGAGCTCTACGAACTCATATCACATACAATAGATTAATAACACGATTTTAAATTTATGTCCTCTCAAAAGCTTGTTGGCCTCTTTATACTTTTGTCCTACTCTAAAACCTAAACCCTAAAGCCTTAATCCTTAACCTTAAACACCCACATTTAGTTGAGCTCTACGAACTTGCATCACACTCGATGGAGGAATATCATGAGCTTAAACTTATTGTGGTACAACAAGACACTTTTGGTCATTAGAGAGGAATTACTCCACTCAAAAGAAAAATAATGTGGCCTCTTTCTCCTTTGTTCCTACTCTACTTATTTCGTTACAATGCTCCATTTGTAGAAAGTTTTAGTAGAGCTCTACAAACTCATATCACAAACAATAGATTAACAACACGATTTTAAATTTTTGTCCTCTCAAAAGCTTGTTGGCCTCTTTATACATTTGTCCTACTCTAAAACCTAAACCCTAAAACCGTTAACCCTTAACCTTAAACACCCAAATTTAGTTGAGCTCTACGAACTTGCATCACATTCGATGGAGGAATATCATGAGCTTAAACTTATTGTAGTACAACAAGACACTTTTGGCCATTAGGGACGAATTTCTCCACTCAAAAGCAATATTTTGGCCTCTTTCTCCTTTGTTCATACTCTACTTATTTTTTTACAATTCTCCATTTTGTAGTATGTTTTAGTCGAGCTCTACGTACACATATCACATACAATAGATTAACAACACGATTTTAAATTTATGTCCTCTCAAAAGCTTGTTGGCCTCTTTATACTTTTGTCCTACTCTAAAACAAAAACACTTAACCATTAACCTTAAACACCCACATTTAGTTGAGCTCTACGAACTTGCATCACAATCGATGGAGGAATATTATGAGCTTAAACTTATTGTGTTACAAAAAGACACTTTTGGTCATTAGGGACGAATTTCTCCACTCAAAAGCAATATTTTGGCCTTTTTCTCCTTTGTTCCTACTCTACTTATTTTGTTACAATTCTCCATTTTGTAGTATGTTTTAGTTGAGCTCTACGTACTCATATCACATTCAATAGATTAACAACATGATTTTAAATTTATGTCCTCTCAAAAGCTTGTTGGCCTCTTTATACTTTTGTCATACTCTAAAACCTAAACCCTTAACCCTTAACCTTAAACACCCACATTTAGTTGAGCTCTACGAACTTGCATCACATTCGATGGAAGAATATCATGAGCTTATACTTATTGTGGTAGCATAAGACACTTTTAGTCATTAGGGATGAATTTCTCCACACAAAAGAAATATTTATGCATCTTTCTCCTTTGTTCCTACTCTACTTATTTCGTTACAATGCTCCCTTTGTAGAATGTTTTAGTTGAGCTCTACGAACTCAGATCACATACAATTGATTAATAACACCATTTTAAATTTATTTCCTCTCAAAAGCTTGTTGGCCTCTTTATACTTTTGTCCTACTCGAAAACCTAAACCCTTATCATTTAACATTAAACACCCACATTTAGTTGAGCTCTACGAACTTGCCTCTCATTCGATGGAGGAATATCATGACCTTAAACTTATTGTGGTACAACAAGACACTTTTGGTCATAAGAGAGGAATTTCTCCACTCAAAAGAAAAATATGTTGGCCTTTTTCTCCTTTGTACCTACTCTACTTATTTCGTTACAATGCTCCATTTGTAGAAAGTTTTAGTTGAGCTCTACGAAGTCATATCACATACAATAGATTAATAACACGATTTTAAATTTTTGTCCTCTCAAAAGCTTGTTGGCCTCTTTATACTTTTGTCCTACTCTAAAACCTAAACCCTAAACCCTTAATCCTTAACCTTAAACACCCACATTTAGTTGAGCTCTACGAACTTGCATCACATCGATGGAGGAATATCTTCAGCTTAAACTTATTGTGGTACAACAAGACACTTTTGGTCATTAGAGACGAATTTCTCTACTCAAAAGCAATATTTTGGTCTCTTTCTCCTTTGTTTCTACTCTACTTGTTTCGTTACAATTCTCCTTTGTTCCTACTCTACTTACGTTCTCATATCACATACAATAGATTAACAACACGATTTTAAATTTATGTCCTCTCAAAAGCTTGTTGGCCTCTTTATACGTTTTTCCTACTCGAAAGCCTAAACCCTTAACATTAAACCTTAAACACCCACATTTAGTTGAGCTCTACGAACTTGGCTCTCATTCTATGGAGGAATATCATGAGCTTAAACTTATTGTGATACAACAAGACACTTTTGGTCATTAGAGAGGAATTTCTCCACTCAAAAGAAAAATAATGTGGCCTCTTTCTCCTTTGTTCCTACTCTACTTATTTCGTTACAATGCTCCATTTGTAGATAGTTTTAGTTGAGCTCTACAAACTCATATCACATACAATAGATTAACAACACGATTTTAAATTTATGTCCTCTCAAAAGCTTGTTGGCCTCTTTATACATTTGTCCTACTCTAAAACCTAAACCTTAAAACCGTTAACCCTTAACCTTAAACACCCAAATTTAGTTGAGCTCTACGAACTTGCATCACATTCGATGGAGGAATATCATGAGCTTAAACTTATTGTAGTACAACAAGACACTTTTGGCCATTAGGGACGAAGTTCTCCCTTCAAAAGCAATATTTTGGCCTCTTTCTCCTTTGTTCCTACTCTACTTATTTCGTTACACTTTTCCATTTGTAGTAAGTTTTAGTTGAGCTCTACGAACTCATATCACATACAATAGATTAACAACACGATTTTAAATTTATGTCCTCTCAAAAGCTTGTTGGCCTCTTTATTGATGAGGACAAGGACAAGGACAAGGGTCATGGAGCACTAAAAGGACTTGGAGGACCAATCACAAGGGCTAGAGCTAAAAAGGCCAAAGAGACTCTTCAGTAAGTAGTGGAAACCATTCTTGAAGACAAAGTGGTAGAAGAGATGGAACCAAAAATCATGATGATCATTCAGGCCCCAGAAGAAGAGCCAGCCCACGCATTGGGGGCGGGCATGTGATGCTTTGTTTTATTTTATTTCAATAAAGATGCAAATGACCAATTGAATAAGTTGGATCCAAATGCATTATGTTGTTGAATTTTATTTTAGTGTGTTTAATCCACTTCAACTGGTGTGTGTGTGTGCATGTGGCGCATGAAGGGCTTAAAGGGAGGGACCCATTCCTTTCTTAAAACTCTTTGAATGTGTTTAAATTTGAATAAGTTCTGAATGGAGGAGTTACATCAGCAAAGTCAAAGGATTGAAGAGCTTTCAAAGCCAAGAATGGAGTTACAAAGACAAGGAAATTAAGTGCATAAAGAGCATTGAATGCTATGTTCCCTGGTCAGAATAACAATCAAGAAAGGGAGCTACATGAAGCAATCAGCCGCCAAATACACGTTCAGGGCTGAATCAAATCACTATCTTCCTCTTTTAATTTGTAACTCCTAGCCTAGGATTCTTCTAGAGAAATTACACCTCATCATTTTTTGTAACTAGGCTAAATTTTCTTCTTCTTTATAAGGACCACTCCTTCATTGTAATAGACAGATTATGAATGAAATTAGTATTTTTCTTTTTCTGAGTGATTCGAATTTGTGAGAGTGATTCTCATAGTTCTTGAGTGATTCAAGAATTAGGCTTATCAAAGGTTTGCCACCACCTTTGTGTGAAGTCTTCATCTTCCATTTCACTAAAACTTCCCCTCTTTTCTGTCCATATCCCTTCTATCACGAAATTCTTCTTCTTCTTTCTCACATTTCAGAGTTCTCATCATCCAAGATCAATCCTAGACGATCCATTTCAGCCCTTGCATCAACTTGGGGCGTATCATTTGGTATCAGTGCTCCGGTTCTAGGATTCTTCATTATTTTCTTCTCTGGAATTTTGGTTAGCAACTTTTAAATTTGTCTTGCATTAGTTCTTAATTTTTCTTTGGGCTGAACCATTGCAAAACTTAAGCCTTGTTCAAAAAAAAAATCAAAAAAAAAGAAGAACGAAAATCCAAAAAAAAATACAAAAAAAAATGATGGCTGAATGGTTCTTGTTAAGTAGCCAAAATCAAATTGTCTCAAAGTGATATTGTTGCTAGAATTCCAGTTTTTCATTCTTCCTTTCTTTTCTATTCATTTCTGTTGTTCTTAAATTTTGTTCATTTTCTTCTTGTGTCTCTTTCTCTGTTCAGTTCTGTTAGTTTTTTTTTTTTTTGGTTTCTTTTCCTCTTCTATTTTCTTAAGTCCATTCTAATCTGTGTGACTCTACACAAATTTGGTGGCATAATTCTTTATGTGTCTTAACTTTGATTTACTCAAGAGATTGTGAGAATTTTTTAGTGGAAAAAGGCAAGAGTACACATCATAGAAAAGCCAATTTGAGGGAAAACACGAGTGAAGTGAGGTAAACACTAACATTTGTTTGTTCTACTTCAATCTTTTCATTTTTCAAAGATGTCAGGAGAAGAGGAGGAGCAACCAGCAGTGCGACTTTCGACCATCGAAATGCGGGCTCTTACACAACAACTGGAAAACTTAATGAGGAGGCAAACTGAAGAGATCCACGAAAGGCTAGATCAAATGGAGAACAGGAACAATAGTGACAGTGAAGGCGGGAGGCCACGACGAATTCGTGAAAATCCTAGACGTGCTCGGATTGAAGGAGTCAAATTCCAAATTCCTCCTTTTAAGGGAAAGAGTGATCCAGAGGCATACTTGGAGTGGGAACTCAAAATAGAGCATGTCTTTGCTTGCAACAACTATGAGGAGGACCAAAAGGTGAAACTTGCAGCTGCTCACTTTTCAGACTATGCTCTTGTTTGGTGGAATAAGTTTGCAAAAGAGAGATTGAGAAATGAGGAGCCAGCGGTGGAAACATGGGCTGAAATGAAACGAATCATGAGAAAAAGATATGTCCCTTCAAGCCATGCTAGGGATGTAAAATTTAACTTCAAAAACTTACCCAAGGCAGCAAGAGCGTTGAGGAGTATTACAACGAACTTGAGGTGCTTATGTTGCAAGCCAATCTTGAGGAGGATGAAGAGGTAACCATGATTCGATTTATTAATGGTTTATCTAATGATGTTAGAGATATTGTAGAACTTCAGGAATATGTAGACATGGAGGAATTGCTGCACAAGACCACTAAAGTTGAGCAACAACTCAAAAGGAAAGGGCTTGCAAGGAAGAGTTCTACCAATTCCAATTCACCTTGGAGAGACAGAATGAAGAATGAAGGGCCGAGCACCCTTAGTAAACCAGCCACCAAACCACAAGCTTCAGCTCCTTCAAAACCTCTTGAACAACCATCCAAAAAGAGCAAAGAGGTCAAGTGCTTCAAATGCCAAGGTATGGGACATTATGCTTATGAATGTGCCTCCAAAAAGACCATGATTCTTAAGGATGATGGAGACTACACCAGTGAGTCCGAAGGTGAACAAAGTGAAGAAGAAGAGGAGGCAGCCATGAATGGTGAACTGTTGATGATCCGGAGAATGCTTGGTAGCCAACAAAAGCCAAAGAAAGAAAGCCAAAGAGAGAATATCTTTCACACAAGATGTTCTGTCAATGGGCAGATTTGCTTGATGATTGTTGATGGCGGGAGCTGTACTAATGTGGCTAGTGAAAGAATGGTGGAGAAGCTGAACCTGGTCACAAAACCACATCCTTGGCCATACAAACTTCAATGGCTCAGCCACTATGGAGAAATACAAGTAAGTAAGCAAGTTGAAGTTGACTTTTCCATTGGCAAATACAGGGATAAGGTTCTTTGTGATGTTGTTCCCATGGAGGCTAGTCACATACTGTTGGGAAGACCATGGCAATATGACACCAACTCTGATCATAATGGCAGCACCAACAAGATCTCATTCCAACATCATGGCCAGAAAACTACGCTCCAACCTTTGAGCCCTAGGGAGGTGCGTGAGGATCAAAAGAAAATGAGAGAAAAGATTGAACAAAAGAGAAAAGAAAAGAGTGAGACACTTGAGAGAAAGCAAACAGAAAAGAGTGAAACACTTGAGAGAGAGAAAAAGGAAAATAGTGAAATACTTGAGAGAAAAGAAATTTGTTTGATCAAAAAGAGAGAGGTGAAAAGGATGATAGCTTCAAAACAGATCCTATGCTTGATGTTTTGCAAAAAATAGATTTTGAACACTAACACTTTTGAAAATTTTGAACTGCCTTTTAGTGTTAAATCTCTTTTGCAGGATTATGAGGATGTGTTTCCAACAAGTGTTCCAAGTGGTCTACCACCACTGAGAGGAATTGAGCATCAAATTGATCTCATTCCGAGAGCTTCTTTGCCTAATAGGCCAGCATATAGAAGCAACCCACAAGAAACCACTGAAATTCAAAGACAAGTGGAAGAACTCTTGAACAAAGGGTGGGTAAGAAATAGCATGAGTCCTTGTGCTGTACCGGCGATTTTGGTACCAAAGAAAGATGGGACTTGGAGAATGTGCTCTGATTGTAGAGCCTTGAATAACATCACCATTAAGTATAGGCACCCTATTCCTAGACTTGATGAATTGCATGGAGCATGTTATTTTTCTAAAATTGATTTGAAAAGTGGTTACAATCAAATAAGGATTAAAGAAGGGGATGAATGGAAAACTGCTTTCAAAACTAAATATGGTTTGTATGAATGGTTGGTTATGCCTTTTGGTTTAACTAATGTACCTAGTACTTTTATGAGACTAATGAACCATGTTTTGAGGGAATTCATTGGGAAATTTGTGGTTGTGTACTTTGATGATATTTTGGTCTATAGCACTACTCTTGAGCTGCATGTTGAGCACTTAAGATCTGTCTTGAGTATGCTTAGAAAGGAACAATTGTTTGCCAATCTTGAGAAATGCACTTTTTGCATTGACCATGTTGTATTTCTTGGTTTTGTTGTGAGTTCGAAAGGAGTGTAGGTTGATGAGGAAAAGATCAAAGCCATTCAAGACTGGCCCACTCCTAAATCCATGGGTGATGTAAGAAGTTTTCATGGCTTTGCCAGTTTCTACAGGAGGTTTGTTTAGGACTTTAGTACCTTGGCAGCACACCTAAATGAAGTGGTGAAAAAGAATGTGGGTTTTCATTGGGGAAAGAATCAAGAAGAGGCATTTGCTGCCCTAAAGCATAAGCTTACCCATGCCCCTATACTTGCTTTACCTAACTTTGCTAAATCTTTTGAACTTGAATGTGATGCTTCAAATGTAGGTATTGGTGTTGTGTTGCTTCAAGAAGGCCACCCAATTGCTTATTTTAGTGAAAAGTTAAGCGGAGCTGCCCTTAACTATTCCACTTATGATAAGGAATTGTATGCTTTGGTGAGAACTTTGAAGACTTGGCAGCATTATCTTTTGCCCAAGGAATTCGTGATCCACAGTGATCATGAGTCGCTGAAATACTTGAAGGGGCAAGGTAAGTTGAACAAAAGGCATGCCAAATGGGTTGAATTTTTGGAACAATTTCCCTATGTCATAAAACACAAAAAGGGGAAAAGTGTAAGGCCCGAGTTTTTAAGTTTATGATAAGTGAATAAACTTCTTATTCACGATTAGGGTTGATGTAATGTGAAGGGAAACCTGAACGAAAGTTTATTAAATGAAATATATTTATGAAGGAGAAAGTTCAGGAAAAGTCAAAGGATTGTATCGAAGTCGATTTAAGTTATAGCACGACTAATATTCGCATTTAAAACCTAGGACAAGAACCTTAGGAAACAAAACTATGTTCCAGCTTTGGAACACTATAGGAATATAATTTCCAACAAACTTCCAGCTTTGGAACACTGTAGGAATTTAGTCCAAAAATCTTTAAAGAAATATTAGAACTTCTCTTTTTCCATATATCACAATCATTTCGAGGCGAAACTCTAGGATCTACGAACGTCCGATTCCAATCATCGGAAGTTTGCCGAAACCGAATCCCTGGTATTTCAAAACCCTAGAATTTCTCGACAATGAAGACTTTTTCTATTCAGAGCTTCAAATGAAGATTCTACACGCGTAGACCCATTTCTCTTGATGATTTCAATCTTTCTTCAGAAGGAAGTTTTCCATTCCGACATTCGATGCAAAAAGTAACTTATCGGGTAAAATAGTTTTACACCGACTTTGCATTAGTCACCTAAAATATAAGGAGACCTCATTTTAGTTTTGGAATTCTTTCGCCAAAACCTATCTTAGAATTCATGGAGAATGAAGCCGGAAAAATCAGATTCGCGAAACTTTCATTTTACCGCGTTTTGCCAACCTCTATATATAGCCAAGATATGAGAAAATATCACAAATTTCCACCATTTCTCTCCAAAACCTGCGAATTTGCTAACAGGAAGAAGGAAGAAGAGCTTTTGTTCATTTCTTGCTTGATCGTCGATCAACCAGTTGCTACTTCAAGGCTTCGAGGTATAGTCGCTAATCCTTACCTCTGATCGCTTTTTCCATAGCTTTTCTGTAGAGTTTTCTGAGCGGATAGTTTATGGGTTTTTGCAAAACTATCCTGAATCTTTCATTTTTGATTCTAAACCTCTTCCTTATGCGCCCAAGATCACTTCTGCCGGGTTAGATTTTCCGTTATGTCGCCGGAATTCCGCCGGAATCAATTTGAACCTAAAATACCCATTTTTGGAGTTTTTGGTGTAAAGCTTCAACCTTTAGGCTGAAAACTATCGCCTTAGCTTAGTGCTAGTAGGATTAGTTGTCATAAACGTCGTTGGTGACGTCCCTGCAAAATTTTATTTTTGGGATTTCAGTTTTGAAAATCCTAAGTTAAAAATCATGACCAAAATACCCCTGCGACAGTTTTTGATCCGATAATTTTTCCGAGTTCAGAATACCCTTAGTTACGGCTTATGAAAGCATAGGAACCAAGTTTGATCGAAGAAAAATCGAGCCCCACAATTACCAAAAGTGGCCGAGCCCTATAGGGGAGGAGGAGGAAAATTTCCTTTTCCGAAAACTTGTCTTTCGCGCTAGATTATCGTACCTTAGAGTATAGATTACTTCGAGTAACCTTAGTAAGTATCGATAACTTAGTTTTCGATAGATTCTGATAGTATTTCTGTGGTTTTGCTCTAAAGGTGATTTTGAGGAATTCCTAGAGGAGCAAGCCTTTGATTGTGAACAAGTGTTAGGAGATCGTCCTGGAGAATCTACAGGTGAGGGCTACTCACTGAACTATTAGTTAATGCTTAGGGTCGATGTTTCGACATTGTTTACTGTTTATGCACTGGAATTGTGGGTGATTGGAAAATGTTTTCTGAGGCTTCGGCTGACAATGTAGATGATGCATCTACTGAATGTTTTTGATGAGTGAATGACATGCTAAGTGCTAATTGGGTAATTTAGGATGTGTGGTGCATGCCTTATATGCTAGGTGCTATGTGGTTATTGCTTAAGATATTGACATATGACATGTTGATTGATTATGATGAGTTAATTCTGCTTTTGCACTATAATCTGAGTTTCTGAACGGTGAGAAAAGCGGGCAGGTCATGCCGATTTTATTTTGAGAGTTTTGAGAAAGCTTGAAAGGACGAATGAGATTCGGGCCTTGTTGTGGTGTTGTATGGATCGAGACATTCTCTGGAGTCATTTGGGGATTAGGAGATCCCGAGAACTTATAGGATTCGCGATAAGACTAAAAGGATAATTATTTTGTAAAGAAAACTCATAAGACATTAAACAACCTCTAAATCTTTAAGTAATGGTAATAATCTCGGAAGGAAGCTTTGGATGCAAATCATAGTTTTGGAAAACGAGAAGTGTCGTCGGATCCCAGCATTGAGAAAGTTGAGGGGCTTCGAGTATGTAGATGTTGTGGTGCTGTTGGAGCAGCGTTTGTTGTTGTGCTGTTGGAGCAGCTATTGTGGTTGTGCTGTTGGAGCAGCTATGTTGTTGGGTGTATCTTCGACTTTGCGGCGCGAATCCGTATGTCCAAACCCGACGGGTTGGGCCGATTCGGCAATAATTGTTGACACGCGCGAATCCGTATATTCAATCCGATGGATTGGATCGATTCGGCGGTAGTCACTCTGGCACGCGTGAGTCCGTATGTTCAATCCGATGGATTGGATCGATTCAGCGATTGCCATTTTACCTCGCGTGAATCCGTATGTTCAATCCGAGGGATTGGATCGATTCAGCGACAACTGTTCGACACGCGCGGATCCGTATGTTCAATCCGATGGATTGGATCGATTCGGCGATAGTCATTGGACACGCGCAACGTCCGTATGTTCGACTCCTTTGAGTGAACCGACTTGGCGTTGTCATTTGTTGCGTGTGCGAGTCCGTACGTTCATCCCGATGGGTTGGATCGACTCGACATGCCTAATTGTGGGAGTTGCGTGTGCGAGTCCGTATGTTCAACCCAAGGGGTTGGATCGACTTGACATGCCTAATTGTTGGGCTATCCTGGGGATAAGTCCGGGAAACCGGTAGTTTCCGAGTATGTGATACTCTTTGCTTGTTGAGCAGTTGTGACCATCGGATTGAGATGAGTCGGATGATCCGGAGATCATCATGAGTTACTATGTTGATGTGAAGAAGTGTCTTTTGTCGCAGAATCGACTTTACCTTAGGGTAAGCTTTTAGAGACTTTAATTTACCTAGAACACGTGGCGACGTGTCGAGTGAGAGTCGGAGACGTTGTTTGACTAATCCTCCTGCATTCATGCATACTGATTTAGTTGTCGAGTGTGATTGTTATTTGTTAATCCTATTTGGAACATGTTAATTGTTATTATTGCTGTTAAGTTCATTATGGAATACGCAACCCTAGGATGTTATCCCTAGCTATAAGCCTAAGTGGCTATTCTCTTATCTATATCTATTGGTGCTATTATTTATGTAATTCTTTGGAGTTGACCCTCGCGTCTTCTGTGTGTGCTTAGCGGACAAACGCCCTTTGTCAGATGTCTTTGGCGGACTGGTTCACGACGGTTCACCCTTCGGGGGAAACTAGAGTTGGGATGCTGGAACAGGAGCGCATCGCGATAGCGAGCGGAGGACGGATGGTGTACATAGACTTGGTCGTTCTGGATTCTGATTCAGACGACGATCATGCTAGTACATAGTTTTGAGTGTTGGTATGAGCTCCTCGAGTTAGGATTAGTGTAGGAGTAGAGTTTTAGCTCTGACAGTCTTGCTTCATTTGTTACTTAGGGGACAGGGTAGATCCGCCTATAGCTTTTTGTGTGGTTTCCTTACGGGAATCACAGAGAGTTGGTTGGACTTAGGAGGTCTTATTTTCAGGCCATTGGGTCAGCTGATTCTCAGTTTTGAGGGATGGTGTTGCGGGCACTTCACCCTTTTCATTTGGTTTGTATATATTGCCTACGGGCGTTGCACTTTTCTTTCCGTCACTGGAGGTTACTCGTGACGAGGTTGTTACTTACAGCGGGGGCTGTTTATATATTGTATATTAGTTCTATTGCTTTTCGCTTTTGGGTTTTATTTAATTCAGTCTTGTCTTAGTTATTATCGAAAAAAAAATAATATTTCACGTTTTTCCGCATTAAGTTTACTTTTGGTTACTAAAGTGACGCCACCGAAATCGGGGTGTTACAAAAAGTAACATTGTGGCTGATGCTTTATCCAGGAGACACATGTTGCTTTCCATGTTAGAGACTAAATTGCTAGGACATGAACATGTGAAAGAAATGTATGAAAAAGATGATAACTTTGCTGACATTTTTTTGGCTTGTGAGAAAGTTTCTCAAAATGGATTTTATAGGCACAATGGATTTTTATTTAAGGAAAACAGGTTTTGTGTGCCTAAAAGTTCCATTAGAGAACTGCTTGTTAAAGAATCCCATGGTGGGGGATTAATGGGTCATTTTGGAGTCCAAAAGACTCTATAAACTTTACAGGAACATTTCTATTGGCCCAAAATGAAACATGATGTGATCAAGTTTTGTGAACATTGCATTGTTTGCAAGAAGGCTAAGTCTAAGGTGATGCCACATGGTTTGTATACTCCTTTGCCAATCCCTGAATACCCTTGGGTTGACTTGTCTATGGACTTTGTTTTAGGCCTCCCTAGAACAAAGAATGGTAAGGATTCAATTTTTGTGGTTGTTGATACGTTTTCAAAAATGGCTCACTTTATTCCTTGCAGGAAAGCTGATGATGCTTGTCACATTGCGGATTTGTTCTTTAATGAAGTTGTAAGACTTCATGGGATGCCTAGAAGCATAGTTAGTGATAGGGACACCAAGTTCCTAAGTCACTTCTGGAGGACCTTATGGGGGAAGTTAGGCACTAAACTTTTGTTCTCTACCACTTGCCACCCACAAACTGATGGGCAAACTAAGGTGGTTAATAGGACCCTAGGCACCTTGCTTAGGACTGTCCTTAAGGCCAATTTAAAGGCTTGGGAGGCGTGTTTGCCTCATGTTGAATTTGCTTACAATAGGGCTGTCCATAGCACTACCAATTGCTCTCCATTTGAAGTAGTGTATGGATTTAACCCTTTGACTTCTCTTGATTTGTTGCCTATGCCTAACATTTATGTTTTCAAGCACAAGGAAGGACAGGGCAAAGCGGAATATGTCAAGAAGATGCATGAGCGTGTGAAGGCTCACATTGAGAGAAAGTATGAGAGTTATGCTAGGCAAGCTAACAAGGGAAGTGCTTGAGAGAGTCAATAACAATGCCTACAAAATAGAGCTTCCAGGTGAGTATAACATCAGCTCAACCTTTAATGTCTCTGATTTATCTCTCTTCGATGCAGATGGAGGAGAATTTGATTTGAGGTCAAATCCTTTTCAAGAGGGAGGGAATGATGAGGAAATGGACAAGGACAAGGGTCATGGAGCACTAAAAGGACTTGGAGGACCAATGACAAGGGCTAGAGCTAAAAAGGCCAAAGAGACTCTTCAGCAAGTAGTGGCAACCATTCTTGAAGACAAAGCGGTAGAAGAGATGGAACCAAAAATCATGATGATCATTCAGGCCCAAGAAGAAGAGCCAGCCCACGCATAGGGGCGGGCATGTGATGCTTTGTTTTATTTTAGTTCAATAAAGATGCAAATGACCAATTGAATAAGTTGGATCCAAATGCATTATGTTGCTGAATTTTATTATAGTGTGTTTAATCCACTTCAACTGGTGTGTGTGTGCATGTGGCGCATGAAGGGCTTAAAGGGAGGGACCCATTCCTTTCTTAAAACTCTTTGAATGTGTTTAAATTTGAATAAGTTCTGAATGGAGGAGTTACATCAGCAAAGTCAAAGGATTGAAGAGCTTTCAAAGCCAAGAATGGAGTTACAAAGACAAGGAAATTAAGTGCATAAAGAGCATTGAATGCTATGTTCCCTGGTCAGAATAACAATCAAGAAAGGGAGTTACATGAAGCAATCAGCCACCAAATACACGTTCAGGGCTGAAGCAAATCACTATCTTCATCTTTTAATTTGTAACTCCTAGCCGAGGATTCTTCTAGAGAAATTACGACTCATCATTTTTTGTAACTAGGCTAAATTTTCTTCTTCTTTATAAGGACCATTCCTTCAATGTAATAGACAGATTATGAATGAAATTAGTATTTATCTTTTTCTGAGTGATTCAGATTTGTGAGAGTGATTCTCATAGTTCTTGAGTGATTCAAGAATTAGGCTTATCAAAGGTTTTCCACCACCTTTGTGTGAAGTCTTCATCTTCCATTTCACTAAAACTTCCCCTCTTTTCTATCCAATTCCCTTCTATCACAAAATTCTTCTTCTTCTTTCTCACATTTCAGAGTTCTCATCATCCAAGATCAATCCTAAACGATCCATTTCAGCCCTTGCATCAACTTGGGGCGTATCATTTATACTTTTGTCCTACTCTAAAACCTAAACCCTAAACCCTTAGCCCTTAACCTTAAACAACCAAATTTAGTTGAGCTCCACGAACTTGCATCACATTCGATGGAGGAATATCATCAGCTTAAACTTATTGTGGTACAACAAGACACTTTTGGTCATTAGGGACGAATTTCTCCACTCAAAAGCAATATTTTGGCCTCTTTCTCCTTTGTTCCTACTCTACTTATTTCGTTACAATTCTCCATTTGTAGTAAATTTTAGTTGAGCTCAACGAACTCATATCACATACAATAAATTAACAATACGATTTTAAATTTATGTCCTCTCCAAAGCTTGTTGGTCTCTTGATACTTTTGTCCTACTCTAAACCCTAAACCCTTAACACTTAACCTTAAACACCCACATTTAGTTGAGCTCTACGAACTTGCATCACATTCAATGGAGGAATATCATTAGCTTAAACTTATGGTGGTACAACAAGACACTTTTGGTCATTGGGGACGAATTTCGCCACTCAAAAGCAATATTTTGGCCTCTTTCTCCGTTGTTCCTACTCTACATATTTCGATACAATTCTCCATTTGTAGTAAGTTTTAGTTGAGCTCTACGAACTCATATCACAAACAATAGATTAACAACACGGTTTTAAATTTATGTCCTCTCAAAAGCTTGTTGGCCTCTTTATTCTTTTGTCCTACTCTAAAAACCTAAACCCTAAACCCTATACCCTTCCCTTAACCTTAAACACCTACATTTAGTTGAACTCTACGAACTGGCATCACATTAGATGGAGGAATATCATGAGCTTAAACTTATTGTGGTACAACAAGACACTTTTGGCCATTAGGGACGAATTTCTCCACTCAAAAGCAATATTTTGGCCTCTTTCTCCTTTGTTCCTACTCTACTTATTTCGTTACAATTTGCCATTTGTAGAAAGGTATAGTTGAGCTCTAAGAACTCATGTCACATACAATAGATTAATCACACAATTTTAAATTTATGTCCTCTCAAAAGCTTGTTGTCCTCTTTATACTTTTGTCGTAGTCTAAACTCTAAACCCAAAACCCTTAACCTTAAACACCCACATTTAGTTGAGCTCTACGAACTTGCATCACATTCGATGGAGGAATAGCATGAGCTTAAACTTATTGCGGTACAACAAGACACTTTTGCTCATTAGGGACGAATTTCTCCACTCAAAAGCAATATTTTGGCCTCTTTCTCCTTTGTTCCTACTCTATTTATTTCGTTACAATTCTCCATTTGTAGTTAGTTTTAGTTGAGCTTTACGAACTAATATCACATACAATAGATTAATAACTCGATTTTAAATTTATGTCCTCTCAAAAGCTTGTTGGCCTCTATATACTTTTGTCCTACTCTAAAACTTAAACCCTAAACCTTCCCTTGACCTTAAACACCCACATTTAGTTGAGCTCTACGAACTTTCATCACATTCGATGGAGGAAAATCATGAGGTTAAACTTATTGTGGTACAACAAGACACTTTTGGTCATTAGGGACGAATTTCTCCACTCAAAAGCTATATTTTGGCCTCTTTCTCCTTTGTTCCTACTCAATTTATTTCGTTTCAATTTGTAACGCCCCGATTTCTCGAGTGTCACACAGTAACCAAAACGTTGTGAATTTGCGTCGTTTAATTAATTAATCTTCAATTAGTGACAAAAGTTCAATTTTACAAAATTCTTGAAACTTAACCATTTCAAACTTGCGGAAATAATCATCAACGTAAACCTCAAACTTTATTAATCATTGAAATGAGTATGAAATAAATATCTGAAAGAAAACTTCAAAGTAAATTACATCAAGTTAAAATATCCCAACTAAAATAAAGTAATAGTTCAATGCTTCCAAAACTCGGTACTCTCAACCTAAAACGAAAAAATGGATGTCTCTCAACCCAACCATATCCTTGGCCCCTTCCTCTTTATCTTCTTCCTCTTCATCAGAGGTGTAGTCGTCATCCGGTAGTGGCTCATCACGTAGTATCAGCTCCCAAGAATGAGTCGTCGCCGTTATCTTCACGACCATCTACCCCCCCCCCCAAATAAACACATAAACAAGTAGTGCAAGGGACAGGTTCCACAACAAATCTTGCATAAATATAATCACATCTCATATAAACTTTCATCATATGAACATAACCACATGTCATAACTTCTCTTGTATTAATAGCACTAATTGAGTTAGTAACCTACTCGCAGTTAGACTAACGTTTCATCGCATCACACAACCCACCAAAACTCCTTGGCCAATCACATACATCCGCAGATGTACAATCACATGGATACGCAATGATCCACAAATCACAATTCTCACGGTGACCGCAGTCAACCAATTCACGAGGATCCACTGATCCACAAATCTCTCTCGCGTGCAAGCTACCGTTTGTCTCTAACGGCACCATCGTTCTCATGGACCATAGTCTACACTAGACCTATGACTGATTATTCACTTTTACTTGCAAGCGAGTTATAATCTCATTCTCTTTGTATTTAAGGCTCTAAAGTCAGTCCTAGAGTCTTATCAACTTTAACGACAAATAATAAACATAACGACAATAGATATTCACAACACCAATGGGAATTACGGCTAGGTTAGCCATGGTTCCTCAGTCAGGCAATATTCGTATATCCTAGATATTCATAATCATATTCACATGCCTTTCACACATAAACCATGCCAAATTAATCAAGCAAAACATCAAATAGTACCATTGAGCAAGATGTTCAGAATTTAAAGGTCACGGTCGTTTTCTAAAAAAAAACAACAGAAACCACAGTCACTAAAAATGTTCTACAGAACTCATTCCACAGCCAATTTTTACGTTTTACACATATCTGGAAAGAGAATTTAAAATCCTACAACTTTCTAGTTCACCACGTTTTCGTTTGAAAATCAGAACTAGGTGATATTGGACCACGAAGTTTTCTGTCCAGTACAGGAAAAACAACAGGTACATCAGTTACTAAAAATGTCCTCCAGAACTCATTACTAAACCAAAAATTATGTTCTTTATACGTCTGGAATTCAGTGTGATTGAAATTGATGGATACAATTTTTGTATTTTCAATCAGAGGTGATAGTCAACAAACTCCTGAGATGAAGAACAAGAACGTGTCTTTGTTTTTACTATTTAGGCGCTTTGGCCAACAAACTCCCGAAAGGGAGAACAAGAATATGTTTCTTCGTTTTTCATCCCCCTATCTTTGCGAGACGCTTCCTCGCGCTGAAGCCAGCTCCTTGTGGATCCTTCAGCAGTAATAGTATTTCAAGCTCGCCGCGTTCCAGGAACGTGGCACTCGCCTTCCATCTTAGCTCTCTAGGTGATAAGCCTCCTTTCCCAAAGCCTTCAGAATTCTGTAGGGGCCTTCCCAGATTGGACTCAGCTTGTTCCCGGTAATCCCAGTTCGTTTCTTAAGCACCAGGTCTCCCTTCTGCATCGCCCTCGGGCACACTTTCGTATCGTACTTCGTTGCAGCCCGCTGCTTCATCGCAGCCTCTCTGATGCGAGCCTCATCGTGTGTTTCTGATTACAAATCTAGCTCTACCGCCATGTTCGAGGAGTTCTCGCCTTTGAACTGTGGCGCTGTTCGCCAAGAACTGTTGTATATTTCTACGGGAAGCATGGCGTCCGCCCCGTAAGCCATCCTGAACGGAGTCTCCCCAGTGTATGAGTGTTGCGTTGTATAGTAGGGCCAGATCACAACCGGGAGTTCATCTAACCAGGCTCCATTTGCCTCTGAGAGCCACCGCTTCAAACCTCGCAGGATTACCTTATTTGCTGATTCTGCCTGCCCGTTAGTCTGTGGATGCTCTACTGAAGAGAATCTTCTCTGAATACCCATCTCTTCGCAGAATTCTCTGGTTTGATTACTTGCAAACTGCGTTCCATTGTCCGAAACGGTCGCCCATGGTACCCCGAACCGACATACGATTCTTTTCCAGTAAAAACTTACAATCTCCACCGCCACAAGGATGAACTTCATTTGTGACCTGGCGGTGGGGAAAGGCCCGACGAGGTCAACTCCCCACATGGCGAAGGGCCATGGGGAGCTAATCGTGGCCAATTGTTCCGCTAGAGCCCTGGGCAAGTCTGCAAACACTTGACACTTTTCGCATTTTTTCACGAATTCTGCACAGTCTTTTCTTATTGTAGGCCAGTAAAAACCTGCTCTGAGGACTTTGCTAGCCAGAGACCTTCCTCCGATGTGACTAGCGGAAACCCCCCCCCCCGTGAACCTCTGCCATAACAACCTCGTACTTCCCGGGCGGAAGACATCTCAGGAGTGGCGAACTAAATCCTCGTCGAAAGAGTATCCCATCTAGTAAAGTGTAGTGTCCTGCCTCTCTCCTTTGTTCCTTCGAGTATTTTACCACTTCGCTTGGCTCACCCTCCAAGATGTCTACAATGGGGTCCATCCAAGTTTCTTGGCGGTCAACCGAGGCTACCAAATCTCCTTCTATGCTAGGATTGGCGAGCGTCTCTTGGATCACACTTCCATTATTTCCCGGCTTCCGAGTGCTTGCCAATTTTGCTCGGGCGTCCGCTCTCTGGTTCTGCGCCCTTGACACGAATTCAACTACCACCTCTTGCAGTCGACCCATCAACAGTCGTACACGCTCTAGATATTTTATCAAGGCCGGGTCCTTCACCTGGAATTCCCCATTTACCTGGTTTGCCACTAGCAACGAGTCCGTTCTAACCAGCAAACTGTCAATCTGTACCTCAACTGCTAACTTCAGCCCGGCGATCAGGGCCTCATATTCTGCCTGGTTATTGCTGGCTTTGAACTGGAATCTGAGGGACTGCTCTAATACCAACTCCCCAGGCCCTTGTAGCGTCACCCCTACTTCACTTCCGTTGTCATTTGATGACCCATCGACAAACAATGTCCATTGCATGCTCACCTTCTCACTGTCTTCTGGCGTTAACTCCACCACAAAATCAGCTAAAGTCTGCGCACCGACCTTCCCCCTTTTGTCGTATTGCAAACCGTATTCTGACAATTCAACCGACCATGCGACAAGTCTCCCTGACAAATCTGGCTTCTGCAACACCTGTCTCAAAGGAAGATCAGTTCTTATTTTTACCTGAAAGATTTGAAAGTGAGGTCTTAGTCGTCTGGCGGTAACGAGGACGGGGAGCGCCGCCTTCTCTATCTTCTGATACCTAATCTCCGCCCCTTGAAGTGTATGGCTTACGAAGTAAACTATTTTTTGCTCTCTGTTTACCTCCTGAAGAATGACGGAGCTGATTGCATGATCGCTGAAAGAAAAATACAAGTGCAATGGGAGGCCTTGGGTAGGTTTTGACAACACGGGTGGCGCGAACAACATCTCTTTGAGGCGTTTAAAGGCTTCTTCGCATTCTGAACTCCACTCAAACGCCGCATTCTTCTTTAGGCACTTGAAGAATGGGGCCGACGTTTCGCCTGAATGAGGGAGAAACCTGGACAGGGCTGCAATCCGTCCCGTCAGGCGCTGCACCTCTTTTACACTGCTGGGGCTTTTCATTTCTTGGACTGTTTTACACTTATCTGGATTGATCTCAATCCCTCTTGACGTAATCATGAAGCCGAAAAACTTCCTGCCCTGTATACCAAAAGAACACTTCTCCGGATTGAGCCTCATATTATGCTTTCGGAGCCTGCCAAAAGCTTCCGTCAAATCCTCATGATGGCTTGATCCCAAAACCGATTTCACGATCATATCATCGACATATACCTCCATGTTCCTTCCCACTTAGCCCTCAAATACCCTATCCATCAACCGCTGATACGTCGCCCCCGCATTCTTCAGCCCAAAGGGCATGGTTTGATAACAGTAGTTTACCCTAGCGGTCATGAAGGTCGTTTTGTCTTCATCCGCTGGTGCATCTTGATTTGGTGATATCCCGAATAGGCATCCATCAGACTCAGCTGCTCATTTCCCGACGCTCCATCCACTAGCTTGTCTATGCTCGGTAATGGATAAGAATCTTTCGGACATGCCTTGTTCAGGTCTGTGTAGTCTACACACATCCGCCATTTTCCGTTCACCTTCTTTACCATCACCACATTCGCCAGCCAAGTAGGATACTTAATTTCCCGAATGAAGTGTGCCGCCAGTAATTTGCTTACCTCTTGTTGGATCACCTTCTCCTTTTCATCGCCCATTTGTCGGCGTGTCTGGGTCACTGGTTTAATTCCGGGATTTAGCGCCAGCCTGTGGCAAATGAAGTTCGGGTCTATTCCTGGCATGTCCTTGTGACTCTAAGCAAAGAGATCCAAGTTCTCGCCCAATAGCTTTGATAATCTTTGTTCTTGGGCCTCAGTCAGTCGGGTCCCTATTTTGAGTATCTTCTCGCCAAATTTCAGTTCCTTGGTCTACTCGATCGGCGTGGGCCTGTTGACTCGCCCCTTGGATCTAGGTTCTCTTCCGGCGCATCGACCTCGTTGCATCGGTGTCCCACCGAGGCGTTCCTTTTCTCGTACTGATCAACCGCGTTAAAGTAGCACTCCCTCGCAGTTTTCTGGTCCACAGCCACTCTCCCAACTCGTCCATTTGGCAAAGGATATTTAACCGCCAAGTGTGCCGTTGAAATCACAGCGCACAATCGGTTCAAGGTGTTTCTGCCAATTATCATGTTGTAAGATCCCTCCGTTCCTAGGATTAAGTATTTCACCCTCAGCGTCTTAGCGTTCTCGCTCGCCGAATGTGGTATCAAGGTCTAGGACGCCTCTCACCCATACTTGCTCGCCCGCAAACCCCACCAGAGTCCCTGCATAAGGAGTGAGATCTGCCTCATTCAAACCGAGTCGATCAAATGCCCCGCCGTAAATGATGTCCGCTGAACTCCCTTGATCCAAAAGTACTCGTTGTACATTAAGTTGGTTGACGCGAAGGAGAATTACAATCGGATCGTCTAGGTGTGGCTTTACTCCAAAGAAGTCATCGGATGAAAAGGTAATGTCTGGGTGTGAAAAGCCGAAAGGAACCTCTGTTACTGTGTTCACTGCCCTAGCGTACCGCTTTCTAGCTGCACTGGTGATTCCTCCTCCTCCAAACCCTCCGGCGATCGTGTGTCCTCCTTTGGGTATCGGAGCACTACCGCCCTGTATTCTAGTAGGTTTTCCTGCCGCTATCAGTTTTCCAACCTCACGCTGCAACGTGCGGCATTCCTCTGTGATGTGGCCCATGGCCTGGTGATAAACGCAACACTCACCTCCCGGCTCGCCGCTTATTCGCGTCGCTAACAGTTCTCGGAGGATTTCCGATTTAGACAATTTTTCCAGGCACGCCAGCTTTCCTTTTGCCGATCTTGAGTTTCTCAATTCCTTCGAGGATTTCCAATAGCTTTCCCTTTGAAATGTCCGAGGCTCCGCCGTTGTATTTGCTCCCCGGGCCTCCGTGTCTTGCTGCTCCAAACCACTACTTATGTCGCGAATCAGCCACCTCCAATCTCTGAGAGTGTCCAACGACTGAGGTGACGACGGTTTTTCTTCTGAGGGTAAACAAGGAGACTGAAGATTCCGCCTCCTTCTTGCGTCGCCTTCTATACGCGTGACGCGGACCACGCGTGTGTTTCATCTTTCGTTCGCTTCGTCGACGTTGCGCTTCCATCAAGTTCCCCCAACAAATCAAGAATTTGACTAAGAAATCAAAAACCAAAGAGGCACGAAAAATCGAAAGCTAAACCACGATCCACGTAGTCCAGGAATCGAAATCTACCGTTCCCCACAGACGGCGCCAAATGTTCCATCATGAACATTGAGATGAGGTATAGTACCTAAGGTGTAAGGAACGTGATGTGAGATTCCTGGGGAGAATGAGAGCGTAACCGCCTATTTATAGTTGGGGGAGTTGGGCTTAGCGCCTCCAAGTCATCCTAATGGGCTAGTTGGGCATCCGGGAGGAAGGCCCAAGTCCCCGGTCTCCTCATCGCCCAAGCCAGCGCTCCTGGGCGAGGGACCCTAGGGCCTCGCCCAGTCCACTACATTTCAAAGGGCTGGCGTGATTTTGTGGTAAAAAATGAGTTGGTCAAGGGGGATTGTGTTTCATTTGGCAACGATAGGCGGAATCCTACCTTGATCCACGTTAGTGTGGTGAAAAGAATGGTTAAGCCACTGCGATCCCACCCTTAATTCAACTGGTCTAGCTTTAGGTTAATTGCATATACCAAGACAATTCTAATTTTTTGGGTTAGAATCCTTCCCAGCAGGTTTTTTAATATTTTTTGTTCTAAAATCAAGTGTGGAAAGATTTATCGCCTTAGATAGATTAGGCCTTAATCAACTCTGACAGAGTCTCTTAGTTTAGTGTCATTATCACCTGGGTTTGTGCAGTTTGATGTTGTGGGGTGGTGGGGGGGTGGAATGTTGTTTTATGTTGATAATTTTTGGACAATGGTCTTAAATTGGACTTGCTTATATTTTCTTTGTCTTTCACACCATTCATTTACATGCTTCTTGCTGATGGGGGGTGGGAGGTGTGGAGAAAGATTTGATTTCACCTGTATTTGCTCATAATTCCAGCATATCAGGGCATGTTTGATTGCAGTTTTTGTTTTCAGTTTTTTTTTTAAAAATCTCAGAAACCATTTTTAAAAATAGTTTTCAGTAAAAGAAAGCAGTTTGAATGACATGTTTTCCATCATTTAGAAAAGGCTAAAAAGCACTTTTGGCCCCTGATGTTTCAAGTTTGTGCAAATTCTGCCCCTACTCTATTTTTGTCGATGTTTCTACCCCTCATGTTTTCAAACAGTGCACCGTCTACCCCTCCGTCAGTCAGACGTTAAAAAACTAACATAATGAGCTGATTTGGCTTTTTTTTAAAATATTTTTTGGACCTCCACGTGGAAATTACAAGTGAAATTGGAAAAAGGAGGCATGGGAGATTCAAACTCAAGACCTGTATGTAGCAAAACATGCATTTAACCAGTTCAGTTACATACATAATTGATATATACATCAAGCAAATTTAATTTATATCATTTCCTTTATCATCATCAACTTCATATACGGAACCTCTCATGAGAAAGCTCGACTGACGGAGGGGTAGACGGTGCACTGTTTGAAAACATGAGGGGTAGAAACGTCGACAAATATAGAGTAGGGGCAGAATTTGCACAAACTTGAAACATCAGGGGCCAAAAAAGCTTTTTAGCCTTTAGAAAACTAATAACTGAAAACTAAAAACAGAAACTGAAAACATCTTTTAGCTGAAAACTATTTTGATTTTTTAAAAACATGTTTTCAGTTTTAATAAACCAAACAGGCCCTTATTATTTGGATTTATCTTGCATTTGATGAATATTTGCTCAAAACTGATGTTGAACTTCTATTTTCACTCGTGCATTGCCTTTTCCCCTAAACTGCATGTGTTGTATATTCTGTGAAATCTAAATTTGTGCACATCATTCATCCATTGCGTTCATCAGGTGTGTGTGGTAACCATTATATTCACATTTTAGATAGAAAACAACACGGAATTCAGGCGCTTTATTCTTCAACTTCATGGAGAATTATTGGTATGTTCCCATGATTTTAGCTTGCATTTGTAAAACATTCTAGCAAATTACAATAATCGCTGTTGAAAAACGACTTTAACTAATGGATTGCTTTTTCCCCTAATCTGTATGTGTTTTTTTATCTTGTGCACATATCATTCTTCAATTGTCACATGTCAAAACATAAAAATAATTTTATATTTAAAAAAACACACAATGCAGATGCTTTCTTATTCAATGTGCATATAATCATTTGCAGAAGTTGATTGATGAACTTGCAGTTATGTGTTTACTTGTTGGTTCTCATTTTTATGTTACATTCTATTTTCTCTTTAAAAAATTGACGTTTATATAATTTCTTTTCGATACCAATTGATTTATTAAATAAAATTTGGTTTATCAACTAAGATCTACTGAGATGTTAAATCCATATTTATTTTTGAAAACCTAATTTCTTAATTTATAATAGCTATATTTTTAATTAAAACAGCTATTTGATAATGCTATTTAAATGCTACTTAAATGATATTTCTGAAGAGTCATGATTGCCCCTATGCGTTAGCTTTGAAAGTTGTGCAAACTATGTAACTATACACGCTCTTGCTGCAATCTATGCATAGTCTTCTCTCAACCACAGAAGAACTGTTGAGAGAGGAGATAAGAAAGGTCTGTTCAGAGACTCGAGAGATGTAACACCCCGATTTCGGTGGCGTCACTTTAGTAACTCAAGGATAAAATAAAGCGGAAAAGCAGGTATTTTTTTTTTCGATATTGGTTAAATAGAAAGACTTGTCGAAATGAAGACTCAACCCAATCGCGATTAACAGCGATTAATATACAATATAAGTACAGCTCTCGCTGCAACTAAAAACATCGTCGCGAGTGTCCTCAAGTGACGGAATGTAACATCGAATAACTAAAGGTATTGCCCAACGGCAAACAAGTGCGACCCATAGATAGAGTCATAAGTTTTATAAATACAGTCCTCCGAAAAGTAAGTCAGCCCAAAACGGCTTCCAAAAAGACTTCCTACGTCCGACTACTCCATGCGATCCCCATCTATGGAGAACCACACCGAAAGCAACCTGTCGGAAACTACCCGGTCCCAAAAGTACAAATGACGAATCAGAGCTATGACAGCAACAACCAGCTCAAAAGACTCTAACCACCCATAACCCACACTACTATCATCGACCCTTCCTCGATCAGGCATGAAGTCCGGGTCCTCGTCGAAGGCTTCAGTAATAGTCATTTCGCTCCGGGTCTTTCCCGCACAACGAATCATCACGAACCGGCTGACGGACGCCTGGTAGCAGGCCGACCGCCCAAACACAAACATACAAACAAAGCCAAGGTGCGAGGGTCAACTCACAGGATATAATAGATAATACAAGTAACATGTGATGAATTAAGGGGTATATATATATAGGTTGTATACATACATATAAGTTATGTATCGTCTACCCTAAGGTATATACATAACATGTTATCCGATCTCTAGTAACAACACAATATTAAATATCTCAACAATTCAACAAATAACATGACAATGTTCACCATTATCAAATCATCAAAATCTCAACATATGAGGTTAGGTGATAAGGTTATTCAAACAATGTATCGCCCTCCCAACGCACAAGTGTCTAACTAAACAACTGTTCCCTGTCGTTTGCCCTATGGTAAACGACGATGAAATCTCACGCTTCCATGAAGTCTCACGCTTCAATGGAGTCTTACGCTTTCACGAAGTCTCACGCTTTAGTGAATTTTCACGCATCACGAAGTCTCACGCTTCAGTGAATTTTCGCGCATTCACGAAGTCTCACGCTTCAGTGAGTCTGCACGCCTCTGCAAAGTCTCCCGCTTCAGCGAAGGTTCCCGTCTCCACAAGGTCTCCCGCCTTAGTGAAGTTTTTGCTTTCACGAAGTCTCACGCTTCAGTGAATTTGCACCCTTTCACGAAGTCTCACGCCTCAGTGAAGTTCCATGCTTTCATGAAGTCTCACGCCTCAGTGACGATTCCCGGCTCATCCTTTGGTTGGCTAAATAAACTGCTCAAAGAGCGAAGGAGTACCAATGTACTTGGGAACTTATTGGTTTCCCCAAACCTTGGATTCGGCGTCACTTCTCATTTTCCAAAACTAACATCCAAGCCCTAAGCTTTCATCTGACATTGTTATCATTATTTAAAGGGTTCAGATGTTGTTTAATGTATTATGAATTTTCCTTGTAAAATAGTTTCCATTTAGTTTTATCTCTAATCTTATTAGTTTAAAAGCCCATCATCCCAAGTAACTCCCAGAGAAGGTCTCGATCCACTAAAATAATAAGGGTCCGAACCTCGATTCGTCCCATCAAACTTTTCCAAAATCTCATGATAAATTTGGCATAACTGCCCGTTATCCTCTCTGACGTACAACAGATATATGTGTAATTTCATAATCAAAGTAACACAATCCAACAGTCATGGCACATATATCAACACGTCCTAGATTAACCATTTAGCACATAGCATGTGAATCAATCTCAAAAACAATTCAAGCGATAAATGATTATCAATTGTCAGCCGTAGCCTCAGAAAACATTTTTCCTAGTCAAACACAATCAAGTGCATAACAATAAATCAAGTCGAATTCCTCGACGCCTAAAATACAAATAGCTAGTAAGTAAGTTGCCCTCACCTCGAGTTGTTCCAGTCTCGCGGTGTAGGTCTCACTCACAAGCTTGTTCAGTCAATCCCAAAGTTTCCACAATCGAACCTTTGAGCAACAAAGCAATAATGAATCAAACCAAGTCGATACAGTCGAAACAATCCTAACTAATGTTCGACAAAGCTCAAGAAGCTTCAGAGTACAACATTTAGGCACGAATGGAAGGGCTTTCCCCGAATGGATGAGTTTTGACTCGATTCAAGTTTTGTACAAAAACACTTTATTCGCTAAACCGTGCATAACTCGAGCTACAGAACTCGGAATAACACGAAACCGGAGCCAAAATTTCGACAATTGAAAGAGCTACGCAATGGCTTAGGTCATAGAGACCCAAAAATTATTTTTGGACACGGTACCCAAGCAAATAGGTTTCGGCCACTCTGGAAAATAGGCTTTTCGAACTTTTTCTTCGATCTAAATCAATTCCTAGGTATTCTTAGGCGATATCTAGGCCAGGGAAACTCTCAGAAAAATTATCGGGTCGAAAACTGTCGCAGGGGTATTTTGGTCAATATTTTTAGCTCGGAAACTCAAAATCAGAATTTCGAAAAACAAATTAGATGGGGTCGATCCTAACGACATTTATAACAACTAATCCTTCTAAAGCTAAGCTCAGTCGTGAATTTTCAGCTTAAAGAACGGAACTTTACCCAGAAATGGGTTTTCCAACAGAAATTGATCCCGGCGGCATTTCGGCGACATTCAGCAGAAAACAACCGGATATTCACGCTCTAGAACACGTAGGCAATAAGTTTAGACACCAAAATCAACTTATTTGGACAGTTTTACAAAAGCTCAAAACTTTGAGCACAGAAAGACATAGAGAAAAGCGACAGAATTGACGATCAGAAGTAGGAAAAAGCATCAGTACCTCGAGGTCTACGCGTAGCAACGAACGGAACGACGATCGGTCAAGAATTGGAAAAATCACTTTTCTCCTCCTTTCCTCCAAGAAGCTCTCGGCCGTGTGTGTGAGTTTGTGATTTTTTTGTTTTTTTTTTTCATTTTTCAAACTATATATAGGAAATGGAAAATGCGGAAAAATGAGAATTTCGCGATTCCGATTTTTCCTACTGATTCCAACGTATTTTTGACACGATAATCTTCCCACTGAATCTTCTAATTCTTCAAAGAAATATCAGTATGATTTTTGGTTTTCGAGGCTTGTTTTTAATGTGTACCGACTTAAAATGCACTTTATGCACTTTATGGTCTTGACTTCGGATGCAGAAACTTCCTTCTGAAGAAAGATTTGGAACGTCGATTAGAGTGGGCATGCACGGATGAAATCTTTATTTGAAGCTCCGAATAGAAAAAGTCTTCATCGTCCGTTGATTTTAGGGTTTCTAAACTATCAGGGTTTCGGTTTCGGCAAACTTCCGAGTATTGGAATTTGTCGTTCGTACATTCCAGAGTTTCGTATCGAAACGCTCGTTTATAGACGAATAAGAGAAATTCTAACATTTCTCTGAAGATTTTTGGAATTAGTTTCCATCGTACCTTAAAGAGTAAATTAGCTATTTACTAGCGTTCTTGACCTAGGTTTAAGCGAATACTAATCGTGTTATAACTTCTATCGACTTTGATACAATCCTTAGCTTTTTCCTGAACTTTCTCCTTCACAAATCTATCCCATTCAATAAACACTTGTTCAGGTTTTCCTCCACGTTACCTCGAATTAATCGTGAAAAAGGAATTTTATTCGGTTTATTCCAAACTTAAAAACTTGGGTCTCACAAGAGAGAAGGAGAACAGCATCACGTAGGGTTTTTTTCTCTCTTTCCCCATCCCCTTCTTGTTCGTGTGTTGCACAATCACCACCCCCCTCCGAGCAAGGACCAAGGTTCGTGTGTATAATATACCTTTATGAATATTGTATGTGTTTTCAAGCCTTGTTATCTTCGCCTTATACTTTCTTAGCCTTAAGGTCACTCTTAATTTCGATTTCATTTTCTTCACTATGCTTCATAAATCACCACACACGCAACTTCCATTTTTCAGCACTCTGTTTCACAAGTCGAAAATGCATCCCAAAGTATATTGGTTTTACCTGCATGCACAAAATTTTGGTTCCAATTCGTTGTCTGACTAATTGTGCCTGGTTATGAATGAAAAACAGCATGCAGTCCAAACAAAAAGCTCCAGCATCCCCTGATTTCACCCTTCGATTAGACTTGAGTCAGGTAGTTTTTCCTGTGCATCTGATATTTTTCATAGAATTTGGGCTGGAATTATGTGGTTGTAATGGCTGGCTGCATTGTATTTTCAACATGTGCAGGAACACATGGAAATGTCTTACGAAGTTTACTCCAGATTCAGAGCTGATATGGGTAATACAATAGAACTTAGAGATCCGGTAGGGGGTACTTGCGAGTTTAAGTTTTTCTTTGGGGGAAATACGTGTAGGATTTGGGAATCTAGTCGTGCACTTGCTGTTAAGTATAACTTGCATGAAAATCACTTGATTGAGTTCTACCACTTCCTGCGAAACAAGTTCAATGTGAAAGTAACAAATGAGTCGATGTATGAAATCGATTACGGTGTGGGAACTTCCCAGAGAAAACCTCAGAGAAATGAAAAGGATGCCCCAAGAAAGCATGGTGTCGCTGTCAATATTGGAGAAGATTTACAGACGGTTCACATTGAAGAAGACTGCGAAAATGAAGAAGATGACGATCTCATAGGTTCTTTGCCGC
Organism: Lotus japonicus; assembly: GCF_012489685.1. Taxonomy (NCBI): domain Eukaryota; kingdom Viridiplantae; phylum Streptophyta; class Magnoliopsida; order Fabales; family Fabaceae; genus Lotus; species Lotus japonicus. The sequence goes on from NC_080042.1 coordinate 38,433,153, forward strand.
GTGCTCCCAATGCAGGCAACGATCATGGGGATCTTCCAGTTGTAGAATTTGATCTGGTGATGACTGCCTCAGCAATTTCTGAACGCCAGACAGTTGTGAGTACTCATTATGTATTTCTTTATGCAATGTTTGGTTACATTTCATTTCATTACATGGCGGTGAAGAATGCATTTATATTCTCAGTTAAAATGTGAGGAATGTGAATTGTAACTTGAGGCTTAATTCTGTTTACAGCACGTACCAGCGCGTTATGTTCGTAGACACTTGAGGAAAGAATGGGAGCACATCATTTTGGCTAATGAACATGGAAAGTGGTGGTTGTGAACTCAAGTGGAGGGATAGGAATGACCAAACAAGCGCCTGCAATCTTGGAGGTCGTTGGTATGATTTTGTGAAGGATCACAAATTAAAAGTCGGGACAGGATTCATTGCCAGCCATGTAGCACTGCCAATAATCTTGTCTACTGCACCTTTCACCGCCATCAAAAGAAAAAGAAGTAGCATAGTCCCTGTGACTATGGTGGTTTAGTATTTTAAACAACTGTGCGCTTGAAAGCTTGTTTGTTCAAGCAGCTTAAACAATCTTTCTCTGTTCGGTATAATTTTCAGACATTGTTACTCTGAGTATTATGTTGTGATGGGAATGCCATATTCTACTTTTTATTCAATTTGTATTTTTTTTTTGGTCAATTATTCAATTTGTATGAGTTATGTGGTTATGTGCAGAACTGATCCAAATTGGCCGGCCCAAACTTTAGAATGAGGTCTTTTTTATTTTTCAACTTAAATACTTAAATAATACATAAAATTAAACAAATGGAGATTTTTCATATATTAGATATTTGTTTCTCGAAAATATTGAGAAGCTAGAAATCACATACACTATATAGTAGAGAATCAAACGTTGGAATAGAAAGGTTGAACAGTTTAGTTTCTCACTTGAAACCATTATACATGCATAGTTCAATATTGGTGGTTTTTCCCGTAGACAAATATTTATTGGTGGTTTTTCCCGTAGACAAATATTTGCCATCCGATGGCTAGATCATCAAACTACATTTGCTTACATATCAGCCCGTTTTCTTCGCCGCTTCATGTTGAAATTGGCCATGGGTGCCTTGTCGTTGGCTATGAATAGGTTGACCGGCATGATTAGGTTGACCACCATGAATAGGTTGTCCAGCAATTAGATTCTGTGATTAATTAACTTATCAATAATGCCACAACCACAAGTGAATAAAATTTTACAAACATTGTAGAACTTATACAAAATGTGGCGTCCCCTTCCTTAAGTGACGAGTTCTCCCTAACTCCATCACTCAGGAGTGAGCACGCTACGTGAAATAGTGAACCTTTTTTTTTTCTACTTAGGGTGACCTCCTCATTAGGTCGGGATCGCAAGAGTAAAGAGTACTCGAGCGTCTCCCTTAACATCCCCAGGCATTTCGACCTCCTAACTTAAGACTACAGAGAATAACGATATAAACCACACAAATCATACATAGCATGCATAGTTGGTGGACGGATCCACCGCATAAGTCTACAGATAAGAAGACAACACATAAAGAGGATTCAGTGCCCTCAAACGCATAGTCTGGTACAGGTAATCAAAATACAGAAACAGAACATAAATCGTCATCATCATCAGAAACTCGGACCATATGGCTTCATCCCCTCGGATCTTCCTCCTCCGGATCCTCCTCACTGACTCCCCCGCTGGCTGCTGGCACTGACCCTGGCTTGCTGTCGGACCCTGCTCTGACTCCCTGACTCCGGACGCCTCGCCTCTCTGAAATCTGCGACGGTAAATCCTGGCATCTCGGGAAAATCTAGGGGATCTCACTCGCTTGCGGGTTGTGACCCGAAAGCAAGACAAGTTCCTCCGGGGTGGAGGAGATCCCATAGACTTCTGGGTCTGCGGAACTCTCTGATCTGGGGATCCCGGTGGGCTCACCACGGTGACCGGTACTGCTGGGATAGGCTCTCCGGTCTCCATAGGCTCCCCAGCCTGTGGATATGGCACCTGTGGACTGCCTGGACTCTGCGGACCTACGTGCTCAGCGTGGGTCGGCAGGAAGAATGAGAACACCATCGGGAGTGTCACTGGGAAACCGATGTGTCCTGCTCCTGGATCCCTGCACCACAAAATTATGAGTCCCTGATAAAAGCAGTATCAGGTAACTGGGTCAACATGCCAGCCAGCACGGGACGGGAAATCAGCGTGGATCGCGAGGACTGGAGGGAAGCTCATTGTCACACCTGTTATCTTCTTTTATAAAAATAAGCGCAAGGGTGAGTCATACGCGACTTGCACAATAATACACATCAGATAAGATAAGCGTTAAAACATAAGCCAACATATCATTAATCACACACATGTTAGCAAACACAAGTAATAATGCAATATGGCTAAATCAACCTTATTCCTCCGTCCTTCGAATTGACTTCTCTCACTACTTCGTAGGAAATGGTGAGTTCATCGCCAACCTTTTTATTATTTTATTTATCATGTGATGAGTATAATTTAAGGGCCCGAAGCTATTGCTTGTTTATCTTCGGAAAGTCGTCCCGGGAACATGGACACTCCTTACAGTCCACTCTTTACCGGACAATGATCGCTCAGAAGCTCACAGACAGAAGTACACAACGCAACTCTTTGCCTTAAACATCATGCCAATCCCGACCTCAGGGGTCTTGCCGAGACAGACATGAGAGGTGTACTGCCGTGTAAATCCCGGGTCAATTCATCTCTGAACATGACCACCTTTGGCGTCTCTGTATTCCCACTCTCTTAGTGGTAGTGACAGTACTTTCCTACTTCTTATTGCTCCTTAAGTGTATTTTCAAATATCAATCATCTCCCCCTTATACTTCCATTAAGTTTCTAATAAATTAGAAACAAGCATCTTCTGCCTTACTTAAAGTAATTAACATAGTAATTATAGAGGTGGGATCTTTGATAAGATCTTAGCTCTAGGAATACAAGCGGGAGTTCTAATCCGCCGTTAATGGTTATGTACTTTTAATTTCTTAGAGAAAAGGGCTCACTTACTTATTCTACTATTATTATTCATTTTATTATTCTACCTATCCTACGTTTAATCCTAAGGTGTTATAGGTGGTTTAATTTTCAAAAGCAAGTATCAATAACACATTAAATCGGGGATTATCTCTTCCATCGTCCCACTACCTCAGATGCTTAGCGTATCAGGAACAATCCTAATACCATGTCACTTATAATCCTAAGTACCACTATATCCCATAGTGTACTATCATCCCTTTCTACTGTGCATCACTTCAATCATGGATCACAGTCACAGCAATTCAGCACAATAATTCATCCAACATTCACTCTTCAAGCACAACATCCAATCATGCATCAAATAACATATAAGCAAGTAATAATATGCTATCTACCGTAATAACGTTCAACTTATTAGTTGTGTACCAAGACAAGGTCTTGTATAACCCCCCTTACCTTTAACCTTTACCAATAGAGGATCGTGGTCTGAGATAGCTCCCTCTTTATCATTGATTATGCTTGGGTCAAGATAAGCTAATCGAGGCATTAAATCGTTCGTTACTATTATTATTATTATTATTATTATTATTATTATTATTATTATTATTATTATTATTATTATTATTATTATTCCTTTTTGCTATCAAACTAGCGTCATTCTAACTTAGCCTTGATCTCAACTAACTAGGGTGTAACCTATATTTTGCATGTCCATTAATCTGACCTAATTAGTTTTAAGTCACTAAATCATCCACTTAGGTTAATTACTAATTTAAAAACAACAACTTAATCATCTAGTTATATTATGCAAACTAATTTCATTTTCTAATAGCTGATTCCTATAATTCTTTCCATGTTATCATTTCTGTCCTCATGTCCTATACGTCCTCATAATCTGATTTCATTATTTCTAAGTCATTAATCTAATAATCTAACTTAAGCTAAAATATTTCTACTTAATTATTTCTAATTACTTAAGCCATATTATGTAAATTAATTCTATGACTAAGTTACAATTCCTAAGTCCTTACCTGGTTATTATCCTACTGGTTTCAGGTTCTATTAAGCTCATTTTACTATTCTCAGTTTAAACTCAGGTTCAGAATCACTTATTTTAAGCACTTAATTCAAAGTCTACTTGCAAACTAAGAAATTTATAAACTGAGCCTAATGTTAACATCTAATAGTCTATTCCTATAGTTTTCTACCTTCTGAGTTCAATGGAATCATCAATTTCAACTTCTAGACACTCTAACAGTGCCAATTCGCGATTTCAGAGGCTGCCTACAAGGTGAAATTGGGGCTTTTCTCTTCAGGGCTCTAACACTACCATTAACTATCCTAAAAGCTCCTATGACGTTCCAGAAGCATAAACTAATCCAGTTTGCAGGCCAATTCACTCTCAGAAGCTCAACCCGATAGCTTCTTCGAGCTCCAAAGACCTTGGATCGGTTCTCATTGATTCTTAACGATTCATGGCTCTAAACTAGTCTAAAGCTTCCTATCTATGTCCTAACATGCTCAGGGGATCAATTTGGTTCGAAAACAAGCTAAAATTGGCGAGATTCAAAAGCTACCTCGCCGGAAGTTGCAGAACTCGCCGTAGAAGACGATCGGAGGATCCTAGATTGTCATCGCCGTGCTACTCCGGGCACTGGATCTTGATCTACAGGTCGTGGGGAGTTGAATGGTACTCGTGGGTGTGGCTGAAGTGCTCGGTGATGAGAGAAAAGGCGCGTTACAGGTTGAGGGGTCGCTGGAGCTTCGCCAGAGATGGTGAAAGCTTCGTTTCTCGACCAAAACTTGACCACGAATAGTCAATCCTCTTTCTCTCCTCTCCAGGAACACAATGGGACAAGAATCATGGTCTAACTCTCTCTGGTTTGAGAGATTCGAAGAGAAGAAGTTTCTGAACTTCCTCTCGGTTTTTCTCTTCTCTCAAGCTCTCTGGGCACTCTGTGAGGGTTTCAAGGGGCTTAGTGAGATGCTGTGGTCGCGTGGAGTCGAATGGTACTCCTTATATTGGCTGAAAAGTGATTAAATGGCAAATCCAAGCTTAAGCATTTTCAAGGTTGCACCAACAATAGGTTTTCATGCATGGTGATTAACCTAGGGCTTCTGGTTGCGTGGGATGAGTTTGGAAAGCTTCAGAAGCCATCAGAGGTGATGAAGGAAGGGTGTCATGGCTGATTGCATGCTTGAGTCAGCAGCACACAAATCCTAGGGTTCCGACTTGTCGATTTCTTTATTATTTTCCATGTCGGGACAAAACTGATGCATTATTATACTGGTTCAGGTTTGTTAGTGCTAAATTAGAGTGTATTTCCCCTCTCAAGGTTCAATATCATCTCCTTAGAGTGGTTAAAGTATCACTCTTTTAGCTTGGTTCGGGTTTCGATCACTCTGAGACAATGCATTTATCATTGTCAAGAGATGTGATCAGATCATCTATTTAGCCTATCCTACCTCTATCTCAAATTCATCCTCTTTTTGGGGTTATTGTGACCATGTCTTTGGTAGTTTCATTGCCGGGTCGATTTAAAGTCGATTGACCGATGTTTCGGTTTACGTGCAAACAAGCAATATAGTAAAATATTCACACATACATGCATACACACACACATATTATATATTATATAGTATAGTTAGATTGTTAGTGCGTATTTGCCTATTCCGACTTTCTAGGGTTTCGTATTTCCTATGAGGTCGTTACCTGGTTGGTGGGATGTTACACTCTCCCCTCCTTGCTCGGGTGGCCTAAAGTATGGCTTCCTCCTCTCTTCCTTCTTCTTCGGGGCCTTGTTAACGCCTTGTCCCCTCAAGTACTCCTTCCTAGACTTCTCGTTTTCCTCAAAAATCCTACACTTCTCTACCAGAGTAGCAAAGTTCCGAATCTGGTCATGTCCCACAGCAGTCCTGATGTCTGGCCTCAGTCCATATTCAAACATAACACACTTTGAGGTCTCATCAGCTGCTGCACTATAATGCGGGTGGAACCGACACAGTTCTTCAAACTTAGCTGCATACTCTCCTACTGACATCATACCTTGCTTTAACTCCAAGAATTCCATCTCTTTCCTCCCCTTTGCGTCCGTCGGGAAGTACTTTTCCAGAAATGCATTCCTAAAGATCTCCCAGGGCTTCTTCCGCTGGAGTTATCCTTCCTCTTACTCCAGTCCACCATGTCCTAGCTTCTCCTGAAAGTAAATAACTAGCAAAAGCAACCTTACGCGGGTCAGCACATACTAACGTCTCATAAATCCTATCTAATTCTCGGATCCACTCATACGCTCCGTCGGGATTGTAACCCCCTTCAAACTATGGCGGATCTTGCTTCAGAAACTTATCCAATCCGTGGTAGACGTCCTCTTCCGCTGGTTGGTGTCCACCTCCATTCCCATCTCTTTCCGCTTGCTCGGTCAAGAAAGCGGTAAGTTGTTCAATAGCTCTTGCCATTGCTGCCGTCATCCTTTTCTTGAAATTCACAGAGTGATTAGTTTCCTATGACCTCAACTACCTATCCTAGACTCCCTAGTAGGCTTCTAACCCTAGGCCGACGAATCACTGCTCTGATACCAATCCGTGTGGCGTCCCCTTCCTTAAGTGACGAGTTATCCCTAACTCCATCACTCAGGAGTGAGCACGCTACATGAAATAGTGAACCTTTTTTTTTCTACTTAGGGTCTCCTCATTAGGTCGGGATCGCAAGAGTAAAGAGTACTCGAGCGTCTCCCTTAACATCCCCAGGCATTTCGACCTCCTAACTTAAGACTATGGAGAATAACGATATAAACCACACAAATCATACATAGCATGCATAGTTGGTGGACGGATCCACCGCATAAGTCTACAGATAAGAAGACAACACATAAAGAGGACACAGTGCCCTCAAACGCATTGTCTGGTACAGGTAATCAAAATAAAGAAACAGAACATAAATCATCATCAGAAACTCGGACCATATGGCTTCATCCCCTCGGATCTTCCTCCTCCGGATCCTCCTCACTGACTCCCCCGCTGGCTGCTGGCACTGACCCTGGCTTGCTGTCGGACCCTGCTCTGACTCCTTGACTCCGGGCGCCTCGCCTCTCTGAAATCTGCGACGGTAAATCCTGGAAACTCGGGAGAATCTAGGGGATCTCACTCGCTTGCGGGCTGTGACCCGAAAGCAAGACAAGTTCCTCCGGGGTGGAGGAGATCCCATAGACTCTTGGGTCTGCGGAACTCTCTAATCTGGGGATCCCGGTGGGCTCACCACGATGACTGGTACTGCTAGGATAGGCTCTCCGGTCTCCATAGGCTCGCCTGCCTGTGGATATGGCACCTGTGGACAGCCTGGACTCTGCGGACCAACGTGCTCAGTGTGGGTCGGCAGGAAGAATGAGATCACCATCGGGAGTGTCACTGGGAAACAGATGTGTCCTGCTCCTGGATCCCTGCACCACAAAATTGTGAGTCCCTGATAAAAGCAGTATCCGGTAACTGGGTCAACATGCCAGCCAGCATGGGACGAGAAATCAGCGTGGATCGCGAGGACTGGAGGGAAGCTCATTGTCACACCTGTTATCTGCTTTTATAAAAATAAGCGCAAGGGTGAGTCATACGCGACTTGCACAATAATACACATCAGATAAGATAAGCGTTAAAACATAAGCCAAACATATCATTAATCACACACATATTAGTGCTACTCCGGGCACTGCAACTTGATCTACAGGTCGTGGGGAGTTGAATGGTACTCGTGGGTGTGGCTGAAGTGCTCGTGATGAGAGTAAAGGCGCGTTACAGGTTGAGGGGTCGCCGGAGCTTCGCCGGAGATGGTGAAAGCTTCGTTTCTCGACCAAAAATTGACCACGAATAGTCAATCCTCTTCCTCTCCTCTCCAGGAACACAATGGGACAAGAATCAGGGTCTAACTCTCTCTGGTTTGAGAGATTCGAAGAGAAGAAGTTTCTGAACTTCCTCTCGGATTTTCTCTTCTCTCAAGCTCTCTGGGCATTCTCTGAGGGTTTCAAGGGGCTTAGTGTGATGCTGTGGTCGCGTGGAGTCGAATGGTACTCCTATATAGGCTGAAAAGTGATTAAATGGCTAATCCTAGCTTAAGCATTTTCAAGGTTGCACCACGAATAGGTTTTCATGCATGGTGATTAACCTAGGGCTTCTGGTTGCGTGGGATGAGTTTGGAAAGCTTCAGAAGCCATCAGAGGTGATGAAGGAAGGGTGTCATGGCTGATTGCATGCTTGAGTCAGCGGCACACAAATCCTAGGGTTCCGACTGGTCGATTTCTTTATTATTTTCCATGTCGGGACAAAACTGATGCAATATTATACTGGTTCAGGTTTGTTAGTGCTAAATTAGAGTGTATTTCCCCTAACAAGGTTCAATATCATCTCCTTAGAGTGGTTAAAGTATCACTCTTTTAGCTTGGTTCGGGTTTCGATCACTGTGAGACAATGCATTTATCATTGTCAAGAGATGTGATCAGATCATCTATTTAGCCTATCCTACCTCTATCTCAAATTCATCCTCTTTTTGGGGTTATTGTGACCATGTCTTTGGTACTTTCATTGCCAGGTCGATTTAAAGTCGATTGACCGACGTCTCGGTTTACGTGCAAACAAGCAATATAGTAAAATATTCACACATACATGCATACACACACACATATATATTATATAGTATAGTTAGATTGTTACTGCGTATTTTCCTATTCCGACTTTCTAGGGTTTCATATTTCCTATGAGGTCGTTACCTGGTTGGTGGGATGTTACACAAAACCTAATAGTGTTTGGGCAATATTGGATCCAAGCCATAGTAGGGACGAACATTCATCTGTTGACCATAACAATATTGTATGTTGGGGTCTGAAATCCATGCACCATAACCATGTTGGAAGGAGATCTGGGCTGGCAAACCCGTCGTTAAGTTAGGTGGCCGTGTTCCGTACTGAGGGACTGTGTAAACAATTCCGGGATGACCTCTGCCGCAAGAAGCAGTTAGTTGGGATGGCTGTATCCAAAAAATGTAAGATCTTGCATTAAGTTTCAAGAATAAGAAGTACAAATTCAGCCTATCTGTGGATTGCATACATCTATAATCTAGAAAGCGATTCACTGTCAGGAACTCACCGGTGGCATTGTTGAATGTTGTGGGGATAAACCATGTGAGCCCATCTGACTTTCATCTTTAACAGATGCGGGGGTTGGGTTTTCCTGAATCCACAAGTAGAACAACACCATTTTTCACTTCACTGAAAGGATTATCCAAGTTCAAAAAAAGCATGAGGAACTAATCATGATTTATATAGACCAACCTTCTCATTAACTGAATCGAGTTGTGAGTCATTTGTCTTTTGTTTCTTGGCTTTACCTCGTCGGCGATCAACCTGTTCAACAACAACAATATCACAAGTAACAGCAAAAAAAAAACAAACAAAAAATGATATATGTACTACCGAATAGTTTACTACATTAGCATTGGAGCTACTAGGCTTTGTCTTGGCAACGGACGACTTTTCCGTGCTCTCGTCAATTCCATTGCCCTCATCCTACATCGTTGATCGTTCGTCCCCCTCCAAACCATTCTCCAATAATGGTAGAACAAGTCCTTGCGTTGTGCCCAATTTTATGACAATTTGGACACCTTACTGGTTTCTTACCCTTCTTAGGCTTCTTTGGCTTCGGGATTCCAAGATTGCGACCTTTACCCTGGATGACATTGGGATCACGAACGTCGTTGCTCCCGCTGACTTGACCGCCTTGTTTATGTAACTTATTCTTATACTTCACCGTCAGCTTCAAAATATCATTCATCAAATCAGTGAAGATCTCAGGATTCTCAGAACCTAAGACGGAAAGTCTGTTGCACGCAGCAGCTATAGCCCCAAAACGTGTTGTCTTCATTACACTACTGTCTACCTCATCGGACGTAGTGACCGACATGTGTTCACTTTTGGCATACCGTCTCCACCTGCAAAGTACAAGTGTGTTAGGAATGGTTTCCATGCCCTCATATTTCATACTGTTGAAAATATGTGAACATGGTATTCCACGGGATTCAAGTAGCCAGCATGGACAGAAAAACTAATTAATTTTCTTGTTGTAGACTACTTCAATGACTCTTTCTAGCCTCCTATAATGGAACATCTTGTACCTCACCTCATCTCCATCTGTTGTCATTCCACTATGATTCAATGGAGCCACACGCTCAATTTGATTTCGGACTTCTCTAAAAATTTCACGCGTGTACAGTTTTCCAGCTTCACTTTCAAATTTGTACAGAGAGGTAGACAAAACAGGTTATGTGTAAATACTATAGTAATCAGCTGGCAACTCATTAAATATGTACCCTCTTAAAGCATGCTCAATGGTTTGCATGAAGTCTATAAGACTATTTCTTTTCTTAACGTAGACCTTGATACGAGAATTGATAGCTTCACATACTGATGTTGTCCGTATTCCAGCAAAAAACTAATCACGGAGATAGGCGGGAGGCCCATGCTTCCTTCTTCTAATACACACTTAAAACCCACTTTTCTTGTTGAAGGTCGTGCTTAGCAAGCATGGTCTTCCATTGTTCCTCAAATTCATCAATAGTGAAGTGCCAATAAAGTGCTTTTCTAACGTCCTCCAGAAACCCCGTGTCCTTCATGTGATCGGCTGCGTTCTTGTGCAAATGTCAGGCACATAGTCGGTGTGTTGCGTCCGACAATACTTGTCTGATGGCCTCCCTCATAGAAGTATCTCCGTCGATGATAACCGACTTAGGTTGTTTGCCGCTCATTGCTTCCAAGAAAGTTTCCAACAACCACTTGTATGTATCAATAGTCTCATCAATCAATAGAGCGCATCCAAATATAATCGTCTAGGCATGATGGTTAGTTCCACAAAATACAACCAGTGGATGTTTATACTTTGTGGAGTCGTATGTAGAGTCAAAGGCAAGAACATCATCGAAGCATTGGTAATCTGCCCAACTAACACCATCTGCCCAAAAAATATTCTTCAATCTGTTGTCTTCTGAGGTGGTGTACTTTGAATAGAGCAAGGGATCTGCATCAGCCTTTGCTGTTAGGTAAGTTAGAGCAGCTTGAGCATCCCCACCTTTGATTCTCTCGTGTATCTAGCGACTGAAGTAGTTGTAAAGATCTTCTTTCAAGAACCCTAATTTAGAATATCCCCCTTTTTGTGTCGTCAAATAACCCATGATATGACAGGTTCTTACACCATATGCGTGAAGACTATCTTCCTGAGCTTTGTCTCCTTCACTAATTGTACGGTAAGCATTAATGAAAGGGACATACATCGACCGTGTGAGTTCGTGGTTGTGTTTCTCCTCAAATGACGCCACACGCCATTTGCATCGCTTGTGATTGTACCGTATCCAGTACTTTGCTCGACAGTTAGTGCGAGTTAGTCCTCTGGGTTCTCTTCGCTTGTGATCGTTGATCGAGGCCGTACCCGATACAAATAATTAATTTAGAAAACTGTAGTAACTAGGAAGTGACTCCTAGGTCGTTTCCCAAGGATTATCGTTTCAACAAAGACTCAATATTAAAAACGCACAAACGCACACACTCAAAGGGGGGTTTTGTGATTCAGTTTCAAGGACTAGCAGAAAGTAAAACAGATTAATAAAATCAAGTAAAGACGGACGAATCCCATTGTTCAGTATATCGCTGCTCAATCACGGGTATCTAAAGATCAATTCTTATTATTAGTTTCCTAGTTCGTGAGAATTAATTAACTAAGCGATAACTAATTCACCGATTCCTAAACTAAGCGATTAAGAATCGTTTACGCCCTAATATGAACTAAGCGAACATACATCATCTTCTATTTCTAATCATAAGGAATTAAGCAAACCTAAGCCAGAAGTAGAGATGAAGAAAACTAATCAGGCGAATTCTATTAAGCACTATACCTCAAGAGCGCGATATACTTTGCAAAGGAATTCGTTCGAAGGAAATTAGCCTTCCATGGATGGGGCGAATTCAGCAATTAATTTGGAGGAAGCAGGGAATAAAAGCATAAACCCTAGCAGAGCTCTAATAATTACTGAAAAACGAAATTATATTAAATAATAGCAGAAGGCAAAAGGTAAAAGGTGATTGTTTCTCTCAGCACAAACCCTTAAATAAGAGCTGAGATCACAAATCCTAATCAAAATCAAATCCTAAAAGATAACAATAAATCCAAACAAATCCTAAAGATAGAGTTTTAAAATAACAACCTAAATAAGTTTGAATCCTAAAGATATCAAACTTAATTTATTCCGAAATTAAATCCTAATATTTCCTAAAATACAATCTTCACTACAGCGCAATTAAATCTTCATTCCGCAAATATCCAAAATGCCCTTGATGTCAAATAAGACCTGAAAATAAGAATAAACGTAATTAGACCAAATAATAGAAATCACTGTCAAGCAAGGTCAATTAATTACGAATAATCATTAATAATGGTAAATTAAGGCTATGTAAAATGGGTAAAATATTGCTCATCACCGTATCCGGAACATTGCATACAAATTTTCGCATTACAATCTTTCCATTACAATCTCGTTCACATGCATCTTTCCTCACCGCAAATCCCTTTCCATTCGCATAGACACAGTAAAATGTGTATGCATTATGCTCACAACAAAACTTTAAAGCTCGTATGTCATCAGCTGATAAGCTAAGCACATTCTTGAACTCACCATCTGAACTATCTGAATCTGCATCATCATCACTGCATCCCGATTCACTGTGTTCCTCTTGGTCTTCCTCTTCCTCTTCCTCTTCCACGAAAATTGGCACATGCGCCACTTTTGTTTCATCCCAATCAGACTCTGAACCAGCCATATGATAGCCTTAAAGGACAGTATACAATCGCCCAAATGAAATTGGCACTCGATTTAGTGACAATCCTACATCGCACACACAAACAAAATAATCACAGCTTTATTCAGACGAATTGACAAACCCATTGTGGTGACGCAAACCTTAAAAAAACTACAATACATAACTATCAACGAAATAATCACCAGATAGCCAACAAACATCTAAAAATTGTTCAGTGCATTTGGCAAACTCTGCGTGTACAAACCAACTCGACCAAGTTTCAAATAAAAAATTACTCACTGCCCTGCTTGAAACGGTGGTCTTAGGGTTTCAACGATTTTTGAACTTTGGTCATGCTCTGAATCTCCGAATCTCAATAACAACTAGGGCTCACTTACCTTTTGGGGTTGTGTGAGGTGCTTGAGTAAACCTAAAATCAGCAGAAAGACCTGCTTGCAGACAATCAAATAGGGCTCAACGCATGTTCGAGTGTTTCCACTGTAGATGAAGAAGGGGAATGAATGACTTGCTTTAGTATGATACGTTCTGTGTGAATCAGCGAAGGTTGATGGTTGATGGCTTAGCGAGGAAGAAAGGAAGCACGGTAGCCTGTCAAGCTTCAACGGTGAAACAGAGTTAGGGTGAACTGGAGAAGGTAAAGGATGAACATAAAGGTTGAAAGATGGAGGGAGAAGACAATAGAAAAATTATTTGATTTATAAGTGTTTTTACAATTGTTGTAATATATGATTTGTTTTTCTGTAAATACATACTTCCCGTTATATAAATACATGAAATATTAGGGACTGAAATTGGGATTTTATAAAACTTGTTAGGGACTGAAATTGGGATACTCGGAAACTTGTTGGTTTGACTCATGGCACACGCTTAAACGGATTTCTACTGGGCCACGTACGTGTGGCATCACTGCCTCATATTTTGCGGTGGCTCCTTAGAATTCGCCAAAATGTTCAGGATCTCACATTTGGCATTGTAGAAAAGTTACAGAGTAGCCTACGCGTACAACTTTGATGATGATTTTAGCCAATTCTGTAGTTGAAGGACTAAACTACTCATCCTAAATCTCTGGGTCAGAGTGATTATTGACTGTAATATAAGCTGGATAATAGTACAGTAGACAAATGGCTCAAGAGTACGAAGGGAGAAATTTATGTTGATGCATGGAGCGATTGCACGATTAATACACTGCTGGTTAACTCCACATAACCAATAATTGCGTATGGATATGAATATATGATTGAGGCAATGCCACAAAAATATAGAATATTTAAAAAAAAATAAAAATAAAAACTGGTGTGGGGAGGGAACAATTGCTCACAAGAGCATACTAAACACCTAAATATTCAACAGTCAGTTATTTCCAACAACCAAAATAGAAAATTTTCCTTTCTCTGTAACTTAACCAGAACCATGGTGACTACTGACATTCTCCTTTCTTAATATCCTTCACTTGCCACTTGCAAGCTGGTTGCGGATCAGCTTTGTGGCAGCAACCATGTTTGTGAGGGCTGGATTCACCTCCGTGTACTTGCGAGTCTTGAGCCCACAATCAGGGTTTACCCACAAAATGTTTGTCTCAAGCACTGCAAGCATCTTGTTGATCCTGTCTGCGATTTCTTCAGTTGGTGGTATTCTGGGGGAGTGAATATCATAGACTCCAGGGCCAATTCCAGCTCCGTACTTAACTCCTTCACGGAACACCGACAGAAGCTTCTCATCCGAACGTGAGTTCTCAATGGTGATCACATCAGCATCCATATCGATGATAGAGTGGATGATGTCATTGAAGTTAGAGTAGCACATGTGGGTGTGGATCTGGCAATTGTTATTAACACAAAATACATAAGCTAATTATGTGTAGATAAAATTTTGATGACTTTTATCATGAGTTTCATTTTATTATACAATAGAAGGGAAACAAATTATTCTAACCCAATGGTTTGTAATTCAAAAGTACCTGAGTAGTATCCTGCACTCCAATATTGGTAATTCTGAAGGCATGGACAGCCCAGTCCAAGTAGTGAGCTTGCTCTGACTTCCTCAATGGAAGCCCCTCTCTCAAAGCAGCCTCGTCGATTTGGATAACACCAATACCACCTTTTTCAAGATCTTCTACTTCATCCTTGATAGCCAAAGCAATCTGGTAGGTAGTCTCAGATCTGCAAAATCGGCCTCACACCATCTTAGAAATAACAATATGGTGATTGCTGAATACTAGTTTATTTCTCTTCTAAGCTCACTTTAACTTTTATTCATTTCCTTTCAAATTACAATGGGTCTTTAGATTTTACCTAGGTTGATCATTTCTAACAAAGGACCAGTTGAGAATGGTTACTGGGCCGGTAAGCATTCCTTTCATTGGGCGTTTCGTCATACTCTGAGCCATAGATGACCAGAATACTGTCATTGGTTTTGGGCGACTCACATCACCATAGATGATTGGTGGCTTCACACAACGAGATCCGTAAGATTGCACCCACCCATTGACAGTAAAGGCAAAACCAGATAACTGCTCACCAAAGTACTCAACCATATCATTTCTCTGCAATAAAACACCAAAACAATTAGAGGGAAACGGAATTGGGAGTTCACAACATCACAATGAGAAGAAAATCTGGTAGGAAATTTTTATTTTTCAGATCAGTAAGAAAGAAGTGAAGATATATGATCTATCAAAATAACAGGGTAACAGCACTCTCTTATTCTCTGCTACAGCATATTAATCTTTTAGTTCTTATGTGAAGATGAAAGCTGACCTCAGGCTCGCCATGTACCAGGACATCAATATCAAGCTGTTCTTGGAGTTCAACAACTTTGCGGATCTCCTCTTTAATAGAAGTAACATACTCTTCCTCCGTGATCCTGAAAACAACAAGATCAGAATCAATAAAAAAAAAGCAAATGTTCATGAAAACAAGCCTGTTATCAGCTCTCAGAATATCTTACTTGTTAGCCTTGTATTCACGGCGCACCCTCCTCAGTTCAACAGTCTGAGGGAAGGATCCAATTGTGGTCGTTGGGAGAACTGGAAGGTTGAGCTTCTTTTGCTGAGCATCCAGTCTGGCGCCGACATTTGTTGCACGGCGATGATCAGAGCCCTTCAGTGCAGCAGCCTGTAAGGGTAAGAAAAGATGTCATAAGTAATAAGAGAATCAATTTCACAACAAATTCAGTTCAAAAAAAACGAACAGCGGATCAGACACCACAAAAATAAGAAACTCACAGCCTTCTGAACAGCCTCATTGGTCACTCTAGGAGAGGACTTTCTTGAAGCCTGAGCTGCAGCATTGGAAGAGAAGAACGCCTGGAAATGAAATCACAAAAAAATTATTCAGTGAATTATGTAACAACATAAACACACACAAAAAAGACTGCATATATTGCCAGCCACTGCTAAATTGCTAACAAAATAGCCTGCTAGTTTTATCATACTGGTTATTAATATTATGACATTATACTTTTCCTTAATTATTTCAATTTTAATTTAGTGATTGACATTTTTTTCTCTTTATTCACTTTATCATTGTTTTGATCTTTTTATTCTACAATTTCTCTTTCAATTCTTATCATAAATATTTAAAAAACATGATGGTTCCATAGATTACATATATATTTATAAAAAAAATATCTATTTCAAAAAAAAAATTAAAACTTCTTACTATAACAGTATAGTAAGAAGCTCAACAATTAAAATATATCTATGTCAAAAAACAATTAAGTCTTCTTACTATTTCAAAAAACAATTAAAAATATCAAGTTACAAACATCATCTATATAACTCGAGACTTGAGATAAACAAAAAGGAATGGGTCTTACTGATAGGTACACATGGTTTAGATAGTTAAGTGAGGGAGTTATCATATAATTAGATAGTTAGTTAAGAGGGTTAGTAAGGCTTGTTGCCTATAAATAGGAGGGGCTTAGAGAACATTAATCATCTAGTTAATCATTTGGTTTTGGGTTCTAGAGGGAGAGTGGTCTCTTTCTGGGTTTGAAGGGTGTTTGGTATCCCTTCTCTCTTGTATCCCCTTAGTTCCCAATATGGGGATTACGGCTTATCAATAATACACAGAGTTCGGGTTTGGTTTCTATCATTGGTATCAGAGCACCGATCTAGTGCCTGAACTACAAATTCCTTGCTGCGTTATGGAAGAGACAAGGAGCATGGCGAGAATGGAGTCGCTTGAAGCCATGAAAGCGAAGAACGAGTTATTTCTTGCAGCAGTTGCGAGGAAATTGGGGGTGCTATTCGTTGCAAACCCTGAACTTGAGAAAGAAATCTCAAGATTAGAAAATCGGTTGTGAGAACTTGAAGAAGTGAGACAGAAGAGAGAACAAGAAAGAAGGGCAGTGGAAGCGTTGCAGAGGGTATCGGAAATTGCAGCAGAGGCAAAGCAAGCAGTGGCAGAGGAGTGGCGGGAGAATTCGGAGGCTAAGTCGGAGATAGATTTAGCGGCGGCGACGACAATTCGAAAACCCAATCTTGGAGCAAAGGGTGAAACGGAGACGACGGCGGAGGAAGAGCGAGTAGAAGCGGAGGCGTTGCGAAAGCCCAATCTTGAAGCGGAAGAGGAAGAACGAGTTGACGCAGAGGCAGTGAGGATGACGGAGGGGAGTATTGATAGGTAAACATGGTTTAGTTAGTTAAGTGAGGGAGTTATCATATAATTAGATAGTTAGTTAAGAGGGTTGTTAGTAAGGCTTTTTGCCTATAATAAGATGGGGTGAGAGAACATTAATCATCTGGTTAATCATTTGGTTTTGGGTTCTAGAGAGAGTGGTCTCTTTCTGGGTTTGAAGGGTGTTTGGTATCCCTTCTCTCTTGTATCTTCCCTTAGTTCCCAATTTGGGGATTAGGGTTTATCATTAATACACATAGGTCTGGTTTGGTTTCTATCACTTACCTCATCCTTTTGACCAGACAATGCTTTGGCCAATGCATTTACTTCAACAATTTTTTGGGCAGCAAAAGCCAGCCATGATTTTATCTCATTGTCCAACTTGGTTTCATTAACAAGATCAACAGCAGTGTGAAGAAGTGAGCAGGAGGTGGACACAACAAGGTTATCTGCAAACAATTTAGTGAATAGATATATCAAATGACTATATTAACTGCAGAGTCTAACAGGTAATGCATGTTTGACAAATACCTTTGCCCACAATGCCCTCAAGACTAGTTAATGTACTGAGAGAAGCAGCAAGATCATTAGCCCAAATGTTCCTTCCATCAACCACTCCAGCAAACAGATGCTTTCCACTGGGAAATCCTCCCTTGATCAAATCAAGAGTCTTAGCTCCACGGACTAAATCAAATCCAAACGCTGTGATGCCATTCAGAGTAGTGAGGGTCTTGTATGCCTCAGCAGGAACATCAGCAAAGTAGGTCTCAATAAGAACATTTAGACCAGATAAAGTAGATTCAAGTTCTGAGTATGTTGCAGTAAATGCTTGCAATGTGTGAGGGTCAAGGTCCAAGACAAGGGTAGGTTCATCAAACTGAATCCATGTAGCACCAGCTGCCTTAAGATCAGCCACAACTTCTCTGAGTTAATAATAGTTACAAGCAGGTTAGAGAAGTAACACAAATATTAAGCACGAATAATTTAGAGATGTTCATTACTTAAATTCTTACTTGTAGACAGCAATGACTTTTGGGAGGAGGGAAAGAAGAGAGAAGGATTTATCAGCGCCCTTGGCAGGTTTGGAGAGCACCAAGTATGATACAGGGCCAATGAGGACTGGGATTGTATCTACTCCAAGCTGGAAGAGAAACTAAACATTCAATGACAATGTAAATATAGATAAACACGAGAAAATATCATAATGACCCACACAAATTACAACAACCAGAACAATCTAATGCTTCTCACAGTCACACCTTAAGTCGACTCAGCTCGCAGCCTAATGTAATGTGTGCAAAATTCTATGGAATAAGCAGTTAATGTAAATGGTTATAAATGCTTACCGCCTTGGCCTCCTTGTACTCATCCACTGCCTTGTGGGATGCATAAGTGAAATTCACATCAGGTCCCAGTTCAGGGACAATAAAGTGGCTGGATAAGTGCACACATACAGCAGTTTCAATAATCAGATCATTAGGACTTTTATTAAAAACAAACAAGTAACAACCAATACAACAAAACATTAGCCATCATCACTTACTAGTTGGTATCAAACCACTTGGTCATCTCCATTGCAGGCACAGAGGCATTACCCCTAGCCATGGAGAAGTAAGTATCAAATCCAATCTCCCCGCCAGTCCACCCGTATCGGGGTGGAACAGCGCCGAGCATTGCGGTGGCATCAAGCACCTGATCGTAGTAGGAGAATGTGTTGCTGGGGATGTACTTGATCCCGGCATCAGCCATCTGCTTCCAGATGGATGCCCTGAGACCAGCTGCCACCTTCTTCAAATCCTCAGCACTGCTCTTCCCATCCCAGAATGACTCCAGGGCGAACTTGAGCTCTCTCTTAGGGCCCATACGAGGGTATCCAACAATATGGGATGCCATTATTCTGCCACATCAGATCAAATTGCAAACAAAGCTCAATTCAATATGTTTGAAACCATTTTTAATCATTCCTACACAGATTACACACGTCCCATACACCATGACTCCCGATATGTCAAAGAAACAGGTATCAATTATCCATTGTAACTAATGGTTTACTTATTATAATGTATTAACTGCGCAATACCCTTTCGGAGTTAAGAATGACAATGAACAGGTCCACCTCTTTTATCTTAAAATACAAATTTTTCCATAAACAAAAATTAAGACAATACTGAACTCTAAACAACAGGATCACATGCTCGGATTTATGTCGGAAATCAACTATTTTTAAATGAGCACAGTGCACACATATTAACAAAATGAGCACATAAAAGGGTAAGAAGAAAAACACAATTTTAAATTCACAATGGAACAAAGCTGGTAAAATGTCATTAAGATCTACTGTTCTGTCTTTTTAAAATTAACCCCGCAACAAAGCTCTGGGAAAGTGTTGTGATTAGCTTCTGTTCTATGTTTCATGAAATATTGCAATTCCATATTCAATCACGGGAAATGAACACGATAATTGAATTTCCGTTTACTATATCACCAAAAGAATGCTACGAGATCCAAGTATGAAAATTCACATCAAATTTAAAGAGCAGAATCCAGTTCTAGATCTACACGTTACAACAATAGATCTGAAAAGCCAGGAAAATCTAGTTACGAAAAAAAGTAATGAAAGCATGCGGGGCATGCAATATAAGTAAGCGTTCACATTTACCAGGAGATTTGAATGGGAATAGTTATAATGATGATGATGAGAAAAGTGAATTTAGAGAAAATTGAGCAAGTTGTGCAAGGAAGTGATGATGATTAAGCTTAATAAGAGAAGAGAATGTGAGAAAAGGGGGAAATGAACGAAGGAGAGTGAGAAGAGGAGAAGAGGGTCACGTACGTACCTTTATTTTCGAGTGGTTATAGAGAAGAGAGACTAGTTCTTTGTTTCAAGCAGAGAGAAGAGAAGAGCGCGACTAAAATGGAGTGCTCCTCGGAGTATTTATAGGCTTATAGCCATTCCGGGATCCAACTACTTCACCAACACCCCCCGACCCAACAATCTCTGATTCTAACAAATTTTTTTTTTTGGTGAAGATGAAAAAAAAAATGAAATGCTCTCCCCAACCCAAACCATTCCACCAACTTCCATCTTAGTAAGGGAAGACAGTGATATGTGATATGATGAGTGATTTGATAAAAATATGAGATATAAAAAGAAAAAATGGTTAAAATGATGGTGCCCACTAGGGTGCAAGGGTTATAATCTAGTCTATCGATGGATCAGAAGGTAACTTTGTCCTTTCCCCTTCCCTTTACCCTTTTCTTCTTCCCTTTACCTTTCTCTTAGCAAATTCCAGCAAAGGCTGCATCTTGCACAATCAAAAAGCTCCACTACTCAACGAGAATTGATGAAGTGCCAAACAATACTTAGCAGAAAGATGAAGAGTCAACAATACCTAGCAAGAGTGACCCTTGTTGTTGTATTAGCTGAAGGGTGAAGAAGCTTCTGGAACAAATCAGGTCAATCTGGTAACCGGGTCGATACGAAGCGACGGCAAACAATGAAGTTGTTTCTCGTTGCTATCAAGAATAATAAAAGCCAAGAGGGCAAAGCCATTGTAGAGAGTAGTGCTGCTTTGAAGAAAAAGCTATGCGCTAAACATTTTCTTTGCATCTCATTCTACTAATATTTTGGGTTCTTATATCCAGTTGACTACGAGCCACCCAATCCACCTTAATCCCACCACATCCCCCACCTTTTCACCCTTACCACCAAAATTTCACCCATTACGTTGCGGAACCATAGTACCCAGAATCAAATCATACCACCACACCCATCAAAACCCGTCAAATTCTTCACCATACCCACACATCAACCAATTCAGTATTTTTGAATGAGGGAAGTAATAGTAATCGCATGAGAAAAAGAAGAAGCAAACAACATTTTGTCAATGGAAGAAGAAGAAGAAGGACAAACCTGTTGGTTATGGAAGTTGGTGGTTGAAACTGGAATGGGGATTTGTTGGGAAGGAGGGAGTGGGAGGGGAAAAGGGGTTTGACACTTTACAATTTTACCCTTTTAGCTTTTACTAAGTCCTAGTCTTTGCCACATGTCACCACCATATCATCCTAATAAAATATATACAAATTTTGTTTTTCACGATTAAATCTGCAACTATTAGATCTGTACATACTAGTTGAATAACCCGTGCAATGCACGGGTGACCGTTATTATATACCCTAATATCTAAAATTTATGTTTGTAATTTTTTATAATTTTTTGTTTGTTCGTTCAAAAAAGCTTTTTATAATTTTTCATTGCACAAAAATATAAATGTTTGTTAGAAAAAAAAATTTATGTTAAATTATTCTCGCAATTCCGACCAGGGTGTGATGAAGGTCAAAGGTCTACCTAAATATTGTTTATATATTTTTTTTAATAAATATAGAATTTGTTTTAAATCAGATTTAGTATTTTTTTTTATCTTTCCAAGAAAATAGGGTAGTTAAATTTAAAATTTGAACAATTTATTATGAATTTCTTATTAAATTGTTGATAAGATGTTGATGGAAGGGGCGACTTATTGCTTTGATTACTTTGTCAGGGATGCAAAATTGACTATTCTAAGGATGTGGTATTCTTTGAAGGTCATATTTGTAATTGTAATAAGACTTCAATTTGAAAACATGCAATCTTAGTTGCTTTTCCATTAAAACAGTTCTAAATTATAGCATCACATAATTTCAACATATATTCACAACAACATCAAATCATTCCAACATCAATCCACACTACTGGTACTGTCGTGACTGCCTAGTGTCATACCTCTTGGAGGTCTCCGTCACAGGGTTATCATCTCCACCTGAAGCCAATATCATATTCAAGTCTACCTCATGGCAGTCTGTGTGTGACTGTTGGATCCCTCGCCAAAACCAGCAAATAGATTGGAGCCACCAACCATAGCCCAGTCATGATAAGAATCCAACCCGCCACCTTGACGAACAAGTGTCCTAATGGTCGTCTGCATCTGGCCTATAGGCAAATTCGGCGTGTAAAACATGCCCTGACCAAAGGTCTGTTGTGAGGGCTCCGTCAGCTGCTGATGTAAGACAAAATCTTCCATCTCGAAGATGGACGCAGTCGACTGCACACCATAGTCTTGCAACCCTATGGGATCAGCCTGATGAGTGCTAGTGAGCTGCACAAAGTCCTAGGTGCTAGTCGCTTGTACAAAGTCCTGGTACCCCGACGTACCAGACGATTGTCCGAATGGAATATCATATGAGGTATATCCAGCACCAAGGTGTTGTGGAGGAACATGGTACCGACCCGGTGGTGGATCCCCAACTCGCTCAACCGTAAGGACTTTAGCAGTCAACGACTTCCGACCACGATGAATACCTTTCCTTCTTTCGTTCCAACATCTGCGAACTCATCCCTATTTAACTGCGACAACACCATCGTCGGAGGAGGAGCAACATGTGAAGGTACCAAAATATTGATGATGATTCAAAACTTATTTTTATTATATTGATGATGATTCGAAGCTTCTTTTTATTATATTGATGATGAGTTATTTATTAATATTTTTTGAAATATAGTTCTTTATTAAATTAATTCTAAATTTAATTTTTTTTATTAAATTTTGGAGGGGTAAAATTTTATAATTAATGCTTATGTTTGAAATTTGAAGGTTTTTTTTTTGAAAAGAAAAATAGTATTATTAAAGAACCAAAACATGAGATAAAACTCTCATGAAAAGCACCGTACAAATTGTATCCTCAAGGTCTCCAAAGAAAACTACGCAAAAGTGGCAAAACAGAACCTAAAAGAGTGTCTCACTAAAAACCTTGCTAGGAAAACTCAGTGGGAAAAAACCAAGCAAGGAAAAAGAGTACACAACTCAAAGGAAACCACTTCTGCAAACCTAAAGAAAATAAAGCTGTTGTAAACAATACAAATCAGACCCAAAACACTGATATATCATCAAGCAACTCATTCAAACCCCACGTTATGGGACATAGCTCTTCTCCACACCACGTCCAAAACTAAATTTTAATTTAGTCCATCAAATATAAATGACATTCTAAAGGTTTATTATATTCGAGTCTTTTTTTAAAATTTCCAAATATAAATTTCTCAAATTTTATACTTTTTTCATTATTAATTACTAATTATTTAATAAATCCAAAAAAATTATTTAATCTAGAATCAACGTATCAATATGCATGATTTCCAAAAAAAGTCCATGATTTCATAAAAAGTAGATTATTTTTAGGGAAAATGCTGTGGGGCACAATGTGGGGTCTCGTGCACCAAGCACGAGGCAGTTTCTGGCGGTTTCAAACTGCCAGAAATGTGTAGCGTATACGGTTATTAAAGCACCGCATTTTAGTGGCGGTTTTAAACCGCTAGAAATGCATTAAATTTGAATTTTTCCTGGCACCGCAAGTTAGTGGCGGTTTAAAACCGCCACTAATTGCTCCTCGTGCACTCTCGTGCCTTAGAACTTCATACCAAATAGCACTGCTCTATTTTTAGAGTGAATTGAAAGACAATCTCTTACAAGTAATTGTGCATTTATTTTGATTTTTAAATTTTGGAAGTCAATTATCCAATGCTACCATAATTTGGAGTATAAATTTTGGAGCAATATAATTTCTTGTTTTAAATTGCAAATTTAACTATCTCAAATTTATTTAATTGCAAAATAAATTTATAATTTTATAGATATAGAATTGATAGTAATAAATAAAATTAACTATTTGAATATTTTTTCTCAAAAAAACTATATGAATGTTAATGTGGACGTAATTTTTGTTAATTATATTATAAAAAAATATCATGACTCATTTAAATGATTCATTTTATTTTTGGGGTTTTTCTTCAATATTAACTGTGAATTTTTTCCTATTTAGTAACAATGATGAGATGATGAGAAATTGATTGTGCTTAATGATATTAACACTGCAGAACCAGAAGACCACAATATCTGGGTCGATTCTTTTTGGTTTTAGTTATTGCCCATAGGAGCAGGAGTGAGAATTTTCAATAAAAATAAATGTTGGAGAAAATTTGTAAGATCATTGCATTGATTAAAGATTATTGACGGATTGAAATAATGTTAAAAAAAAAGCACAATCAAATTGGTAGTTCAAATTTGATAAAACAATGTTATGTTAATTTAGATTAATCATAAGAAATAAATATATATATATTTTTTATAAAATAATGTTATCTTAATTTTTACTTTTTTATTGATTCCAACCGAGATGGATTTTGTTAAAGATTAAACAAATATTCTAAAAGTTACCTTTTTTAAATAGTTATAGATATGACATGAATTTTCATGTTATCTACATCCAAGATCTCAAGTAGATGATTTTTGAACGTATCAAATTGGTTGTTCAAATTTGATAAAATAATATTATTTTTATTAAAATTAATCATAAAAGAGAAACAAAAAATTTAATATTTTTGAAATTAGAAAGATATAAATTTAGAGTGAATTAAAAGACAAACTCTTAAATCGTAATTTTTAACTTACATAAATTAATTTTTAAGAATTAAATTTATGTATATGAGTGTTAATGTGTTGCTTGAGTTTGCAGCCATTCGGCATGAGGACATCATTGTATTGTTGGATGTAGCACCCCTTGTGCTTCTAGTTAATGTTAGTTTTTTTTTGGCTTTTTTATAAAAAAATGTAGTATAATATAAAATTTTCTTTATAATTTAAAATTTATATTGCATAGTTTAACCCCACATCATCCCAATAAAAAATATACAAATTTTGTTTTTCAATATTAAATCTACATGTTTTTCAATATTAAATCTGCATTAAGAAAACAAATATTTTTACTTATATTAAATCTGCATGTTTTTCAATATTAAATCTGCATTAAGAAAACAAATATTTTTACTTATAATACGTAATAACAAATAATTTGTAAATATTTAACTAAACAAATAAATAAAGATTGTTTTAAAAAAAAAGACATCCACGTTGAAATTTGATTGTTTTAAAAAAAAAGACAACCACGTTGAAATTTTAAAAGGAAGTCTGATCACATATGGTTTATATGTTTTCCATTGCGTTCAAATTTTTTAAAGCAAAAACAAATCTAATTTTATATTAAAAAAAACTTAACAAATAAATAAAGATTGTTTAAAGAAAAAGACATCCACGTTCAAATTTTTAAAAGCAAATCTGATCATATATAGTTTTGGTCCGTTATTATGTTCAAATTTATAAAAGCAAAAACAAATCTAATTTTATATTAAAAAAACTGAACAAAGTTTAAAAAAAAAAGACATCCACGTTCAATTTTTGTAATGGACAAACAAATCTAATATATTACATTTGTTTTTAAAAAGATTGTTATTAACTCTACATATCAATCACTATTATTTATACTGCGTTTCTCAGACTAAAATATCATATTTCCCATTCACATTGTTAGAGATTCCATAACTTACACAACATGAATTCTAAGGTTGAATCTATCTCTAGAATCAAGGTCACCTGTAACGGAAATATACTAAAGGAAGGTTTTTTTCTAGAAGGTTTTGCCACGTGTCACCCCCATATCATCACAATAAAAAATATACAAATTTTGTTTTTCAATATTAAATCTGCATAAACAAAAAATAGATTTTGTTAAAAACAAATAATCTGTATGTTTTTCAATATTAAATCTGCATTATATTGAAAAAACAAATATTTTTTCTTAACTTTTTTTTTCAATATTAAATCTGCATGTTTTTCAATATTAAATCTGCATAAACAAAATAAAGATTTTGGTAAAAACAAATAGTCTACATGTTTTTCAATATTAAATTTGTATTAAAAAAACAAATAAAGATTTTTTTTACAAATTCATTCAATATATTAAATCTACATTGAAAAAACAAATATTTTTTCTTGACTTTGAATAGATAACAAATATTAAATCTGAAAATATTTGTACATATTAAAACAAATATTAAAGAAAAAAAATTAAATCTACAAAATTATATACGAACCCAAAAAAATATACAAATTTTGTTTTTCAAATACATAATTTTGTTTTTCTTGACTTTGAAATACATATTTGTTTTAAAAAAAACAAATCTGTGCAAAAAAGAAAATGATATATAAAAAAACATATATTGAGTCAACTATCAAGTATTAAATCTGATTTCTTTTTCTTTATTGTGTGATTAATATTATATTGGTTTTCAAGTGCGTATAATGAGAAAATAAATATTTGTATATCAAATAAATATATTTTTTCAATTTTCATGATCACTATTTTTTTAATTTTTTAATTTTCGAAATTTTTAATAAAAATAATCATAATTATTTAGATTAAACATGAAATATTAGACTTTTTTTTACAACTTTATTTTTTTTTCTAAAATACATTTGATTTCTTTTTCTTTATTGTGTGATTAATATTATATTGGTTTTCAAGTGCGTATAATGAGCTAATGAATATTTTCATATCAAATAAATATATTTTTTCAATCATGTATATTTATATTTACTCTCTTTTTATCTTTAAAAATATGTTTATTTATCAAGTTTTGTTTCTTGAACCTCTTCCATGTCGTCGGTTTCAAAGGCTCACCCAATTTCATCTCTATCTTCTCCTTGTGAGATATATTGTAAGAGTAAGTTGATCAATTATTATAATCTCTTCTTTACTGAATCAGTAGTATTAAAAAATAATTTAACCCTCATTAGCAAAAACGATCATGGAGGAATTTGGACTACATAATTTATTGGGGATTCAGTGAAGAAATATAATAAATAGATATGTCAAAGAAAGCGATATAAGCGCAAGTACAAACCTGGTCAAAATCATTGCAGACAAAAAGATAAGCATAGCTCCACACATTGAAGAAACAAAAAATAAGTTCAATGGGAGGAGAAAAGTAAATGTACATGATGAGATGTGATGAAAACCTCACCTGCAAAAGTCAAAGCAAAAAAAGAAAAAGAATCTGTTAGAGAAAAAATTATGTATGTAGGGATAATTACATGGGGTGATTTGGTGTTTATAAACCAAAAAAACCCAGAAAAACCCTTTGTTGCCGTGAGTTGGGAGCTGCGAATATGTGGTGGTGTTAAGTGAATTCTTGCCTCTTATTTATAGATTGAACTTTAGGGTTTTATTTTTTTGAAAAACTTAGTTGGCTTATTTTTAAAAATTTTGTTCGATTTTTATGTATCACTTTTTTTTATTTAATAGATCTTATATTGAGACATGATCACATGAGGATTATTTGTTTACTTTCTTTTCTTTTTTTATTTTACTTGAAAAACATATAGAATCTATATTTTCAAAATGTTTTTTTAATGCAGATTAATATTGAAAAACATGAAGATTTAATATTAAAAAACAAAATTTGTATAGTTTTTATTGGGATGATGTGGGGGTGACACGCGGCAAAACCTTCTAGAAAAAAATCTTTCTTTAGTATATTATATAGATTTGTTTTTTTAATGCAGATTTAATATTGAACAAAATCTTTATCTCTTTTTTAATGCAAATTTAATATTGAAAAACATACAAAATCTTTATTTGTTTTTTAATGCAAATTTAATATTGAAAAACATGCAGATTTAATATTGAAAAATAAAATTTTGTATATTTTTTATTGGGATGATATGGGGGCGACACATGGCAAAACCTTCTAGAAAAAAACCTTCCTTTAGTATATTACTAGTGTAGTGGCCCGTGCCATGCACGGGGAGATTTTTCACAAAAAATTTAAAATTATTTATGAACTAATTATGATATATTTATAATGTCTACTTAGCTTCTACCTAGGACATAGCTAATCAATATATATTTAACCATTTATTTTCGAACCTCATTCAAATATTACAGTTGCGAACAAAATATATTTCAGATCAGAACTTAGGTTATAACAAAATATCTTGAATACAGCATATGGCAACCATCTCATATCTTAGAGTACTAACATCTAAACAAAAGTTTTATCATGTCAATTATATTCCAAAAATTAAATAGCTATCTGTTTCATCAGCCACCATTCAAATCACATTTGCAAAAAAATCAACAATTATATCACATCTTTTTGAAGAATGTTGCCAGCATATAAACACATCCCAATTCCAAGCCGTGAGCAACCATGTCCTAAACACAAAAATAACAGTATAATCAACACTCTAAATGATCAATAATATAATAGCTTTGTAGTTTAAAAATATAGACTACTACCCAACTTGATGCTTATTACATTCCTTCAAAATGATGAGAGGTCCTTGTGTGTAACAGGCTTTGTATTAGCTAGGAAATTGTGGCCTTCGTTAGCTTCCTTTTCCATGGTACTTTTTGCATCTGATAGGAACTCCTATACCGGGTCTCTAACCATTCTATTCTATATTTGAATTTTCAAAAAATAAAAATAAAATAATGCATTATAATATAAAGAACAAATTAAAATTTCCAAGAATATAATATAATCAAGTTCATGAATATAATTTTTTTATGAAATTAAAGAATATTTAGAAATATAGAAATTGGTGTTTACATGATTAATCAATTATAGAGTATCAAAAACCTCATTGTACACGACATTTTTTGTCAATTTAGACATCTTTCCTTCTTCATCTAAGCTTAAAATCTTCAAACCCTTCTTTGTTTTTACTCTAGACACAGCCACATATAGTTGGCCATGTGTAAAAACTGGTTTAGGAAGAAAGAGACCAACATTCGATAAACCGCTGAAACAACCTTCTGGCACGCACAATATTTCCATATTCAGTTATTTGTTCCTGTAATCTGAAACAAATGAACTCTAGCATGCTTATTTTAAACCTTTTTCTGTCTGCATCGTTACTAAAGGCCTCACTCACAGGTATTTCATCTTGAAGGGGCAAAAATGATACATGATATTCAGGAATTCTAACCAGCTCACCAGATTGTTTTTTCACAATGATATCCCTTCCAGCCTCCAAATTCTCTATGTCTCCTACAATTAACCCTGCCACTTCATCAGACGTGAGCAAATTATATACCCTTGGATCCTTGTTTCTTCTACGAAACAACCTCAGATAAAAGTTTGAACCCTCATTATGGTTGGCAAAGTCTCTAACTCTTCTAAACAATTTTGCTACCGGATTATGAATATCAATCATCTCTGTTAAGTCTTTAACCAGTGAAGGATCCAACACATTTCTGCGTTCATCAGACCTGTTAAAAAATATAAGTAAGATGGTGTTCGCTAAGAATAATAGAAGAATTGAAATACAGAAAAATAACTAAAAATTACCGAAAGTGCCGCATCCTATTGTCAGTTTCATTCTGAGTGTCATATATGTAAAGCTGGGCAAACTTCGGAGGGGCTCCTTCAGGAGGAATCAAACTTCCCATTCTATGGTAGTTCTGCCCATTAAGAATGAAATTTGGAGGACCATTGCCATCATTCAACCCAGTCTGAATTTTGCCCCCTAGTGAAGTGAAAGAGAACAAAGAATTGTATGCCCTGATATTTTCTTTGAAGTTCTTAGATCGTGGGTCAACACCACTTATTAAATTCAGAAGCAATGTAGGAGGCTTAAGCAATATTGGCAAATCAACCTTCCCTCTCATGCAACATATAGAAAATTCCGGATTCAATGGCTGTCTTGATTTCTCTGATCTCTCTTCATACCACATAATAGAGTTGCAGTAACCACATGTATAAGTGGCATCACCAAAGTCCAACAATTCTGCTAAATAGAAAACACATCAATTTTATAATTTAAATATGGTAAGAAATTAACTAAACAATTAATGTATTTAAGCATACATGTTTCATTTCGTAAGTCATCATGAATTAGTCCTAAATAATACACATTATACCTTCAACTTCTGCCGATGCATACATTTGTGACACAAATGGTGAAAGATTATGTGATGAGCCTCTTCCATCTGCATGGTTAACTAACCAAGTAGAATCCAAGAAAAATTACATCAAATATAAAAACTATATAAAATGTTACATATTTAAACGAACTATGATAATATAAGTATCCTCTGAAGTCCTTTACCTTCAAACTCCACAGATTCTTCATTTGTATGATGCTGGCCTCCTCTATCACTATCAAAATCAGGTTGATGCCTGAATATGGATTCAAGCACAGATAATGGTTGTGATATATTCTTCCCTCTACGACACTTATTCACTGTCCGCTTGCCACTTGATGTAGATGTCTTTCCAAATGTACCATCAGATAATTGACCTTCAATTATTCATGCAATATATTAATTACCTTAATATTAAATTCGTATATCAATATAATAAAACATCATTACATTATAAATAGTACATGTAACAGTACCTATCATAGAATAGCTAGGCTCAATAGCTCCAATATGATGTGTGGTTGCAGAAAGTTGAGTAACCTTTGAAGATGGCGTGTTATACTCTGTAAAAAAAAAGGAATGTGATATTAGATCATTAATTCAACAACACATCTTATTTCAAAACTTTGAAGTGAATTGCTTCAATACCTGGATTCAGGGGATATAATGGAATCTGATTAGAACTTTGATGAGCAATCTTTCTGCCACTTAGATGCAACTCAAGTGCAGGGTTAAATGCAGTTTTTAATTTAGCCTTCCCTTTCATTTTCTGTTGGCCAGATTTGACATCTATAAAATTAAGAAAAAATAAATTAAAGTCTACTTAAAAAATTGTTGGCAAGTTATTTTTATAAAAGACATACCATGACAACTTATGCTGTTGAGCCTTCGAGTTTCTCTTCTAGCTTCAAGTCTACTCATGCGTGCTTGTTTAGCTAATAATATGTAATGAGACAACAAAATTGAGAGTTAACAAATCTTTTACTTTAAAATATGAGAATATAAAACTCCTATATACAACAAAATGAAATTACATGTTACCTTCTGGTAATGGTATAGATAAAATTGTTGAAGGAGTATCAGTAATGGTATTATTATATTTGCTTTGGGTAACAACTTCTGGTTGACATGATAATTGTGCACTACCCATCACATTAGGGATCATTTGATTTTCTGTATAAAATAGTAATTCTATTAATAATGTCCAATACACAAAAAAATAGAAATTCATTATTAAATACCCTTATCTTGGTTACTAATCGACTTCTTTCCTTTAAGATCTTTCATTCTTCTCTGTCTGTTATCCCCATATGAGTTAGATGATTGTCCCATAATTCCTAGGACATATAAACAGTAGTAAAAAATATTTAATCAGAGAAGAATGAACATGCATAGCTACTACAACTAAAAGAGAGAATTTACTCATTCTAAGTTAGAAAAAAGAAGGCGAGAAATATTCAACGCAATCTAAAATAAAAAGTTTCAAACCACTTAATCCATTGTTACTCACTTCATATAGTTTGTTCCCAAGTGGTTGGCTTTAATATAATGTCAATTTTCTCTATTTTTGCTCTCTGGTAATTGGATGAAGTGGGCGGTTTCGGTAAAGACTTACACGGTTGCACCTGCAAATGAATGGTGAACCAGCAAAATTTGAAACATAGCATTCTGATAGGCAGTTTGGGGCGGTTAGAGAGAAAGTAGGCATGATAACCTATATCTAGGTTTATTTTTTAATTATTTTTTAAATAAAGCCTGGAACAGATAACTAAAAAATAATTAACCCATGTGGACACCGAGCCTGGAAGCACATTCAGATTCAATGACCTGCTGAAGATTAACCCATGTGCAACGTGTTAAAATTCAAACCTTGCCAAAAATAGTATTACGGATTTCATTTAGAATTTTTTTTAAAGTTTCTGCTTACGTGGCGCAAGATGGGGTGGTTCCTATAATGACATGTGGCAAATTATTTTTTAAATAAAGCCTGGAACAGATAACTAAAAAATAATTAACCCATGTGGACACCGAGCCTGGAAGCACATTCAGATTCAATGACCTGCTGAAGATTAACCCATGTGCAACGTGTTAAAATTCAAACCTTGCCAAAAATAGTATTACGGATTTCATTTAGAATTTTTTTTAAAGTTTCTGCTTACGTGGCGCAAGATGGGGTGGTTCCTATAATGACATGTGGCAAACTTTCCTTCTAATGGTTTCTCCTTTTATTTATATTTATATTTATATTTATATTATATTTATATTTATATATTGAGATATTGAGATATTGAGATATTGAGATATTGAGATATTGAGATGAGATATAGATATAGATTTTTAATACATATTTTAAATTTGTACATATTTTAGAATATATAAAATATATATATATATCTACCGGATCCATCGATAAATATTTTATTTTTTCTTAACTTTGAATACATATTCAATTTCAACCAAAATCAAAGATCATGTCTCAATATAAGATCATATTTTGATTCTTTTTTTATTTGATTTTGAAGATGTGATTTTCATAACATCCATTTATGCATGTTTACTTTTCTTCTTCTATTTAATTTTAAATAATTTTTAATTTTATTTTTTACTTTTCTTCTTCCATATTTTTTATTCAATCCAGGAAAATTTGAAATTGAATAGTAAAAAAATAATATATAAAAAAACGAAATATATGATAGATATATGTATTTTAAAACGAAATATATGTTATTAAATAAAAAACCCTATATATAAAAACAAACTTAAAAATAATTAAATTAGGTAGCAAATAATAATCTAATATATTGATTACACTTTTTTTACTTATATTTTCACGAAATAATATAAATTCTATTTTTAAAGAAAATCAAAATAGGAAATATATACCCATTATTTAATAAAAAACTCTGTAAAGAAAACATAATTCTTAAAAATAATTAAATCAGACAAAAAATAATAATCTAATTAATTGATTACACTTACTAAAGAAAAGTTTCTTTCTAGAAACTTATGCCACAGGGCATCCCTATATCATTCAATTTTCCTCCAAAACAAAACTCTAATATCTCTTCTTTTTTTGACATCACATCACATCTACTTTTTATTTTTATTAATTAGTCTTACAACTTTTCTAACACATTTTTTCCAATCCCGTTAACTAATCAATAGGTTTTATGTTCACAAAATTATTTACATCTTTTTATAACAAAAAAAATATTTTTAACGAAATATTGTTGTGAAATAAAATGAAATATTTTTTAGAAAAATATTATTTTTAACCAGCCCATGATTTAAATTTTAAATAACTATTTATTTGACTTCCTATTCCTTCAGATCTAATTTTAACTCCAAAAGATTTTGAGGGGGTTCTGAGGTGCTAAATAAGGAGAGAAGGGTGGTTTTATAGGCTTTGTGGAGGACATATCGAGAGGAGGAAAGAATATGGTTACAAAAGTCAAGGGTGCGGTGGTTAAAGGAGGGGGATAGAAACACAAAGTATTTCCACCGGGTGTGTAAGGCACGTACAATATAAAAGACCATCACACAGCTTAGGTATGGTGGAAGATTGCTAACTACACCAGATGAGATAAAAGAAGCTATCCGAGCCCATTTCATTAATTTTTTCCGCAAAGAGGGTGGTCCTAGGCCGTGGTTCTCCAACATAAAATTAAACAAGGTGTTAGTTGCGGAGAAGCACTTTTTGGAAGCAGATTTCACACTAGAGGAAATATGGGATGTGGTGAAATTTTTTGATGGAAATAGAGCTTCGGGACCTGATGGTTTTTGGACCGCTCCGTGATTTGGACCGGATGAGACACCATTATTAGGCTGGACAGACCATTTCATGGGGACACATTCGGGTCGTCTCAAGGCTGGGCCGCGCGGACATAACATTGACACCGAGCCGATATTGTTACTCCAAGAGGCCCATCCATCCAAAAATACCGTAGGGCAACACGGGCATGATGCTTTGACCAGACCAAAGACTCACTCAACCGCGAATGATGACATAGTCAATGCTACAGTCAGGTCCCCCTCAATTACGGATGACTCATAACCTCAATTACGGATGACTCATCACCTGAACTTCGGATGACTCACAACCTCAATTACGGATGACTCATAACCTGAACTACGGATGACTCACAACCTCGATTACGGATGACTCACAACCTCGATTACGGATGACTCACAATCACATTACGGAAGACTCACAATCACAGCACGGAAGACTCGCAATCACAACATGACCGACGAGAAAGTCAAGAAGCCCACCCTGATTAGTGCGACCCATTCGTTTTAGTCAATGGATTATGTAATAGGAATGAGAGCTAGGGTTAGAGACTCACCCACTATAAAAGGGGGTCTTCTGTATGTATCAAGATCATCTTTTTCTCACTTGAGCAATATACTAAGTCTTTTTCACCGGTCTACTGACCGAAAGTTCATTCAAGAACAGTTTTAGTATGGATTTTTTCAAAAAATAATGTGTTGTTACATTGTTGTCTTGCATTTTGTCAAAAACAACCTGATGTCGAAGCAGATGCCTTAACATCTGATTTCGTGAAGCTAGGACATCAGTCCTTTGCTTGGAACGTGATTGTGAGCCCTTGAAGATCTTATGAAGATATATTTTTTAAGGTTACTTGAGGTTCAAGTAGCTGTACCTGAAAGGTTTTAATTGTGGGTTGTTATTTGTTGAAACAATCTTTGATAAAAGATTTGTTTATATCTTTGATTGGGAAAAACGCAACAAGATCTTTGGAGATTCAGTTTTGATTTGATGGTTGTTGCAATTTGTTACTTCAGCCCATGCTAACCCTAGTGCCTATGGTTCTGCTGCTGAAGTATATAAAATGATGAAGACCTAAAACATGAAGACCATCGAAGCTAATTGAGAGAGATCAAGGGCTTTAGGGTTGTTCATTGTTCTTTGTCCTTATTATTTTTGATCATACTTTGCTCCCTGATTCTATAAAGCAAAGTAGTGATTTGTGTTGTTTGATTCTAAAACCGAACCAAGAATTACTCAAAAACTCCGAAAAACCGAAGAAAATTGAACGGAAAATCGAACTTCTCTCAACCAAATCACAATCCACGTAGTCCGGGAATCGAAGTCTACCGATCCCCACAAACGGCGCCAAATGTTCTATCCAGGAACATAGAGATGAGTTACGGTACACATGGTGAGAGGATCGTGAAGTGAGAATCTAGAGAGATTGAGAGCGTAACCGTTTAGAGAGAGAATGTAACTGAATTTCAAGTTGTTATTTCTCAAATGAGCTAAGAGTCCCTTACAATTGGTAACCGTTCCCTATTTATAGATTCAAGGATTGGGCTTGGCGCCCTTAACTTCCTCTAATGGGCCAGTTGGGCCTTGGCCCAACTCCCTGGCTCGCGCGTCACCCCAGGCTGGCGCGCCTGGGCGAGGGACCCTAGGGTCTCGCCCAGTCCACAAGTCCACAAGACACCGAGCTCGAAGCATGAGAGCTGAGTGTGTCTTTTAAAGAAAAATTAAATACAAGGCTACAATTACGAGTAAGTTACCTAAAGTCAAAATCTACCGACTTTAAATAATTGCCAACATGGCTTGATAACTAGAGCCTAAGACTAATTCTTTGACTTTCCCGGCGAATTCCTTTGATCCCAGGAGACCACAAGTTGGCTTGTGGCGACAGCGCTTGGATACCTCGCCCCTGTCCAGCAATGATCGCCTTCGAATCACAATAAAGCCTACCAATTTGAATTTAAACCAATGAACTTCAACGGTTGCAATTTTTCACTTATTATGCCGTTCTTATTCCCCCAAAAACCGCGTCACGTTCTCCTAGTGTAATCATTCCACCTTACCATGATGGGACACAATTTCCCAACTGCTACCCACTTTAGCTTTTAAATCCTCCCTTGCTCCATTATTCACCACTTATTGTCAATTGTTCTCATCCTTGCTTCTGGCTTTCGCACCGGCTTCCCTCGACGATTCTGCAGACCCCGGCCTTTCTTGCTCCCCCTCACACAGCCTTCCTCCGGTTAGTTTTTCGTTCCCTCTCTCGTCATTTTATCATGCCCCTACCAGGAACCCTCCCCTCCATAGAGGAGATCAAAGCTCATCGCTTGGAGACCTTCGCTAGTCTTCCTCCCCTCGTCCAGGATGCTCCTACCCAGGAAATTCTTGTCCAGCCATCAGAGCTTTCCACCAGCGATTCTATTTCCGACCTTGCTTGCAGGTCTGGCGGTCTTTGTAGCACCCCATTGTTGGATAACCTCCTTCGTACTTCCGGGTGCCGAGATCAAGACCGCCCCTGGCAACACCGTGCGCCTAATAACCCCCAGTTTTCCCACTTCTTTTTTGTATATGAATATTTGTTCCTCGATCTCGGCGTTAAACTCTCCTTCTCCCCGTTTCTCACCCAAGTGCTGCGCGATGTCAACGTTTCCCCTTGTCAACTTCACCCCCACGCCTGGGCCTATATGAGGTGTTTCGAAATCCTCTGCAGTAGTGTTGATGTAGCACCTTCCCTTCCCCTTTTTTCCTTTTTCTTTGAAGTTGATTCTCGATCCCAGGGGTCCTACGGTTGGGTTGCTCTGGCGCCCCGGCCGGGTCGAAAACAATTTGTTCCATTCCAAGTTGATTCCAACTCCTACTTGGCCCATCGGTACTTCCGGGTCATTGTTCACCCCTCATACCCCTCGGCATTTACGCAGAAAGGAGGGAAAGCCCTCTTTCCACTTTACTGGACCCAATGTCCAAAGTCCATGGCTGATCCCCCTAAGGCATTCCCTCTTCCGGAGAAAATTTTTCCTTTGGGGTCCTGTCTCAGCTTCCCTCAGTTGCGCTGAATTGCTCAGCGCCACTCCAGGCTCCAAACTATTCCCTCGATTAGGTTTCCCCTCTAAACATCACCTTTGAGCTTCCCTCTTAGTATTTTTGTCACTAACGACTTTTCCCTTTACTCTGCAGGAATCATGAAGTTTTCTACCGCCGATCTGCTGAAGGCCTTCACTTCAGGGAACGTTAAGGCGCCCTCTCCGGTCCAAGTCGGAGGAAAAAAACAGAGTTCACCAGTGAGCGCCCGCTCACCCAAGAGGAGTAAAGTGGGCGAATCAAACTCCCAAACCACTCTTTTAACCGGCACAAGCGGAGGGTTCGTCACGCTTGATTCTGTTGTCGCGGACAGCGCTTGCGACCCCTCACATCTTGGCGAGGTTAATGCTTCCTAGACGCCAGATGCTCCTTGCCCCGTAACTGTGGCGGAAGACCAGCGATCTCCTTCTTCCACCCGTCCGCCGATTCCTTCGCCTGTCAAGGTGACCCTTGGCCCCTAATTCTCCCGGGGTTGGTGGCGAGGGGGAGAATCTCTCAACAGCCCAGCCCGCGGGTCCTTCCAGCAGCTCTCCCCCAGATCCTTTCTCTTTTCTCCTATCCCACCCTTATCTTGAAAAATTAAGGGGGGCCTCCAGCCAGAACCCGCAAGACGTTGCCCAGGAAGCTGTGTCCAATCTTCTCCGCGCTGGCTGCCTATTCGCCCAAGTGGCCTGGCAGGAGCGGCCTCTTACTGGAATTGCCGGGCTCCACCAAGAGGTAGAGAAGCTGCGCTCTAACAACCTTCGGGCCAATGACACTTGCTCTAAGATGTCCAACCAGTTGGCGGCGGAGGAGAGTAAGATAGAGAAAATGCGGCAGAAGCTCAAGGATGCAAAGCTTGAGATGATAAAGGCGAACGAGAAGGAAGAAAACTTGAGGCCCAGGTCGAAGAGCTCCAGCGGGAACTTGATGCAAAGGAGATCGCTGCTACCTCTGAGGAAAAAATCCTCGCCGCCAAAGATAAGGAGATTGCTGATTTGCGTGAGGAATTGGCGGGCCAAAATGAGGCGCTTGTTGTGGCCCAATCGAATCTAGAATCCAAGTGTAAACTTTTGGCTGACCACGAGGCCAAAGCCGCCACCCTGGAAGAGAAGATAAGGTGTGAAGCCACCCATGCGGCCGCCAAGGAGCATGTTCGTGGCTTCCTGATCGCCAAAGCTCAAGTCAAGCACCTCCATCCTACTATCAATCTCGACTCCCTGGGTGTTTTTAAAAGGGTTACTCCTGCTGGACTGGGCGAGACCCCAGGGTCCCTCGCCCAGGAGCGCTGGCCTCAGGCGGGGAGTGCACCAGAGACTTGGGCCTCCCTCCCCGAGGCCCAATTGGCCCATTAAGGTACACAGAGGCGCCAAGCCCAACTCCTCACCAATAAATAGCGGACGGTTACCAATTGTGAGGGACTCTTAGCTCATTTGTGAAATAACAAGATTGAAACTCAGTTTCTCTTTCTCTCTCTAGCGGTTAGAATTTCACTCTCTAAGCATTCATTTCACTTTACTCACACTTTGGGTACTATCCCCCTATTCTATGTTCTTAGATAGAACATTTGGCGCCATCTGTGGGGATCGGTAGATTTCGATTCCCGAACTACGTGGATCGTGATTCAATTGAGTGGAGCTCGATTTTCTATGCGATTTTTCTTCAGTTCTCAAGATTATCCGTTTGCATTCTTCAATTCGCTAGCGAAGCTCGATGGAAACGCGTCGTAGACGACGTAATGAGGATCAAGAGTTGCGGCACGTTTCACCACCGTGTCGCGTGAGAGGTAGGTTGTAAGACCTGGATTTACAGAGCAAGTTTAGTTTCCGACTCACGCATAGAATCAGTGTAAGCGTGACAGGACTTTGCTGTTTGAGAAAGATTAATGAAGAAGAAAGTTCAGGAATTGCTTGAGGAATGTTGCGTAGTCGTTTTAGGAATTAGTGCGAGTCGTCTGCACACCTGCCTTATGGCGAGAGTGTCCAGAATAGGCTAATTTCGCTTTTAGAGCAACGTATTAAGTGAGATTTCAAATCCTTGGAAAATTTAAAGGTTCTCTTTATTTTTCCTTCGACCAGCATTTCATTTCGGAACCCTAGACTGTACGCACGATAGTATTCACTTTTCGGAAGTCCGACGACGCTAATTTCTTTGCTTCGAAACCCTAAATTCAATCACTGGATGAAGACTTTTTCTATTCGGGACTTTAACGAAGTTTCTGTCCGTGTTGCCAGATTTGTTTCGACGTTTCCAATCTTTCTCCAGAATAAAGTTTTGTCGTCTGACCATCACAGCAAAAAGTAGTTTTTCGGGACAGATTAACTTACACCGCTTTTGGGATTTTAGATATCTTTTTCCCAAATGTTAGAAATTTGTTTTGAGTTATGGAATTCTGTCGCCAGAATCTCTCTTAGAATTCATCGGTGAACGTGCTGCAAAAATCGGAATCGCGAAATTTTCATTTTCCCGCGATTTCACCTGCCTATAAAT
The DNA here is from genome assembly GCF_012489685.1 of Lotus japonicus. Lineage (NCBI taxonomy): Eukaryota > Viridiplantae > Streptophyta > Magnoliopsida > Fabales > Fabaceae > Lotus > Lotus japonicus. Next base: position 38,472,768 of record NC_080042.1, read on the forward strand.
AGCTCAAAAATTCAAAATATCTCTTCATTCTCACCCATCAAGGCCGCGAGTTAGGGAGAAGAGAGGGAGAGGATTTTTTCGCCGAAACTCGACCGATCTTCGTGCAATTCGTTCCTACTTCAAGGTATCGAGGTAACTAGCTTGATTCTTACCTCTGATCACTATTTCTACTGCGTTTCTTTAGTCGTTTCTGCGCTCAAAGTTTCGAGCTTTTCGTAAAATTGTCCGTTTTCTTGATTTTTCGCTTGGGGTATGTTCTCTACGTGCCCAAGAGCCTAAAACCTCCGTCAGTATTCGCCGATTGTGATCTAGTTGGTCAAGGATCTGAAAAACTGTTTCAAAACCCTTTTTGTCGCACCTTTCGAAACTTTACTGTCGAAAAGTTGTAATCTGACTTCGTGCCTTTAGGATTAGTTGTCACGGATGTCGTTAGGATCATTGCTGTCAAATCTGTTTTCCGAACTGATAACTTTGAGGTTTTGAGCTTTTATTTGGACCAAAACGCCCCTGAACAGCCGTATTTTGATCCGATCGTCCGAAAAGTGTTCCGACAGTTTCTTTGCCTTAGTTTTACCCTAAAACTACCTTGTAAACAGATTTGATCGAAGAAAAAGAGTCGGAGCTCTTTTTCCTTTTTGGCCGAGAGCTATATCAAGGGGGGGGGGGGAGTTTTTCGTTTTCAAAAACTTGTCTTTTCGTACTCGATTGTTGTATTCTGAAGCTTTAATGCTTTGTCTATCGTTTATGAGTTGTAATGCGATCGAACTAATCGATTTTGTTTGGATTCTGCTTTGTTTTTCTCCGAGGTTCAGTTGAAGGAACTTTGGGAGTTTCAGAGCATTTGTGTGAAGGAGATTTAGATCACGAGGCTGGAGCAGCTCGAGGTTAGGGCAACTTACTAATAGCTATGACTGCATGATAGGCGTCGATAAATTCGACTTATGCTTTATTTGATATTGATTATGATGGTGAACTGATGTTATGATGTTTTCCATAGCTTATGATGTTGAGATGTTATTGAATTGTGCGTTTTGACGCGACTTCGGAGTGGGGATTCATTGATCTGGTGTTATTTGATATTTCGGGTTGGATGAACAACCCTAGGCAAGTTCAAACGTGGGGTTTGAGACTTAGCCATTCGTTGGTATTCGTTGGAATTCTTAGACTTTCCCCGGGAAATTTCTTTTGGTGGGTTTTTGGAAAACTTAGAATGAATAGAATTTCGAAAACTAAAGACCTTAGAGAACTTAGTTTCAAAGAATTAAACTCATAACCTGACTAATTCAATTTAAAATGTTTTCATTATTGAATGAACCATAGGGAACCTAAAGGGGAAAATGATTGCGAAAGACGGGGAAAAGTCGACTTTTGTGGTGGGTTTTGGAGAATTGCTGGACACCAAAGGGGGAGGTGAGCCACGGTGATGATTGAAAGTCACCGAGTACTTTAGTACTTTTGTTGCTCGAGTTGTGTTGTATTGACCGATGTAACACCCCAATTTCTAGGTGTCACTTTAGTAACCAAAAATAAACTTTACGCGGAAAACAGGTAATTTTTTTTCGTTTTCTTTCCTTTAAATCAAAGCGATAAAGAAAATAAAGACAACACCCAACAACTAAACTAACCGATATACAATATATACATCTGTACAGCCTCAGCTGCACTCCACGTCACGCGAACCCGCAGTGACTCCAAAGTAGTACACCCGTAGGCAAATATATACAGACCCAGAAGTTTAAGTGTGAAAGTTTATAATTACAACCCACTAGGAGAAAGTCGGCCTCAAAATGGCCTCAGCAAAGACCCCTATGGTCCGACTGACTCACTGTGATCCCTCAGTAAGAGAACCACACAAAAGCCATGCGTCGGGAACCTACCCTGTCCCAAAAGCAAAACGAATCAGAGCTCTACACAAATATGACGCCTGCCTAACTCTACCAACCCATAACTGCTCACATAACCGAGTCCTCGGCGAACTGAAGACGGCAAGTTGAAGCTCAGCTCCATGCGTTGTAAAACTCCTTTCGTCAGGTGTCCACGCTCGTCAGTCCGGTCCTCCATGACCCTTCCCCGGTACGTCGCTCGATGACCCACAACATCGATCACCTAAGCGGTGGGGGCAGCACGGTCCACAAGCTCATACCTGATCCCCCCCGAGGGAGAGACCATCGAAAACCAGTCGGCCATCGACATCTGGCAGCAGGCCGACCGCCCAAACACAAACATACAAACAAAGCCAAGGCGCTAGGGTCAACTCACGGAAATAAGTAGATATACACTCAACATGTGATAGGGGGTATAGATATATGTTGATATATACATATATAAACAATCCTAGCATGTTATGGCTCTAACAATGCTTCAATAAACAAACAGCACAACAACTCAAGTCAGAATGAATGTATGCGTGAAATGCACAATATGATCCGGATTTGTGACGCGTTCCCGTTCGCCACAAGTGAAGCATTCCCGTTCTTCACTATGGATGAACCATTCCCGTTATTCATCCTGGATGAACCATTCCCGTTATTCATCCTTGGTGAACCATTCCCGTTATTCACCATATGATGAACCATTCCCGTTATTCATCATTTATGCAAGGTGAACCATTCCCGTTATTCACCATGATATGCACAGGTGAACCATTCCCGTTATTCACCCGATTGATGCAATATGGTTAGCCAAACAACGAATCGTCCTTACCACGAAAGTGTTTAGCTCACAACCTAATCTCAACAACCCGAGAGTTAGTGTCGGTCAATACAACACAACTCGGAGTAAGTGTCGGTCAATACAACACAACTCCACCAACAAGAATACACAAGGGTCTAGTGTCGGTCAATACAACACAGCCCAAACAACAAGAGCACTAAGTGTCGGTCAATACAACACGGCTCCAACAACAAGATAACCTAAGGGATTAGTGTCGGTCAATACAACACAACTCCAACAACAAAACCCACAACCAAGCCCAGTGTCTGTGCCGGTCAATACAGCACGACTCGAACAACACTCCCAAGAGTACTAGAGTACTCGGTGACTTTCAATCATCACCATAGCTCACCTTAGTGGCTTTCCCAATTCCAATAACTCTCCAAACCCACAACAAAGTCGACTTTTCCCCGTCTTTCGTAAATATTTTCCCCTTCAGTTCTCCTATCCTTAAACGTTAATAAAAATTGTTTCGATCCGAATTAGTCAAGTTATGAGTTTATTTCTCAAAGTCTAAGCTTCCCAAAGTCTCTAGTTTTCGAAATTCTAATCATTCTAAGTTTTCCAAAAAAACCCTCCAAAAGAAGTTTCCCGGGGAAAGTCTAAGTATTCAAACGAATCCCAACAAATGGCTAAGTCTCAAACCCCACATCTGAACTTGCCTGGGGTTGTTCATCCAACCCGAAATATCAAAGATCACCAGATCAATGAATCTCCACTCCGAAATTGCGTCAAAACGCCCAATCCAACAAAAGCACAACATCACAAGTTATGGAAAAGCATCATAACATCAACTCATCATCATAAACAACATCAGATAAAGCATAAGTCGAATTTATCAACGCCTATCATGCAATCATAGCTAATATAGTAAGTTGCCCTAACCTCGAGCTGATCCAGCTTCGAAATCACAAGCTCCTTCACTCAAGTGCTCTGAACCTTCCAAAGTTCCTTCAACTGAACCTCGGAGAAAACAAAGCAGAATCCACACAAAATCGATTAGTTCGATCGCAAAACAACACATAAACGATAGACAAAGCATTAAAGCTTCAGAATACGACCATCGGGTACGAAAAGACAAGTTTTCGAAAACGAAAAACTCCCCCCTAAAGGAATAGCCCACGACCCTTAAGGTTCAGCTCTTTTTCTTCGATCAAATCTGTTTACAAGGTAGTTTTAGGGTAAAACTAAGGCAAAGAAACTGTCAGAACAATTTTCGGACAATCGGGTCGAAATACGACTATCCAGGGGCATTTTGGTCCAAAATAAAGGCTCAAAACTTCAAAGTTATCAGTTCTGAAAACAAATTTGACAGCAATGATCCTCATGACATCCGTGACAACAAATCCTAAAGGCACGAAGTCAGATTACAGCTTTTCAACAATAAAGTTTTGAAATGTGAGACAAAAAGGGTTTTGAAACAATTTTTCAGATCCTGGACAACTGGATCACAATCAGCGATTACTGACAGAGGTTTTAGACTCATGGGAACGTAAGGAACATAACCCAACCAAGAAATCAGAGAAATCGGACAATTTTACAAAAACCTCAAAACTGTGAGCACAGAAACGACTTCAGAAACGCAACAGAAACAGTAATCAAAGGTAGGAATCATGCAAGTTACCTCAATACCTAGAAGTAGGGACGAACTGCACGAAGATTGGTCAAGTTTTCGCGAAAAACTTTTCTCCCTCACCGTCCTTCAAACTCGCGGCCAAGGATGGAGCAAATGAGGATATTTTTGCTTTTTCGCCTATTTATAGGCTGGTGAAATCGCGGGAAAATGAAAATTTCGCGAATCCGATTTTTGCAACACGTTCACCGAGGAATTCTAAGAGAGATTCTGGCGTCAGAATTCCCGAACTCAAAACAAATATCTATGATTTGGGAAAAACGATATCTAAAATCCCAAAGGCGGTGTAAGTTAATCTGTCCCGAAAAACTACTTTTTGCTGTGATGCTCAAACGACAAAACTTTGTACTGGAGAAAGATTGTAAATGTCGAAAAAAATCTGGCATCGCGGACGGAATCTTCGTTAGAAGTCCCGAATAGAAAAAGTCTTCATCCATCGCTCGAATCTAGGGTTTCGGAGCAAAGAAATAAGCGTCGTCGGACTTCCGAAAAGTGAAACCTATCGTGCGTACAGTCCAGAGTTCCGAAATGAAACGCTGGTCGAAGGAAAAATAAAGAGAATCTTTAAATTTTCCAAGAGTTCGAAATCTCACTTAAAACGTTGCTCTAAAAGCGATATAGCCTATACTGGACACGCTCGCCATAAGGCAGGTGTGCAGACGACTCGCACTAACTCCGAAAATGACTACGCAACATTCCTCAAGCAATTCCTGGACTTTCTTCTTCATTAATCTTTCTCAAATATCAAACTCCTGTCACGCTTACACTGATTCTACGCGTGAGTCGGAAATTAGCTTGTTCTGAAAATCCAGGTCTTACAATACTCCCCTCCAAAAAGAAAGTTTCGTCCTCGAAACTCAGAGTTCTGCGAAAAGTACGGGATACAGTTCCTTGATCTTATCTTCCAATTCCCATGTAGCATTGCCCGTGTCATTGTTCCTCATAACCTTTACTTAAGCAAGCTGTTTTCCCCTTAACTGTTTCACTCTTCTATCCCCACTGCTAACTGTCGGTGTCTCAAAAGACAAACCATCATTCAACTTCATGTCGTCTGGCTCGATCACTTGCGTCGGATCTCTGCTTGAAATGATACCGGTTGGCATTCCGTGCAGTCGCACAATCTTAGCCACTTACTTCTTTACTTTCGGTCGTCCGAAATTCTTCTTAAACTCGGTGCCTCTCTGTCATCTCCAAGTAAATACTCAACTCGTCCTCGTGATCTTCATCTACAGTCCAAAACTCCACTTGTCTGTTCCGTTCGATAACTCCTAGACGAAATGTTGCGTTGGAATCTAATAGTCCATTAATGTCACACCCAACTCCGTAACTATCATCACTCGCACCATGAAATCAAACTTCTACTTAGTCACCATTCGAATTAAACCTCGACTTATGTCCTTATTTCTTGTCCTTCACTAATGTTATCCCCTTCAACATCAATTTATCAACAACTTATAAGATAATCCTCCTCTTAATATCTAACAATCCATTATTATCGTCTTCTTCCTCAAAACTTCCCTCACTCAAACCTATTTACACTTACCGAAATCCCTAACACTTCGCACAAATCGAGACTTATCCTCTAGAAGATTAAATCATAACTATTCCTCAAGGGACTTAACTAGCCATCTTATCATCCGATCCTTCAACATTCTGAGATTTAACTCTTATCGTAACCGCTAACACCACCAAATCTCTTATGTGTACAGGAATCTCAGCTCACTAGGTCAACCTTAGCCCTAGGATTCTCATTCAACTTTAGTAAAATTCACTTGTTACCCGTAATATGCACCATCAAAATCCATAACAAAGTTTCATTCACTCTTAGGCTCTAAGAAACTTGTCAAAATATAACAACCTCAGGTATTCATCTTAATACTAACACCTTCCTTTTTGTGACTCAATCACCATCTCATCAATCAACTTCTTAATCTCTCAATCAAATTCTGACAAACTTCGAGTCTTACACACCTTAGACAGACATTCATAGATTTAAAACCTAAACCTTCACCAAGTTTGGTCCTCTAATGACCTTTAATCCTTCAATACTTCTTAAATGAATATCCGTTCCTTAAAACTATAACTCCTTCACTTACCCAAACGACCTGATAAGTGTCGTCATGCTTCCACACTCACCACTTGATCCTGCTATCCATAATCATAACTTATTAGGCTAACATCATTCAAATCTTATCACATGGTCAATATGTCCGCAACCTCATAATCAACATCAATCGATCACCAACTTATAACCAACCTTAACACCCTACACCACCCAAAGTTCATTTACTTCAAGATCACTCTTAGATTATACCTCAATGGATTTAACCCGAAACTCATCTTCAGATCTCCAATCTTCTAAGATTCAACTGAAGGTATGAAAAACGGTAGAAAGGGGGGGTTTGAATAACGTTTTCAGTATAAAACTTCCACCTTAAAGATTTTGACAAATCTTTCGAGAACTTAAGTGCTAAAGATAAGAGATAGAAAAGCAGACAAGGATTTTATCCTGGTTCACTTGATAAATCACTCAAGCTACTCCAGTCCACCCGTTAAGGTGATTTCTTCCTTCTTAGAATGAAGGCAATCCACTAATCAGGTAAGAGTTACAACTGCACTTGAAACCTACAAGTGACTAACAATTACACTGACTTAGCTCACACTAAGATTCACTCTCTTAGTCTTCTCTAGGATCCGATCAACCTTGATCTCCTAAAGGAACTAAACAAACTGTTTATCAAAGAATTGTTTACAAGAGATTTGCTTCTAAAAAGCTAATAGTAAACTCAATGAATTTCAGATGAAAGAAAACTTAGAAGATTTTGAATATGTCTTGTGTATGTGAATGCTTCTTCTCGCCGTTTCTTTCAGTCTTCAGCCTCTTTATATACTCCAAGGATTAGGGTTGAGCGATGCATGGGAAATGCTACCGTTGGAGGGCAGTTCTGGAAAATCCAGCTTCTGCTGTGGCTGAGAACGTTAGGTAGGTCGTCAGGAAGGTACAGTTGCTTTTGTACTTGGATAGCGACGCGACCTTTAAACCTAGGAGACTTCTGATCAGGGGAATGCTTCATATTGGAACTTGTGAAGCCGGTTGATCAGAGTCAGAGGGAAAGCACAGATCCTCTGACTATTGTATCTTCTGATTCTGAACTCAGAGGGAAGAACATGGCCTTTAGAGTTTCTTGCTTCTGGACTTCAGAGTTTCCACTATTCAGCTTCTGTATCTTCAGAGTCTTCTACACCATCAGAACATCTGAGCCTTCAGTGTTTCTTGGTTATCAGACTTTCTGGATCTTCAGAGCTTCTAGTGACTGAGTCCACATCAGAGTTTGTATAACTTCAGAACTTCTGAAGCTTTTCCACTGTTCATACTGAACATGGTGAATGCGAAAGCGTTGCTTGGGTTGCTCTTTATACACAGTGCTTCTGATTTGTGTGAGATTGAGTTGAGGTCAGAGCCTGTAAATAGCACACTCAGAAAAACACGTTAGAGTACCACAATTGTTCATATCAAAAGGTTAACTTGTAATCATCAAAACATAGAGTTGTACTACTAGATCAAAACTTGATCTTACAATCTCCCCCTTTTTGATGATGACAAAACTAAGATTTTTGATGAACAATTCTTAAACATTAAACTGAATTCACTCAGAGTTTAGAGATATAGAATAATACTTATCCTGATGTGAATAGTTTATCTTGCTCATTCTGAATTCAAGTCACTGCTTGATTCTGAGCTTAGCTCCCCCTGAATCTAATACTTGATGAAAACGTTAGTAAAGTCTAGATTCTGAGCTAAATGATATAAGAGTTCAGAGTGAAAAACTTATGACATAGATGAAAATCGAGTAATCAGAGCGCATAAGTAATCAGAGTCTTGGGTATCAGTCAACTTAGAATCACTTCAGAAGAAGTGAAATGTATTCCTTGTATTTGCCCAGTGACACATCTATGGTCATGAAGGTGGAACTCTTAAATTCTCCAAAAGAAAAATAAATCACACTAACACATCTTACACATCAAAAACTGGGTTTACTCCCCCTTTTTGTCATAAGCAAAAAGCTTGGGGTGTGAAAAACTTAGCTTGAAGTACAAGGTACTCCCCCTTAGAGAAGGTCTAAGTTTAAAGAAAGTGAAAACGATGCAAGAATCAGAGTTAGGCGAAATAAATAGAAGAGTTAATGCAAGAGAAGAACGTTTACCACCGGTCAAGGGAGTAAAGAGAAGGGTCAGTTACCAAGAACTTAACCTCGAGAAACTGTAGGAGCATTAACTTTCAGAGAGAAAGTGAAGCCTATATAAAGCGTTGGAGAGAAAGGTAAGCTTCACACCTCGAACAATTTTCAGTAAAAAAATGGCATCATACATCGTAGCACTAGAAGAGCTGAGGAAAAAGGCCTTTGAGGAGGACTTGTTCCTGAACATCAGGCATCCAGAGGGTACAACGATCATCTCGGAGCTAACACGGACACTGCTGGAAGAGGACCTGCGTCCAGAGTTGGAGAGAGACCTGAGGGAATTTCTTGCCTTCGTTGAGGAGGTGCAAGAACTCAGCCGGCTTGAACTCAAGCTGCTGGAAGAAAAAGAGAGGTTGGAAGAGAAGCTCAAGACTTCAGAGGAGATTCTAGAGAGGGATGAGCTAAAGAACAGGCTCAGCAGCATCCGGCATGTACTGGAGCGTCTGGAGAAGGATAGGTCAGAGCAGCGCCAGGAGTGCAGAAGAATGAGGAGGGATCCTCCATTCTAGATTTTAGGGAAAGAATGTATGATGTAAACATAAAAATATGATGAATAAAAAGATTTTTGCAAACATATGTGACACAAATATATATATAGATATGCAGGGATAATCACAAACGAACAAGGTAGAATAAGTAAATAAAAAGAAACAGAGTTTAACTAAAAATAAAACAACGTTAAAGAAAAAGAAAAAACGAAGAGATCCTAAAAACTAAGGTTTATCAGTTCGTCGCAGAAGTTCCATCATCATGTGCTTCATCTCAATCAGCATGGATTCATGAATGTCAAGACGCTGTTCCATGATGTCGAGTCTGGATGAGCTGAACTGAGTAGAACCGGAAGGAACATTCTGAGCAGCTTGAGGATCTGGAATGGAAGCAGAAGCATCAGGAGTAAACACTACTGGTGCAAGTGCTTGGCATCTAAGAGCTTCAGCCTCAGCTTCAAGTCGTTCTGCCTCTAATCTGGCTTGTTCAGCTTGAGCTGCTGCTTGACGTGCAGCTTCTTCTGCTTGAGCCTTCTTTCTCTTGGCTTCTTCAATAGCTTCAAGAAGCTTATTTCTCTGTTCTTGTTCATGAAGAGCCACCCTTCGAGCAAACCTTTGCTTGGCAGCCTCAATCCTCTGACTTCCCTCTGCATGCAGGAGCTGCATCATAATTGGAACTTGAGCCACCAGCCAAGTGCCCAGATTGTTCCACTCAGCAGCCACACGTTCAGCATTCTCACTGAGGTTAGTGTGACCGTGCACATTGCGGAGCCTCAAAGAGGCTTCATGATAGAAAATATTGATGCACTCAGAGAGAGATGTGGGTTGGAGGTGAGTATAGGGAATTATGGAGAGGTTAGTTTCAGGAGAGGCTGGGTGATTGCTGCTATGAGCTTCAGAGGCACCTTGTGGAGAACCAATGTTAATCATTTGAGCATTGGGTTCAGAGGTTCCAAGGTGAGGGTCTGAAATTTCAACCAGAGGATGGGGTGATCTAACCGAGGATTGGTTAGACACTGATTGTTCGGGTTCAGGTTCTGGTTGAATAGGCTCTTGTTGGTCAGGGACAGGGTGAGCTTGTTGAGCCAAAGGGTCTGCCTCTTGTAAAGGATTGACCAAGATAGGTTCATCTGGGTCAACTAGACGTTCAGGTCTAGGGCCAGGATATCTCCTAGGGCTTGGACAAGTGAGGTAATACTCTTCTAAGGTAGACACCTTTTCTTTTCTGACCTCCATGAATTTTCTAATGGATTCAGAGTTATTGGAGGGAGAAGAATCAGCAACATTGGTTGGGAAGGATACGGGTGTATAGGCTGTGGAAGAGTCTATATCCGTGGGTTTGAGAGCCAGACGTTCTGATGCTCTTGGGACAGAGTGATCAGAGGTTCTGGGTCCAGGTTGTGTGTGGGGAGGCTCTGGATGTTCAAGTGGGTTGTATGGAATGGTGATGGGAGAGGTAGGTTCTTCTGACCTAGAGGGTTGGTTCTTAAGCAAATTCCAGAGAGATGCTTCAGTAGGAGAAGGTTGAAAAAATGAAGATCTTGGGGAATGTGGTGGAGAGGTGGTTTGGGCAGCTGGTTGGGATTCAGGAATAGGAGTGAGGGGATTTGAGGAGTGTTTGAGCATGGCAGATATAGGGAGTGCATCAAATAAATTCAAATCATCATCAGAAGCAAGTGCAGGCTTACTTGAATGTGCTGATGATCTAGTCACTCTGGCAGGAGGTTCAGTCCTTCTGACCACTTCAGCAGCTGGTTCCACCCGAGTAGGCTTCACCACGATTCTGACCTGCTTCTTCTTCTTCTTCTTCGGAGGACCATCCTCATTATCACTATCATCACCATCATCAGGCTTTCTCTTCTTCGTTTTGACTAGAGGGACATCTGATTCCTCAGAAGATTCGTCCAGTATCATCTTCCTCTGAGCTTTCTTCTTGGGAGGAGAAGGAAACTCTGGAGCTGGCGGAAGTCTGCTGACGAAATCATCAAGATCAATTTCGAATCCTTGAGCCCTTAGGTCATCAACATAGCACCTAATGGCGTCAGGATTGTCTGCCTGAGTCCACAGAGGGTAGTCATTCAGAGGCATCCTTCTGCTTCTGATTTCAGAAGATGTGTCTTCACGAGCAGGAGCAATCTTCTTCTGGACCAAACCCATCTTCTTCAGAGAATTTGCAGTGAAGACATCACTGACAATGGTGCTCAGATCCTCTACACATCCAGCATTGACCAGATCTTGCACCAGGTTGCTTTCAATGAGAAAGTCTGAGAGCAGTCTCCCAAAGGGGATATATTTGATTGCTGACTTGATGGAGGCAGTGGTGCGAGACTTCCGGATGCATTCCTTCAAGTAGGAGAACAGGAAGTAGGGAAGGCAGATCTTCTTCTGGTCTTGGATGAAGAACAACATCACCTTCTGGTTGAAGTTGATGTAGTCTGGAGAACTGCCCTTCGGTCTCTGGTTTATGCAGTGTAGCAAAATTTTGTGCCAGATCCTGAGCTTGGGATGAAGGTCCATCACCTTGTAATTCGTCTTGCCCGGTTTGTAAGTGGTGTACAGGGCCTGGTTGATTGTATCCTTGGTGCTGGGTTTCAGTTTCGATTCCGTGAGTTGGAAACGATACCCATAAGCAGTGTCTGCACCCAGCAAATTCACGAAAGACTTCTCTGTGATGATGATCTTTCTTCCGAGAATGTGAGATACCACCTGAGTATCATCGCAGTCGGCGTGCTTCCAGAATTCCTTGACTAATCTATCATACACCGGTCCTCGAAGTCTGTTGAAGTAATTTCCCCAACCTTGAGCTTGGACTTCAGGACGAAGATCATACCCATTTGTGGCCAGGTTGTCGAGGTCGAATCTCCATTCTGCCAGGACTTGGAGTTCCTCAGGAGCATATACACAGTGAACGGCACAGCCCCGTTCTGCAATTGGAACACTCTGGTCTTGAGCTTGACCTTGATCTTGTGTCGGATTCTCAGGGCCCCTTTGACCCGTTGCTAGACCAACTACCATGTGAGGGAACTGGGGTGCATCTGCAGTAGATCTTCTGGTTTGTCTCACCATTTTTGAAGCTCTGATACCAATTGAAGGTATGAAAAACGGTAGAAAGGGGGGGTTTGAATAACGTTTTCAGTATAAAACTTCCACCTTAAAGATTTTGACAAATCTTTCGAGAACTTAAGTGCTAAAGATAAGAGATAGAAAAGCACACAAGGATTTTATCCTGGTTCACTTGATAAATCACTCAAGCTACTCCAGTCCACCCGTTAAGGTGATTTCTTCCTTCTTAGAATGAAGGCAATCCACTAATCAGGTAAGAGTTACAACTGCACTTGAAACCTACAAGTGACTAACAATTACACTGACTTAGCTCACACTAAGATTCACTCTCTTAGTCTTCTCTAGGATCCGATCAACCTTGATCTCCTAAAGGAACTAAACAAACTGTTTATCAAAGAATTGTTTACAAGAGATTTGCTTCTAAAAAGCTAATAGTAAACTCAATGAATTTCAGATGAAAGAAAACTTAGAAGATTTTGAATATGTCTTGTGTATGTTAATGCTTCTTCTCGCCGTTTCTTTCAGTCTTCAGCCTCTTTATATACTCCAAGGATTAGGGTTGAGCGATGCATGGGAAATGCTACCGTTGGAGGGCAGTTCTGGAAAATCCAGCTTCTGCTGTGGCTGAGAACGTTAGGTAGGTCGTCAGGAAGGTACAGTTGCTTTTGTACTTGGATAGCGACGCGACCTTTGAACCTAGGAGACTTCTGATCAGGGGAATGCTTCATATTGGAACTTGTGAAGCCGGTTGATCAGAGTCAGAGGGAAAGCACAGATCCTCTGACCATTGTATCTTCTGATTCTGAACTCAGAGGGAAGAACATGGCCTTCAGAGTTTCTTGCTTCTGGACTTCAGAGTTTCCACTATTCAGCTTCTGTATCTTCAGAGTCTTCTACACCATCAGAACATCTGAGCCTTCAGTGTTTCTTGGTTATCAGACTTTCTGGATCTTCAGAGCTTCTAGTGACTGAGTCCACATCAGAGTTTGTATAACTTCAGAACTTCTGAAGCTTTTCCACTGTTCATACTGAACATGGTGAATGCGAAAGCGTTGCTTGGGTTGCTCTTTATACACAGTGCTTCTGATTTGTGTGAGATTGAGTTGAGGTCAGAGCCTGTAAATAGCACACTCAGAAAAACACGTTAGAGTACCACAATTGTTCATATCAAAAGGTTAACTTGTAATCATCAAAACATAGAGTTGTACTACTAGATCAAAACTTGATCTTACATCAACTCCTATTGTCACACCTACAACCATAAGATCTCCTACTCGTACGCGATTCTCGACTCTCAAGATAAATCTTAACCCTTAGATTTCAATCCAACTTAGTAAATCTCACTTAGTAATCTTAGCATTTTTCCTTGGAATCCATATCAACAACCTCAAGCATTCAACTTATGCTAAAACTTTCTTTCTCCAACTTAATCATTAATTCAACACTTTTCAAATAAAAATTCATCTCTTAAGACTATAATGTCTCCACATATTAATCAAACGCTTAGCAAAACTTATTCCTCGAACTCGACTATAACAATCTAGTTCAGAGTTAATTCTTCTCACTCTTGCTACCATCAAGCTATCATCTAAAACCTGATTAAATCCAACTTATTTAGTCTCTAACAATTCCCCTCAGCAATCACATAACCTATGACTTCATAACTTCCGAGAAACTACTTAATACTTTTCCAGCCTTAAATCTCTTGACTTGGTCTACCTCTACTTGGAGTAATAACACGAACTAACCAATTAATGTCTATACGACACTCATCGACTTCCACAGATTTAAATCTTAATATTTTACAATCAAATGCTTAACACGAACTTTCCTCCCAAATCCGACTAATCCTCAATCAATTCAAATTCATCTTACACATCCTTCTATCAAGGTCTATTACCAGCTGTGATTCAGAATATCACCCCCTCAATATTAGGTTGATCAGGCCTAATACATCGAAGGTGGAAATTTAGAAAAACCCACTGGAACAGTCAATGAGTTCCTATCCTCCAGTAGTCATAAATATCCTGATACTAAATCCTTTAATGATCCCGCTACGGAACTACACACCCTCAACATATCGCGTATACTACCCATACGGAATGTCCCTAAGATTCGTTCTTCATCAGCTACTAGCTTCCTCATAATGGCATCGGTGGAAGACTACTTTCCAGACTTAGTGTGCTATTCCCAACCTCGTGTAACTTCTATAGTTAAAACACGAGCAACTTCGAATAAGGTCCTACTAGGGATAATAATCATAAGATCATAGTCTAAGTAGTAAATACAAGTTAGGCGCGTCACACTCGCTTCGAAGAGAAAAGAGTAAGTTATTCTAGAATAAGAGAACAGTTAAAATATTACCATCGTTCCCACGTTCTTCCTCGTTCGACTCCTCAACTCTTGCTCCTTCCTTGATATGAATCCTTTCCTCTGTAGCAAGTCGTTTTCCTTTCCCAACATTCCCTGATGATTCGCCCTTGGGTGCCTTACAATCTCTGGAGAAATGTCCCGGTTGGTCGCAATTGAAGCATAGTTTTCCCTTGATCTTGCACTTACTGGCATAGTGCCCTACTTCCCTGCACTTGTAACACGTCACTGTTCTTCCCGAAGTCTTGTTTCCTGTCCCTCCGGTAGCATCACTCCCTTTCATCTTACTGTCAGACGTCCCCCCTTGAAGTGTCTTGCAGTTCACAGCTAGATGCCCCTCTCGGTTACACTTGAAGCATCTCCGTCCAATCACTGAGCACTTGTTAGCAAAATGCCCAAACTTTCCGCATCGAAAACATGTCACACCTTTGTCACCAACTGGCTTCCTTCTAGTATCAGCAGTCGTTGGTTCGTACGCTCTTGAGATAAGGTCTCTTCTCTCGGGACGCTGATACGGTCCCCACTGATAGTAACTCCCGCTTCTGTTGTAGCCTTGGGAACCTGACCTCATTAGTCCCCCAGCTCCTGTTCGGTTCATTCCTCTTTGTTGATACATCGCCGTCGCCATCAGTCATTGGTGATGCTCACGTGCAGCCTCTTCAGCGCACATATAAGCGTCTTCCGCAGCCTGGTTCATCATTGCCTCGATCAGTGTAGCTATTGCCTCCGCCATCCGGTTAAGGTCCACCATCCTATATCTCATCAAACGTTCGATTAGTACTAACCATACGGTAGCACTAGACAAACCACTCAATCCGATTAAGTAGTAACGCAAACAATTAGAGCGAAAATCGCTTTGCAGACAATCAATTTTCACTCTTTGCAGAGTCACACAACCTAGCACAGAAGACCTATTCCCCAAAGACTCCCGAAAGACTCGACTAAGCTCTGATACCACAATGTAACACCCCGATTTCCAGGTGTCACTTTAGTAACCAAAAATAAACTTTACGTGGAAAACAGGTAATTTTTTTTTGTTTTCTTTCCTTTAAATCAAAGCGATAAAGAAAATAAAGACAACACCCAACAACTAAACTAAACGATATACAATATATACATCTGTACAGCCTCAGCTGCACTCCACGTCATGCGAACCCGCAGTGACTCCAAAGTAGTACGCCCGTAGGCAAATATATACATACCCAGAAGTTTAAGTGTGAAAGTTTATAATTACAACCCACTAGGAGAAAGTCGGCCTCAAAATGGCCTCAGCAAAGACCCCTATGGTCCGACTGACTCACTGTGATCCCTCAGTAAGAGAACCACACAAAAGCCATGCGTCGGGAACCTACCCTGTCCCAAAAGCAAAACGAATCAGAGCTCTACACAAATATGACACCTGCCTAACTCTACCAACCCATAACTGCTCACATAACCGAGTCCTCGGCGAACTGAAGACGGCAAGTTGAAGCTCAGCTCCATGCGTTGTAAAACTCCTTTCGTCAGGTGTCCACGCTCGTCAGTCTGATCCTCCATGACCCTTCCCCGGTACGTCGCTCGATGACCCACAACATCGATCACCCAAGCGGTGGGGGCAGCACGGTCCACAAGCTCATACCTAATCCCCCCCGAGGGAGAGACCATCGAAAACCAGTCGGCCATCGACATCTGGCAGCAGGCCGACCGCCCAAACACAAACATACAAACAAAGCCAAGGCGCTAGGGTCAACTCACGGAAATAAGTAGATATACACTCAACATGTGATAGGGGGTATAGATATATGTTGATATATACATATATAAACAATCCTAGCATGTTATGGCTCTAACAATGCTTCAATAAACAAACAGCACAACAACTCAAGTCAGAATGAATGTATGCGTGAAATGCACAATATGATCCGGATTTGTGACGCGTTCCCGTTCGCCACAAGTGAAGCATTCCCGTTCTTCACTATGGATGAACCATTCCCGTTATTCATCCTGGATGAACCATTCCCGTTATTCATCCTTGGTGAACCATTCCCGTTATTCACCATATGATGAACCATTCCCGTTATTCATCATTTATGCAAGGTGAACCATTCCCGTTATTCACCATGATATGCACAGGTGAACCATTCCCGTTATTCACCCGATTGATGCAATATGGTTAGCCAAACAACGAATCGTCCTTACCACGAAAGTGTTTAGCTCACAACCCAATCTCAACAACCCGAGAGTTAGTGTCGGTCAATACAACACAACTCGGAGTAAGTGTCGGTCAATACAACACAACTCCACCAACAAGAATACACAAGGGTCTAGTGTCGGTCAATACAACACAGCCCAAACAACAAGAGCACTAAGTGTCGGTCAATACAACACGGCTCCAACAACAAGATAACCTAAGGGATTAGTGTCGGTCAATACAACACAACTCCAACAACAAAACTCACAACCAAGCCCAGAGTCTGTGCCAGTCAATACAGCACGACTCGAACAACACTCCCAAGAGTACTAGAGTACTCGGTGACTTTCAATCATCACCATAGCTCACCTTAGTGGCTTTCCCAATTCCAATAACTCTCCAAACCCACAACAAAATCGACTTTTCCCCGTCTTTCGTAAACATTTTCCCCTTCAGTTCTCCTATCCTTAAACGTTAATAAAAATTGTTTCGATCCGAATTAGTCAAGTTATGAGTTTATTTCTCAAAGTCTAAGTTTCCCAAAGTCTCTAGTTTTCGAAATTCTAATCATTCTAAGTTTTCCAAAAAAACCCTCCAAAAGATGTTTCCCGGGGAAAGTCTAAGTATTCAAACGAATCCCAACAAATGACTAAGTCTCAAACCCCACATCTGAACTTGCCTGGGGTTGTTCATCCAACCTGAAATATCAAAGATCACCAGATCCATGAATCTCCACTCCGAAATTGCGTCAAAACGCCCAATCCAACAAAAGCACAACATCACAAGTTATGGAAAAGCATCATAACATCAACTCATCATCATAAACAACATCAGATAAAGCATAAGTCGAATTTATCGACGCCTATCATGCAATCATAGCTAATATAGTAAGTTGCCCTAACCTCGAGCTGATCCAGCTTCGAAATCACAAGCTCCTTCACTCAAGTGCTCTGAACCTTCCAAAGTTCCTTCAACTGAACCTCGGAGAAAACAAAGCAGAATCCACACAAAATCGATTAGTTCGATCGTAAAACAACACATAAACGATAGAAAAAGCATTAAAGCTTCAGAATACGACCATCGGGTAAAAAAAAACAAGTTTTCGAAAACGAAAAACTCCCCCCCTAAAGGAATAGCCCACGTCCCTTAAGGAAAAAGAGCTTTGGCTCTTTTTCTTCGATCAAATCTGTTTACAAGGTAGTTTTAGGGTGTTTACAAGGTAGTTTTAGGGTAAAACTAAGGCAAAGAAACTGTCAGAACAATTTTCGGACAATCGGGTCGAAATACGGCTATCCAGGGGCATTTTGGTCCAAAATAAAGGCTTAAAACTTCAAAGTTATCAGTTCTGAAAACAAATTTGACAGCAATGATCCTCATGACATCCGTGACAACAAATCCTAAAGGCACGAAGTCAGATTACATCTTTTCAACAATAAAGTTTCGAAATGTGAGACAAAAAGGGTTTTGAAACAGCTTTTCAGATCCTGGACAACTGGATCACAATCAGCGATTACTGACAGAGGTTTTAGACTCATGGGAACGTAAGGAACATAACCCAACCAAGAAATCAGAGAAATCGGACAATTTTACAAAAAGCTCAAAACTGTGAGCACAGAAACGACTTCAGAAAGCAACAGAAACAGTAATCAGAGGTAGGAATCATGCTAGTTACCTCCATACCTAGAAGTAGGGACGAACTGCACGAAGATTGGTCAAGTTTTCGCGAAAAACTTTTCTCCCTCACCCTCCTTCAAACTCGCGGCCAAGGATGGAACAAATGAGGATATTTTTGCTTTTTCACCTATTTATAGGCGGGTGAAATCGCGGGAAAATGAAAATTTCGCGATTCCGATTTTTGCAGCACGTTCATCGAGGAATTCTAAGAGAGATTCTGGCGTTAGAATTCCCGAACTCAAAACAAATATCTATGATTCGGGAAAAACGATATCTAAAATCCCAAAGGCGGTGTAAGTTAATCTGTCCCGAAAAACTACTTTTTGCTGTGATTCTCAAACGACAAAACTTTGTACTGGAGAAAGATTGTAAATGTCTAAACAAATCTGGCAACGCGGACGGAATCTTCGTTAGAATTCCCGAATAGAAAAAGTCTTCATCCATCGCTCGAATCTAGGGTTTCGGAGCAAAGAAATAAGCGTCGTCGGACTTCCGAAAAGTGAAACCTATCGTGCGTACAGTCCAGAGTTCCGAAATAAAACGCTGGTCGAAGGAAAAATAAAGAGAATCTATAAATTTTCCAAGAGTTCGAAATGTCACTTAAAACGTTGCTCTAAAAGCGATATAGCCTATACTGGACACGCTCGCCATAAGGCAGGTGTGCAGACGACTCGCACTAACTCCGAAAATGACTACGCAACATTCCTCAAGCATTTCCTGGATTTCTTCTTCATTAATCTTTCTCAAATATCAAACTCTTGTCACGCTTACACTGATTCTACGCGTGAGTCGGAAATTAGCTTGTTCTGAAAATCCAGGTCTTACAACCGACACTAACTATGGGTTTGGACTTTGGGTTTTGTTATTGGAGTTGTGTTGTATTGACCGACACTAAGTCTGAGTTGTGTTGTATTGAGCGACACTAACTCTTGGGTTTTTGAGATTGGGTTTTAAGCTAAACGCTTGTGTTGTGAGGACGATTCGATGTTTGGCTAACCATATTGCATCATGCATCATTTGGTGAATAACGGGAATGGTTCACCAATGCATCATTTGGTGAATAACGGGAATGGTTCACCAATGTATCTTTTGATGAAGAACGGGAATGCTTCATCATGCGGTGAATAACGGGAATGGTTCACCAAGAGTGAAGAACGGGAATGCTTCACTAGTGAAGAAGGGGAATGCTTCACAATCCGGATCATTTTGATTGCATTTCAGGCATACATTCACTGTGACTGGAATTGTGTGCTATTTGATTTATTGAAGCATTGTTAGAACCGATAACATGCTAGGATTGCTTATATATATATATATCAACATATATATATATCTATACCCCTGTCACATGTTGAGTGTATATCTACTTATTTCCGTGAGTTGACCCTAGCGCTTTGGCTTTGGTTTCATGTTTGTGTTTGGGCGGTCGGCCTGCTGCCAGATGTCGATGGCCGACTGGTTTTTGATGGTCTCTCCCTCGGGGGGGATCAGATATGAGTTGGTGGATCGTGATGCCCCCACCGCTTGGGTGATCGATGTTGCGGGTCACCGAGCGACGTACCGGGGAAGGGTCATGGAGGACCGGACGGATGAGCGAGGACGTCTGACGAGAGGAGTGCTACGACGTATGGAGCTGAGTTTTGACTTGCCGCCCTCAGTTCACTGTGGACCAGGTACTGGTCGAGGACCACCCGCACCACCTCCTGCTTCATCTTCTGATGACGAGGACCCAGCGAAGATCGAGCCTGTTGTTGTTGCACCTGTTGCGCCACCTCCTGCTACTGCTATCGATCCTACCGACGTGGCGTCGTCCTCTAGGCTTGTGCGGCCGAAGAGGGAGTCTGTTGTCCCCTCTGCTTCACGTCTCTTTTCCTTCTCTTCACCGCACGGCTACCGTGTGGACCGCCTTGGTTAGGGTGGTGGAGGAGGATGTTCTTACAGGAGAGGTGGATGTTGAGACCGGCTCGACTAGGACTTTGCGCAAGACAGTTAGGAGGGAGGTCGTGGACTTGGACACCGAGATGATCACGGTGGATTCCGACTCTGACTCCGAGAGCAGTGGGGAGAGCTACTCGCCGAGCAGCGACGAGGAGGAGCTATGAGCTAGACTGGGAGGGTAGGTTAGGCTAGCATCATTTTTTGTGTAGAGCTCTGATTTGTCTTACTTTTGGGACAGGGTAGGTTCCCGATGTGTGGCATTTTGGGTGGTTATTTTGATGAGGAATCACAAATAGTCTGTCAGAGTATAGGGGTCTTTTGTTCAGGCCATTTTGGGTGCCGACTTTCTCTTGGATGACTGTATATTTGATACTTTTACTTACAGTTCTGGTTCTGTATATATTTGCCTGCGGGCACACTACTTTGGAGTCACTGCGAGTGCGCGTGACATGGGAGTGCAGCTGAGGCTGTACATGTGTATATATTTGTACATCGGTTAGTTTAGTTTCTGGGTTATGTCTTTACATTCTATCGCTTATCAAACGAAAAAAAAAATTACCTGTTTTCCGCGTAAAGTTTATTTTTGGTTACTAAAGTGACACCTGGACATCGGGGTGTTACATTGTGGTATCAGAGCTTAGTCGAGTCTTTTGGGAGTCTTTGGGGAATAGGTCTTCCGTGCTAGGTTGTGTGACTCTGCAAAGAGTGAAAATTGATTGTCTGCAGAACGATTTTTCGTTCTAATTGATTGCTTTGTTACTTAATCATATGGAATAGTTTTGGTGCTATCATACAATTAGGACTAACAGTTTTCTTGGGGGTAACAGACGATGGTGAACACGAATCAACTAGCAGAGATGATGGCCACTATGGCTCAGGCGATGATTAACCAAGCGAATGACAATGCTTTGAGGCGTGCTGCAGAGGAAGCGCGTGATCAACACCAGCGTCAGAGGGAGGCGACTCTGGATCAGAACAAAGGGTTGAATGATTTCAGGAGACAGGATCCACCTAAGTTTTCGGGAAGTACTGACCCGGACAAAGCGGATCTCTGGATTGAAGAAATTGAGAAGATCTTTGGTGTGTTACAGACTGCTGAGGGAGCCAAGGTGGGGATGGCAACCTTTCTGTTGTTGGGTGATGTTGAATACTGGTGGAGAGGCGCCAGAGGGATAATGGAAGCAAATCATGTCGAGGTGAACTGGAATTCTTTTCGAACTGCTTTTCTCGAGAAGTATTTTCCTGACATTGCTCGTGACGAGCGTGAATCACAGTTTCTGACTCTTAAACAAGGGAGCATGACCATTCCGGAATATGCTGCTAAGTTGGAGTCTCTGGCCAAACACTTTCGATTTTTCCGTGACCAAGTTGATGAGCCTTACATGTGCAAGCGCTTTGTGAGGGGAATGAGAGCTGATATAGAGGACTCAGTGAGACCGTTGGGGATCACGAGGTTCCATGCATTGGTTGAGAAAGCAACAGAGGTGGAGTTGATGAAGAATAGAAGATTGAACAGGGTTGGAACAGGAGGACCAGTGAGGTCGACACCACAGAATTTTCAGGGAAGGGGAAGATTCCAGGCGAGGAAGCCGTATCAACGTCCTGCGGGGAGAGGGTTTACCCCGGGATCTTACAAGCCGATGGCTGCTGCTGCTACTTCTGGAGGGTCGGGAAGCCGTACCCCGAACCGTGAGGTGACTTGTTTCCGATGTGGAGGGGTCGGACACTATGCAAACAATTGCACGATGCCACCAAGATGCTACAACTGCAATAAATCTGGGCATCTGGCTATGGATTGCAAGGCACCGAAGGCTGAACCGTCTGTGAATGCTGTCAGTGGGAAGCGCCTAGTGGCGAAGGGTAGAGTGTATACAATGGATGGTGAAGAGGCTGAAGGAGCGGATGGATTGATCAGAGGAGAATGTGAAATCGACGGTAATCTTCTAACTGTACTCTTTGATTCTGGTGCAACTCATTCTTTTGTCTCTAAGGATTGCGTATCAAGACTGCATCTGCCTATTACTACTTTGAGCTTTGATCTTATGGTAACTACACCTGCTAGGACCCTTATTGCTAATGCCGCATGCATGCACTGTTCAGTAGTATATAGAGATAGAACTTTCCATGCCAATCTAGTATGTCTACCCCTTAAAAACCTAGATGTAATCCTAGGGATGGATTGGTTATCCCACTACAATTTTCTTTTGGACTGTAGTCGAAAGAAAGTGGTGTTCCCAGACTCGGATCTTTTCGAGTATCTTTCTATTAACCACATTAGTGCATCGTTGAGCGAGGGCACTCAGAAGTACTTTTCATTGCTAAGTCTGGAGGGGAAGAAGGAATCGGATATTCATGGTATTCCGGTGGTTCGAGATTTTGCGGATGTTTTTCCTGGAGATGTACCTGGACTACCGCCTGTACGCGATGTAGAGTTTGTGATCGACATTGTACCCGGAACCGGACCGATTTCGATTGCACCTTACCGTATGGCACCTGCGGAGTTAGTAGAGTTGAAATCTCAGTTGGAGGATCTTTCGGCAAAAGGATTCATTCGACCAAGTGTTTCACCGTGGGGAGCGCCAGTGCTTTTAGTTAAGAAGAAAGACGGAAGGTCGAGATTGTGTGTGGATTATCGACAACTAAACAAGGCGACGATCAAGAACCGATACCCGTTGCCGAGGCTAGATGATTTGATGGATCAATTACGAGGGGCTGCCGTATTTTCCAAGATAGATTTGAAGTCAGGCTATCATCAGATCAGAGTGAAGACTGAGGATATACCGAAGACTGCTTTCAGAACACGCTACGGACACTACGAGTACCTAGTGACGCCGTTTGGAGTGACAAATGCACCTGCTGTTTTCATGGATTACATGAACCGCATCTTCCATGAATTCTTAGATCGGTTTGTGGTGGTGTTTATTGATGACATACTGATAAATTTGAAGGACGCGAAGGAACATGAAGGACATTTGAGCCAAGTTTTACAAGTGTTGCGAGAGAAAAAGCTGTATGCGAACCCTTCCAAGTGTGAATTCTGGCTGGAGGAAGTCAATTTCTTAGACCATGTTATCTCAAAGGAGGGCATAGCTGTGGATCCAGCGAAAGTGGAGACTGTTTTGGCTTGGGAGCAACTGAAGACAGTGACAGAGATCAGGAGTTTTGTGGGTTTGGCTGAATACTATAGACGCTTCATTGAGGGATTTGCCAAGATTGTTGGACCTTTGACTCAATTGACGAGGAAGGATCAACCTTTTGCATGGACTGAGGCGTGTGAATCAAGTTTTCAGACTCTGAAGGAACGTTTAACGACGTCACCTGTGCTTATTTTGCCACAACCGGAGGAACCTTATGAGGTCTACTGTGATGCTTCGTATCAAGGCTTAGGATGTGTACTGATGCAACATCGAAAAGTGGTGCCTTATGCTTCGAGACAGTTGAAGACTCACGAGAGGAACTACCCGACTCACGATTTGGAGTTAGCTGCCATTGTGTTTTCGCTTAAAATCTGGAGGCGTTATCTCTATGGTTGTACTTTCACGATATTTAGCGATCACAAGAGTCTTAAATACTTGTTTGATCAGAAGGAGCTGAACATGAGGCAACGAAGATGGATGGAGTTTATCAAGGACTATGAGTTTACGCTGCAATATCACCCTGGGAAGGCAAATGTAGTTGCTGATGCTTTGAGTAGGAAGATGCATGTCTCGTCAATGATGGTTAAAGAGCTGGAGTTACTGGAACAATTTCGAGATATGAGTTTAGGTGTGACACCGTCTGAGGGAAAGTTGAAATTCGGAATGATCAGAATCGCCAGTGGACTAATGGAAGAGATTAGAGAGCAACAATTGCAAGATGCGTTTCTGCTAGAGAAGAGGAACTTAGTAATTCAAGGGAAAGACCCAGAATTCAAGATAGGAACTGATGATATTTTACGATGCAAGGACAGAGTTTGTGTATCCAACAATCCAGAATTGAGAAGGCTAATCATGGATGAAGGACAAAAGAGAAAATGGAGCATTCATCCGAGAATGACAAAGATGTATCAAGATTTGAAACTGAATTTCTGGTGGCCGGGAATGAAGAAGCAAGTGGCCGAGTATGTAGCTGCATGTTTGACTTGTCAGAAGGCTAAGGTAGAGCATCAAAGACCTGCTGGTATGCTACAGAGTTTAGACGTGCCAGAATGGAAATGGGATAGTATATCCATGGATTTTGTGGTAGCTTTGCCAAGAACACAGAAGAGACACGATTCGATTTGGGTAATTGTGGATCGTTTAACTAAGTCAGCGCATTTTCTACCAGTGAGAACTACCTACAATGTGGAAAAGTTGGCTGAGATTTATGTGGCGGAGATTGTGAGACTACACAGAGTTCCGACGAGTATTGTGTCTGATCGGGATCCAAAGTTTACGTCGCACTTTTGGGGAGCTCTTCATGATGCGTTAGGAACCAAGCTGAGATTGAGTTCGGCGTATCATCCACAAACTGATGGGCAAACTGAGAGAACTATTCAGTCACTAGAAGATCTACTACGGGCTTGTGTGTTAGATAAAAGAGGAAGCTGGGATGATCTTCTGCCATTGATTGAATTTACATACAACAATAGTTTTCATGCGAGCATTGGGATGGCACCGTATGAGGCTTTGTATGGTCGAAAGTGTAGAACACCGTTGTGTTGGTATCAAGATGGGGAGAGTTTGTTGATTGGGCCAGAATTGCTGCAAGAGACGACTGAGAAGGTTAAGCAGATCAGAGAAAATATGAGAGCTTCACAGAGCAGACAGAAGAGTTATGCTGATCAAAGACGCAGAACCCTGGAGTTTGAAGATGGTGACCATGTGTTTCTACGATTTACTCAGACTACGGGGGTTGGACGAGCTATTAAGTTAAGGAAGCTCACGCCAAAGTTTATTGGACCTTATCAAATCACTCGACGTGTTGGACCAATGGCGTATCAGATTGCACTACCACCATTTCTTTCCAACATTCATGATGTATTTCATGTGTCGTAGTTAAGGAAGTACATTCCAGACCCGACTCATGTAATCGAGCCAGACAACGTTGAACTGAAGGATGATTTGACCTTTGAGGCACCGCCAGTGAGTATTGGGGATAGAAGAGTGAAACAGCTGAGAGGGAAACAGATTGTGTTAGTGAAGGTGATATGGAACAACGATACGGGAGACGCTACATGGGAATTGGAAGATAATGTATCCCGGACTTTTTGCAGAACTCTGAGTTTCGAGGACGAAACTTTCTTTTTGGAGGGGAGTATTGTAAGACCTGGATTTACAGAGCAAGTTTAGTTTCCGACTCACGCGTAGAATCAATGTAAGCGTGACAGGAGTTTGCTGTTGAGAAAGATTAATGAAGAAGAAAGTTCAGGAATTGCTTGAGGAATGTTGCGTAGTCGTTTTAGGAATTAGTGCGAGTCGTCTGCACACCTGCCTTATGGCGAGAGTGTCCAGAATAGGCTAATTTCGCTTTTAGAGCAACGTATTAAGTGAGATTTCAAATCCTTGGAAAATTTAAAGGTTCTCTTTATTTTTCCTTCGACCAGCGTTTCATTTCGGAACCCTGGACTGTACGCACGATAGTATTCACTTTTCGGAAGTCCGACGACGCTAATTTCTTTGCTTCGAAACCCTAAATTCAATCGCTGGATGAAGACTTTTTCTATTCGGGACTTTAACGAAGTTTCCGTCCGTGTTGCCAGATTTGTTTTGACGTTTCCAATCTTTCTCCAGAACAAAGTTTTGTCGTCTGACCATCACAGCAAAAAGTAGTTTTTCGGGACAGATTAACTTAGACCGCTTTTGGGATTTTAGATATCTTTTTCCCAAATGTTAGAGATTTGTTTTGAGTTCTGGAATTCTGTCGCCAGAATTTCTCTTAGAATTCATCGGTGAATGTGCTGCAAAAATCGGAATCGCGAAATTTTCATTTTCCCTCGATTTCACCTGCCTATAAATAGCTCAAAAATTCAAAATATCTCTTCATTCTCACCCATCAAGGCCGCGAGTTAGGGAGAAGAGAGGGAGAGGATTTTTTTGCCGAAACTCGACCGATCTTCGCGCAGTTCGTTCCTACTTCAAGTTATCGAGGTAACTAGCTTGATTCTTACCTCTGATCACTGTTTCTACTGCGTTTCTTTAGTCGTTTCTGTGCTCAAAGTTTCGAGCTTTTCGTAAAACTGTCCGTTTTCTTGATTTTTCGCTTGGGGTTTGTTCTCTACGTGCCTAAGAGCCTAAAACCTCCGTCAGTATTCGCCGATTGTGATCGAGTTGTCAAGGATCTGAAAAACTGTTTCAAAACCCTTTTCGTCGCACATTTCTAAACTTTACTGTCGAAAAGTTGTAATCTGACTTCGTGCCTTTAGGATTAGTTGTCACGGATGTCGTTAGGATCATTGCTGTCAAATCTGTTTTCCGAACTGATAACTTTGAGGTTTTGAGCTTTTATTTTGGACCAAAACGCCCCTGAACAGCCGTATTTTGATCCGATCGTCCGAAAATTGTTCCGACAGTTTCTTTGCCTTAGTTTTACCCTAAAACTACCTTGTAAACAGATTTGATCGAAGAAAAAGAGCCGAAGCTCTTTTTCCTTTTTGGCCGAGAGCTATATCAAGGGGGGGGGGGAGTTTTTCGTTTTCAAAAACTTGTCTTTTCGTACTCGATTGTTGTATTCTTAAGCTTTAATGCTTTGTCTATCGTTTATGAGTTGTAATGCGATCGAACTAATCGATTTTGTTTGGATTCTGCTTTGTTTTTCTCCGAGGTTCAGTTGAAGGAACTTTGGGAGTTTCAGAGCATTTGTGTGAAGGAGATTTAGATCACGAGGCTGGAGCAGCTCGAGGTTAGGGCAACTTACTAATAGCTATGACTGCATGATAGGCGTCGATAAATTCGACTTATGCTTTATTTGATATTGATTATGATGGTGAACTGATGTTATGATGTTTTCCATAGCTTATGATGTTGAGATGTTATTGAATTGTGCGTTTTGACGCGACTTCGGAGTGGGGATTCATTGATCTGGTGTTATTTGATATTTCGGGTTGGATGAACAACCCTAGGCAAGTTCAAACGTGGGGTTTGAGACTTAGCCATTCGTTGGAATTCTTAGACTTTCCCCGGGAAATTTCTTTTGGTGGGTTTTTGGAAAACTTAGAATGAATAGAATTTCGAAAACTAAAGACCTTAGAGAACTTAGTTTCAAAGAATTAAACTCATAACCTGACTAATTCAATTTAAAACGTTTTCATTATTGAATGAACCATAGGGAACCTAAAGGGGAAAATGATTGAGAAAGACGGGGAAAAGTCGACTTTTGTGGTGGGTTTTGGAGAATTGCTGGACACCAAAGGGGGAGGTGAGCCACGGTGATGATTGAAAAACACCGAGTACTTTAGTACTCTTGTTGCTCGAGTTGTGTTGTATTGACCGACACTAACTCTGGGTTTGGACTTTGGGTTTTGTTATTGGAGTTGTGTTGTATTGACCGACACTAAGTCTGAGTTGTGTTGTGAGGACGATTCGATGTTTGGCTAACCATATTGCATCATGCATCATTTGGCGAATTACGGGAATGGTTCACCAATGCATCATTTGGGGAATAACGGGAATGGTTCACCAATGTATCTTTTGATGAAGAACGGGAATGCTTCATCATGCGGTGAATAAAAGGAATGGTTCACCAAGAGTGAAGAACGGGAATGCTTCACTAGTGAAGAAGGGGAATGCTTCACAATCCGGATCATTTTGATTGCATTTCACGCATACATTCACTGTGACTGGAATTGTGTGCTATTTGATTTATTGAAGCATTGTTAGAACCGATAACATGCTAGGATTGCTTATATATATATATATATCAACATATATATATATCTATACCCCTGTCACATGTTGAGTGTATATCTACTTATTTCCGTGAGTTGACCCTAGCGTTTTGGCTTTGGTTTCATGTTTGTGTTTGGGCGGTCGGCCTGCTGCCAGATGTCGATGGCCGACTGGTTTTCAATGGTCTCTCCCTCGGGGGGGATCAGATATGAGTTGGTGGATCGTGATGCCCCCACCGCTTGGGTGATCGATGTTGCGGGTCACCGAGCGACGTACCGGGGAAGGGTCATGGAGGATCGGACGGATGAGCGAGGACGTCTGACGAGAGGAGTGCTACGACGTATGGAGCTGAGTTTTGACTTGCCGCCCTCAGTTCACTATGGACCAGGTACTGGTCGAGGACCACCCGCACCACCTCCTGCATCTTCTGATGACGAGGACCCAGCGGAGATCGAGCCTGTTGTTGCTGCACCTGTTGCGCCACCTCCTGCTACTGCTATCGATCCTACCGACGTGGCGTCGTCCTCTAGGCTTGTGCGGTCGAAGAGGGAGTCTGTTGTCCCATCTGCTTCACGTCTCTTTTCCTTCTCCTCACCGCACGGCTACCGTGTGGACCCTTTGGTTAGGGTGGTGGTGCAGGATGTTCTTACAGGAGAGGTGGATGTTGAGACCGGCTCGACTAGGACGGTGCGCAGGACAGTTAGGAGGGAGGTCGTGGACTTGGACACCGAGATGATCACGGTGGATTCCGACTCTGACTCCGAGAGCAGTGGGGAGAGCTACTTGCCGAGCAGCGACGAGGAGGAGGAGGAGCTATGAGCTGGACTGGGAGGGTAGGTTAGGCTAGCGTCATTTTTTGTGTAGAGCTCTGATTCGTCTTACTTTTGGGACAGGGTAGGTTCCCGATGTGTGGCATTTTGGGTGGTTCTTTTGATTAGGAATCACAAAGAGTCTGTCAGAGTATAGGGTTCTTTTGTTCAGGCCATTTTGGGTGCCGACTTTCTCTTGGATTACTGTATATTTGATACTTTGACTTACAGTTCTGGTTCTGTATATATTTGCCTGCGGGCACACTACTTTGGAGTCACTGCGAGTGCGCGTGACATGGGAGTGCAGCTGAGGCTGTACATGTGTATATATTTGTACATCGGTTAGTTTAGTTGCTAGGTTATGTCTTTACTTTCTATCGTTTATCAAACGAAAAAAAAAAATTACCTGTTTTCCGCGTAAAGTTTATTTTTGGTTTCTAAAGTGACACCTGGACATCGGGGTGTTACATAGGTCGCGACGCGAGCAAGTTCATCATAAAGAAACAGATCGATTAACTCCTCCTCCTCCGCCTCCGCCTCCTCCTTCTCCGACGCCTCCGCTACCTTCTCCACCTTCCTCGCCGGAGTAGCAGAGGACGCCGGTGAATTCACCTCCGGCTTCGGGAGAAGAGACTTAGGCACCTCAAGCACCGATCTCCAGTCAAGATTGGAGGCGCTTGATTCGAAGTGTCGATGACATACGCCAACGAAACGATTACTTACAAGAACAACTGGAGTACTATCGTTTCGAACAGCAGGACGAGAGGGAGAGCGACGCAGAGGCCGTGGCTGAGTTCGAGCCGTTCTCGGCGGCAGTAAGGGAAGTTGCAGTTCCGGATAATATGAAGAATATTGTCCTCGAGACATACAGTGGGAAGGCTGATCCCAAGGAACACCTGCTATATTTTAACACGAAGATGGTAATCAGTGCTGCTTCCGATGCTGCCATGGCATGGTTCACAACCCTACCCGAGGATCAATCACGAATTTCCGTGACTTCTCATCCAAGTTCCTCGTCCAGTAAAACCAAGCAAGTGACAATAGAGGATTTGTACAATGTGCTCCAGTCCGAGGGTGAGACTCTGAAGTAGTATGTGAAACGATTTAGCGTCGCATCAGTGAAGATTGAGGAGTCACAGCCAAATGCCTGCGCCCGTGCCTTTAAGAATGGTTTGCAGCCTGGAAAACTGAATAGCAAATTAAGTCACAAGCCCGCCCGGTCAATGGCGGAGGTTCGAGTGCGAGCAAACACCTACATACTTGACGAGGAGGATGATGCTTTTAAGCGAAGGCGCGCGAAGGTAGAGAAAGATGGCGATCAGAGGGATGCATCGCCAGAGGACAGGCCGAGTAAGGAGAAAGCGGAAGGAAGCAAGAGACGAGATAGGAAGGTGCGTACTAGTGAAAAAGTGCCGAGGGAACCGTTGTATCCCAAAAAGCCGACCCTGGCATCAAGCCGACTCTCGCTGGCGAGAGGAGTCAGGGAAAAGTTTGAGTGCGCATCTGACGGAGCTTCCGCGTGAGGTTAAGGCGAGACACGCAGTTGAGGAAGGTGAGCAAGAGACAGGCCCGCCTCGGGCAGCGATAAATAAGACCAAGTGGTGCGAATACCATCGCTCAGCAGGACATGACATTGGGGACTGTTTCACTCTGAAGAACGAAATCGAGAGGCTCATCCGAGAGAGGTGTTCGAAGTTAAGTGATCGTGGTGATCGCTGGAGCGGCGAGCGGCAAAGAGGAAACCGGTATAATGGGACCCGCCAGAAAGATGATCGTAAGCGAGAGGATCACAGCCGTACCCCAAACGCTGACAAAAAGAAAACACTGGCCACACGAAAAAAGGGGGCGGATGAGACCTTCAATAAGGACCTTGAGCCACCGGTTGGGACGATAAATGCGATTGCAGGTGGTTTCGGTGGAGGCGGGGAAACGGCTTCGGCGAGGAGGAGGCAAGTCAGGGCAGTAACGTCGGTACAACAATATGAGACCCCTTTCGGCTTCCAGCATCCAGATATCGTGATATCGTCGGCGGATTTTGAAGGAATAAAGACGCACAAGGATGATCTGGTGGTTATCAGGATAAGGATAAACAGCTTCAATGTGCGACGAGTTCTTCTGGACCAAGGAAGCTCTGTTGACATCATTTATGGGGATGCGTTTGACCAGCTGGGATTAACGGATAAAGATCTAATGCCTTACACACGGACATTGGTAGGTTTCTCGGGCGAGCAGGTATGGGTACGAGGGTATATAGATTTGGACACAATCTTTGGTGTCGACGAGAACGCCAAACTTCTTCGCGTATGGTACTGTTGCAGGTTGTGGCTTCACACAGCGTCATCATTGGAAGGAACACACTCAATCGCCTTTGCGCAGTAATTTCGACAGCTCACTTGGCAGTGAAATACCCGTTGATGTGTGAGAGTGCTACAACAACTATCTTAGCATGTACGAAAAGAAAGGAGCCGGCGAGGGACACATGTGCCACGAGGTTGAGATTTTAGAAGACAAACAAGAAGGGTTGAGCGAGCAGGAGCAAAGGACAGAACAGGTCGTTGACAGGGAGGTAAAAAGGCAACGAGACAGTCAGAGTCAAGGCAAGAAAGGTGACAAGGCAGGAAGGAATGGGCAGTTTAAAGACATCCTGGCAGAGGAGCGCTGGGCAGGAATTATTGACGACTTGGAAAAGTATAAATTCAGTAGGGGGTGCTGGCGATCGAGCCCAGGGTCACACCCGGACAGGAACGACGATTGGAGAAGTTGGTAGAGGAAAATTTTGACCTCTTCAGCTGGAGTCCAAAGGATTCGACACTATGGGAACTTCCGCGGTTCAGGACACCAGCTCTTTCGACCAAGGGACCGAACGAGCAGAAGGGGAAAGCCGCGATGAGCCGGGAAATGGACCCAGGAATTCTACAGCACCGAGATTGCAGGCAAAGGGGAAATGAGGTGCTCGGGCGGTCCCGGGAAAAGCAAAAGGCGGGGAAGAGAGGCCCGACATACCGCGGCAAGAATAAGGGGAAGGCTAAGGCGAAGCAATGGAAGTCGGCGAGAACAATGATCCTTCAAAACAAAAAAGCCAACAAAAAAGCCAAATGGAATGAACAAGAGAGTGAATCAGAGGCGCGCTGGTGAGAAAGTCAACTCCGCAACAACGGTGAGTGGGCAGCGAGTACGTCAGGCACGAAGGACGAGGTGCTGGGCGTAATACTTTGACTTGGAGCCTTGGCGACAGGGGCTAGGATACAGCTGAGGAACCAGATCAGAAGGAATAGGACCAAAAATAAATATGCACTCTTTTTCTCCATCTCGAGAGTTTTTTAATGAGGCATCCCTCAATGTCAAAAAAATCTTTTACGAATGACATACAAAAGGATATTCACCAGCAATACTAATAGCTCAAAGTGCAAAGATACGGTCGCCCGGTGGGAAAAATTCCCCGAAGGTGGCAATCCCAACACGACCTTGATGTCTGGGGATTGCTTCGGGAAAGTCCGGCGCAAATCGGTGCTACCCAGATAGCAACTCAATTAACATGTCACGTTCGCTCGATGTGAAAAATTCCCCGAAGGTGGCAATCCCAACACGACCTTGATGTCTGGGGATTGCCTCGGGAAAGTCTGGCGCGAAGCGCTGACCTCTCGTTGGCGATGTGTGCGGGAAAGCGACTTATCCCCAAAATGGGGTGGGTCCCTTATCCCCTTAGTCTCCCCGAAATCTGGGAATACGAGGCCTCCCCGAAATATAGGCGAGAACAAAAACTAGGCATAAGTCTGGGTAAACCTATATGGCCATTGGGTCCCTAGCACTGTAAGCCCTCGCCGGGATAAAACCGGCGAGGCCGCTCCTGCTCTTACGGGAGATATTGGTGCGTGGAGAAAGCCTCAGCCCCAGGCTGAGCTAAAGTCCTAGTTTCGATAGCACACATTCAAAATCGCTACATGAGCACAAAATGCAAAGCCCGAAGGGCACGAGGGCGCGAACGAGGAAAGAAATAAACAAACGAAATTGCAGCAAATTTTCACTAAATAACGTCGAGCGATACATTAGTCACAAAATGTAAGGGGGGGTAAAAAAAAGAGGCAGTACACAAAATATTCACATTACATTAACATCTTATGTGTAACACCCCGATTTCGGTGGCGTCACTTTAGTAACTCAAGAATAAAACAAAGCGGAAAAGCAGGTACTTTTTTTTTGTTTTGTTTAAATAAAAAGACTTGTCGATATAAAGACTCATCCCAATCGCGATTAACAGCGATTAATATACAATACAAGCACACCCTTGCTGTAACTAAAAACATCGTCACGAGTGTCCTCAAGTGACGGAAAGTAACATCAAGTAACTAAAAGTATTGCCCAACGACAAACAAGTGCGACTCATAAATAGAGTCATAAGTTTTATAAATACAGTCCTCCGAAAAGTAAGTCAGCCCAAAACGGCTTCCAAAAGGACTTCTTACGTCCGACTACTCCATGCGATTCCCATCTACGGAGAACCACACCGAAAGCAACCTGTCGGAAACTACCCTGTCCCAAAAGTACAAATGAAAATCAGAGCTATGACATTAACACCCAACCTTAGTAGGCTCTAAAAAACCCATACTCTATACTTCCATCATCGACCCTCATCTGGTCATGCATTCGGTCCGGGTCCTCGTCGAAACTTCAGTAATGGTCATTACGCTCCTGGTCCTCCTCGAGTGACGAGTCATCACAAATCGACTGACGGACGCCTGGCAGCAGGCCGACCGCCCAAACACAAACATACAAACAAAGCCAAGGCGCTAGGGTCAACTCACGGAATAAAATAGATAATACAAACAACATGTGAAGAATAAGGGGATATATATATATATATGTTGTATATATACATGTAATTTATGTATTGCCTACCCTAAGGTATATACATAACATGTTATCAAGGCTCTAATAAACAATTCGATATCTGCTATCTCAACAGTTCAATATACAATGGCTCAATAAATCTGTAGGGGTGCATGTATGCATGCAATGTCAACTCAGAAGATTATCCCAACAATTAGGCATGTCGAGTCGATCCAACCCATCGGGTTGAACATACGGACTCGCACACGCAACAAGTGACAACGCCAAGTCGGTTCACTCAAAAGAGTCGAACATACGGACGCTGCGCGTGTCCAAAGACTATCGCCGAATCGATCCAATCCATCGGATTGAACATACGGATCCGCGCGAGTCGAAAGATTATCGCTGAATCGATCCAATCCCTCGGATTGAACATACGGATTCACGCGAGTTAAAATGGCAATCGCTGAATCGATCCAATCCATCGGATTGAACATACGGATCCGCGCTTGTCAACAATTATTGCCGAATCGGCCCAACCCGTCGGGTTTGAACATACGGATTCGCGGCGCAAAGTCGAAGTTACACTCTTGGTGTTCTTCGTGAAGGCCCAGTCTTCTGACCGTCCCAAACCCCAAACATATGCATAATGCAATATGGTTAACAAAACATCG
This sequence comes from Lotus japonicus, assembly GCF_012489685.1. Classification (NCBI taxonomy): domain Eukaryota; kingdom Viridiplantae; phylum Streptophyta; class Magnoliopsida; order Fabales; family Fabaceae; genus Lotus; species Lotus japonicus. The sequence goes on from NC_080042.1 coordinate 38,507,211, forward strand.
AATCGTCCTCACACGTACGAGTTTAACCACAAATCTCAATTTAAAAGGACCCGAAGATCAAAGTCGTCTTGCGACTAGGCTGTGAAAAGCCGGAGTACATATTGCACTCAGTGACATTTCCATGGTCACTATGGTTCATCCCCGTGACAACCATCAAATCATCTCAAGTTCAAGGCTTTTCGACTATTTCCCGTTTTTCACAATCATTTCCAACTCTTAAATTTTCCCAAAGGTCTCGTTAATTAATCAAAGCATTTCAAGTTGAGTTAATTAAATTATGAGGTTTATTATCGAAATCCAAGTTCCATAATTTCTTCAAGTTCCAAATTCCAACTATTCAAAGTTTCCCAAACCTCCCAAATAAAATCCCCGGGAAAAGTCAGGACCTAGGGTTTCCTCTCAACCCGAAAGATCAACAAAATCAACTCAAATGTCCTACACTCCGCAATCGCGTCAACACGCACAATTCGATATCAATTCAACAACATTCAGCTCTAAAGAGCGATGCAACAATAATACGGTGCGGAAATCATAAGACAGAAACCAGTAAACGGCCGAAGCCTCTCAAAAAACATTTTCCAATTTCAAACGATAAACAATACCCAAGCAATATTCAATAACAAGCAATATTCAATATCAAGCAATATTCAAGTCGAATTTATCGACGCCTATAAATCAATAGCTAGTAAGTAAGTTGCCCTAACCTCGAGTTGTTCTGGTCTCGCGGTGCAGGTCTCGCTCACAAGCTTGCTCAGTCAAGCCCAAGGTTTCCACAAACGAACCTTAGAGCAAACAAAGCAAAAATCAATCAAATTAAGTCGATACAGTCGAAACAATCCTAACTAACGTTCGACAAAGCTCAAGAAGCTTCAGAGTACAACATTTAGGCACGAATGGAAGGGCTTTCAGAGTACAACATTTAAGCTCAAGAAGCTTCAGAGTACAACATTTGACTCGATTCAAGTTTTGTACAAAAACACTTTATTCGCTAAAACGTGCATAACTCGAGCTACAGAACTCGGAATGACACGAAACCGGTGCCAAAATTTCGACAATTGAAAGAGCTACGCAATGGCTCAGGTCATAGAGACCCAAAAATTATTTTTGGATACGGTACCCAAGCAAATAGGTTTCGGCCACTATGGTAAATAGGGTTTTCGAACTTTTTCTTCGATCTAAATCAATTCCTAGGTATTCTTAGGGGATATCTAGGCCAGGGAAACTCTCAGAAAAATTATCGGGTCGAAAACTGTCGCAGGGGTATTTTGATCAATATTTTTAGCTCGGAAACTCAAAATTAGAATTTCGAAAAACAAATTAGATGGGGTCGATCCTAACGACATTTATAACAACTAATTCTACTAAAGCTAAGCTCAGTCGAGAGTTTTTGATCCAAAAAGTGGAATCTCAGCATAAAAATGGGTTTTTGAGCAGAATTGAAACTCGGCGGCAATTCGGTGAGATTCAACAGAAAACAACCGGATATTCATGCTCTAGAGCACGTAGGCAATAAGTTTAGACACTGAAATCAACTTATTTGGACAGTTTTACAAAAAGCTCAAAACTTTGAGCACAGAAAAACATAGAGAAAAGCGACAGAATTTACGATCAGAGGTAGGGAAAAGCATCAGTACCTCGAGGTCTACGCGTAGCAACGAACGGAACGACGATCGGTCAAGAATTGGAAAAATCACTTTTCTCCTCCTTTCCTCCAAGAAGCTCTCGGCCGTGTGTGTGGGTTTGTGATTTTTTTGTTTTTTTTTCATTTTTCAAACTATATATAGGAAATGGAAAATGCGGAAAAATGAAAATTTCGCGATTCCGATTTTTCCTACTGATTCCAACGTATTTTAGACACGATAATCTTCCCTCTGAATCTTCTAATTCTTCAAAGAAATATCAGTATGATTTTTGGTTTTCGAGGCTTGTTTTTAATGTTTACGGCTTAAAAATGTACTTTATGGTTTTGACCTCGGATGCAGAAACTTCCTTCTGAAGAAAGATTTGGAACGTCGATTAGAGTGGGCGTGCGCGGATGAAATCTTTATTTGAAGCTCCGAATGGAAAAAGTCTTCATCGTCCGTTGATTTTAGGGTTTATGAACTATCAGGGTTTCGGTTTCGGCAAACTTCCGAGTATTGGAATTTGTCGTTCGTACATTCCAGAGTTTCGTATCGAAACGCTCGTTTATAGACGAATAAGAGAAATTCTAACATTTCTCTGAAGATTTTTGGAATTAGTTTCCATCGTACCTTAAAGAGTAAATTAGCTATTTACAACTTCTATCGACTTTGATACAATCCTTAGCTTTTTCCTGAACTTTCTCCTTCACAAATCTATCCCATTCAATAAACACTTGTTCAGGTTTTCCTCCACGTTACCTCGAATTAATCGTGAAAAAGGAGTTTTATTCGGTTTATTCCAAACTTAAAAACTTGGGTCTCACATTCTGTTTGTCTCGCATTTTCAGCAGTCGCGAAGTATGCAGTGTTGAAGCCCGGGGGATCGTCCGGACCGACCAATCTCTTGGGAGTGACCTTCTTGAAAGCTCCCATCCCACTGAGGTCAATCCCCTCATAAAGATATTGGATTTGAGCTTTGGCGAGGAAGAAACCGCGACCACGCTCTTCCACGACATCGGCAACAGCCCTGGTCGCCAGCCGCGACCGGAGAGTTCTGACCTCAGAATCCGTACGGTATCCCGCGTCGGCAACATCTTTGGCTTTTGTTTCTAATTCAGATTTCACCTCGGCGAGAGATTCGTTTGTCGACCTCAATTCACTTTGAAGGAACGCGATCTCTTTGTCTTTGACGAGGCAGGCAGCCCTGCCCGCGACAATCGCCTTGACCTTTGCCCTCAATTCCTGCTGCAAACCGTCCCGCTCGTCCTCCAGTTCCTCCGCTCTACCTTCAACAGCGGACAAGTCATCCTCGCGATAACTCATCTCGTGACCCAAATTGTTCAGTTTGGTCACTTGAGCCGCTACCTGAGTCAGCAACTTGTCGCGCTCGCCAAGCACTTTAAGTGTAGCGTGGCGATAACCCTCAGCCCTTTGGCGAAGCTCTTCAACTTCAGCGGCAGTGGCCGAGTCCTATAACAGCTTGGCGAAGAGACACCCCGCACGCAAAAGGCTTGAGATGGCTTCTCGCGCCACACCGTCAAGATCAGGATCCTCAGTTCCTCTCATATTGGCGAAGAACGGGTCAGATAGCATGAAGTCGACAAGGGAGGGTCGTGGACTTGGAGAACGACACATCTTCTCGTTAACAATCGTATGGCCAGCGACAGGGGAAGAACGTTGAAGCGGAAGCAAGGCAGCGGGGGTTTGGTCTCCACTGTCGGGACTCATGGTGGGATCAGGGGAGACCCTAGGTGGGTTTGCCTTGGTTTGATGACATGAATGATCGGGAGAAAGGGCGTTTGAGGAGCACGAGAGGGAACATCTTCAGGAGCATTCTGATCGGCGACGACTTCCTCAGAAAAGGGCAAGGGCTCCACATCGCCCGCAGGATTTAGCTTTTCTCCGCCCCCTAGGTCTTGGCGAGGGGCAGATGCGTCACCAGCCTTGGATCTCTTGGTTTTCTTTCTTTTCTTTTCCAACTTCTAAGGCGAAGAAGCTTCGACCCCAGATTTTCAATCTGCGCCAGAAATGTCCCTTTTGGATTTCTTGGGTTTTCTTGGGTGGGAGGGTTGAGCAGCACCGTCATTGGGCCTTGGGACCAGATCGCCAATTTTTGGTGATGGGGCGGTGCCCGGTATTGACTCTCCAGACCTAGCGGCATTTGGGGCGGCCACGGCTGTGTTAGAGAGGGCAGGGTCAATCGAAGAAGATCCTTTGGCTTCTTTGAAGGGGGAACGGCAGCCTCGGCATCAGAATCGGCGACGGCGCGTTTCCTCTTAATTCTTCTGGTATTAAAAACAGGAGGGAACTCAAGTGAATCGGCAGCCAGGGCGCGCCGCAACGCGACTTCAGTAAAGTTTATCCCTGCTAAAAATGAGCGGAGGGTGTTTTCACGAGCAGCTTCAAGCAACTGTGACTACTCAAGGATGGGGAACCCAGTAAAAAAGCCAAGTATGGCTTTGTCTTCGTTGCTCAGTGACACATCGGACGGTAGTGGAACGTCGCGAGGGCTATCAGTCCAGTAAAAAGGGACTAGAGCAGTCCCGTCCCGGCGAGTGAAAGCCTCAGGGTAGGTAGGATGCACGAGTATGCGGAAGTATCGGCGCCCAGGCCCCTTCTTGACGTTGCTCTTGTAAGGGTAGAGGCGCTGCCGGCCCGTACGGGATTTCAGAGAAACCCACCCAGGAGTTGGGGTCTTCAAGGATTTCGGCTCCACGCCGTAAAAATAGAAGAAATGGGAGGTCTTCGCTTCAAGACCGACGCCGTTGCAGAGAATTTCGAAGCATCGAATGAAAGCCCAAGCGTTCAAATGAAGTTGGCTCGGGGCTACGTTGATCTCCCTCATAACCTGACAGAGGAAGGGAGAGAAGGGTAGTTTGATTCCCAGATCAATGAAGAAGTACTCATAGACATAAAAGAAGTGGGGCTGTCCGGCGCCTTGCTCGATCGTGCGGCACTTCCAGGGATGACGGATGCCCAAGCCCCGGCCGGTGATGAAGACATCTTCAAGAGACTTCTCATGGAAAAACCCGCCGGCCTGGCGGGCCGACTCGGCGATGGACTTGTCGGTTGACAACTAAGAAGGTTGGCAGATGGCCTTCTGAGTGGGTTCTTGAGTGGTAGACTGGGGAAGGGTGGAGAAGACTTGGTGCCAGAAAGCGTTCTTCTCATTTTCGCTGAGGGCAAGCCCCTCAGCGGGAGGAGGGTGAACCGGAGCGGGAGACGCTTGAGCAGTGCTACGGGATCGGGAGGATCCTTTGGTGCGGCATTGGGGAGTCATTTCTCGCTAATAAAGAAAGTGAAAGGACGAGAGGGGAGGGAATGCAAAGTTGTCAACTCCAGCAAAGTGTTAGGATTCCAGAAGTGGTAAGCGAGAGAAGGAAGAAGAATTTAAAAGTTGATATCAGAAACGGTTGGCGAATCGTGCCTTATCACGACAAAGGTGGAATGATTACTCAAGGGAGCGTGGTGCGGATTTCGGGAAACGAAGGCAACGCATTAAATGAAAAAGTACAACGGTTGAAGCTGATTGTTTTGAATTCAAATTGTCAGGCTTTACCGTGATTCGAAAGGACGTTTCAAAGATAGCAGTTGGGATTCAGTGGATTCGCTGACACTAGCGCCACTTCAGGGCGCGACGCGTGGCGAAGGCTCGGCACATGTCAAAATGTCACGATTCAGAGCACGCGCATAGCTATAGTGGGGCGAGCGGACCAAATGCCATCGCCACAAGCTCACTTGTGGACTCAGACCGCCCGGAGAAGAGGAGCACAACAAAAGTTTGAGATGTAGATTTTAAAAGCTTTACTCGCCGAGCCATGTGGGCCATTAATCTCCGTTTTTAGACCTTAGGTTTTAGCGTTGGATAGTTTCTTATGGCCTTCGCCCTAGTTTTTCTGCTTAAAGACACACTTAGCTCTCATGCTTCGAGCTCGGTGTCTTGTGGACTTGTGGACTGGGTGAGACCCCAGGGTCCCTTGCCCAGGAGCGCTGGCCTCAGGCGAGGAGTGCACCAGAGACTTGGGCCTCCCTCCCCGAGGCCCAATTGGCCCATTAAGGTACATCAGAGGCGCCAAGCCCAACTCCACACCTATAAATAGGGGACGGTTATCAATTGTAAGGGACTCTTAGCTCATTTGTGAAATAACAAGATTGAAACTCAGTTTCTCTTTCCCTCTCTAGCGGTTAGAACTTCACTCTCTAAGCATTCATTTCACTTTCCTCATACTTTGGGTACTATACCCCTATTCTATGTTCTTGGATAGAACACCTACTGGGTTAGAGGGTCCGGAAGACCCCCCGGAAGTCGCTGAAGTCGATCTCGGGGATGCTGTGGAACAAGAGAAGAAGATTTAATGTGTTAATTTATTTTGAATAATTGTAATGCCGCTTCTTTTTACTTTGTTTAATTGTTATCGTCGTACTTTCATCTTTAAATTAACCAGTTAAGTTTTACTTCCTACGTCTGTTTTAACGCTTCTCACGTTTTTCTCACTCTCTCACGCACCCCCTTTCAGGTTTTTTTTTGTTTCTGAATTACGTTCAACGACATTGGTGGTGTGTTGGGTTTAACTAGGACTTTTGCTCAGTTTTTGAACTGAGGCTTTGTTCACACCATATTTCCCGTAAGATCAGGCGTGGCCTGGCCAGCTTTGCTTGGCGAGGACTTATAGTCGCTCGAGTCCTAATGGCCATATAGGTTGCTCGAGGCTAAGCCTAGTTAGGTTCGCTCGCCCATATTTCGGGGAGGTTTTGTGGATAAAAAGCTTATCCGCACACGTCGCCGACGAGTGACGGCAAGTTGCGTCGGCTTTTCCGGAGCGATCCCCAGACATAAAGGTCGTGTTGGGATCGCCACCTTCAGGGAATTCTTCCCACCTAGCTCTTGCCGCAATTCAGTGTGATTGAAATGGCTGGATACAATTTTTGTATTTCCAATCAGACGTTATAGTCAACAAACTCCCGAGATGGAGAACAAGAACGTGTCTTTATTTTTACTATTTAGGCGTTTTTGCCATTTATCATTTAGGCGTTATTTGCCAACAAACTCTCGAGATTGAGAACAAGAGCTTGTCTATGTTTTTAGTCCATCAGTCTTCGTGAGCCACACTCAGCTGCTCGCCCTTGCGCCAAGCTGGGCTTTCCCTTAAGCTTCAACTGTAATAGTACCTCAGACTCGCTGCATTCCAAGACCGTGGCACCCGCCTCCCATCTAAGCTTTCTAGGTGATAGGCCCCCTTCCCCAATTCTTCAAAATCCTGTAAGGGCCCTCCCAAATCGAGTTTAGCTTGTTTCCCGTGTTCCCGGTTCGCTTCTTAAGCACCAAGTCCCCCTCCTGCATCGCCCTTGGGCGAACCTTCGTGTCATATTTCGCTGCAGCTCGCTGCTTCATTGCAGCCTCTCTGATACGAGCCTCATCCCGCGTTTCAGACAACAAGTCTAGTTCTATTGCCATGTTGGAAGGGTTCTCGCCTTCAAACTGCGGTGCCGTCCTCCATGAGCTGATGTCTATCTCCACGGGTAGCATGGCGTCCGCGCCATAGGTCATCCTGAAAGGGGTCTCTCCTGTTGTCGAATGTTGTGTTGTGTTATAGGACCAGATCACCACCGGAAGTTCGTCCAACCAAGCTCCCTTTGCTTCAAAAAGTCGACGCTTTGAACCCCGCAAAATCACCTTATTAGCTGATTCTGCCTACCCATTTGTTTGGGGATGCTCCACTGAAGAAAATCTTCTCTGGATACCCATCTCTTCACATAATTCCCTCGCCTGATTACTTGCAAACTGCGTTCCATTATCTGAGACAATCGCCCTCGGGACCCCAAACCGGCACACGATTTTCTTCCAGTAAAAGTTTACGATCTTGCCTGTAGTAAAGCTTGCTAGGGGTTCGGCTTCCACCCACTTGGTGAAGTAGTCCACCGCCACGAGGATGAACTTCATCTGTGACCTGGCGGTTGGGAAAGGTCCGACGAGGTCAACTCCCCACATGGCGAAAGGCCATGGCGAGCAGATCGTGGCTAACTGCTCCGGCGAGGCCTTGGGTAAGTCTGCGAATATTTGACACTTTTCGCATTTCTTTACAAATTCCGCACAATCTTTCCTTATCGTGGGCTAGTAAAATCCTGCCCTAAGAACCTTGCTCGCCAGGGATCTTCCTCCTATGTGACTGGCGCAAACCCCCCCGTGAACCTCTGCCATAACGCTCTCGTACTTACCGGGCGGGAGACACCTTAAGAGGGGCGAGCTGGATCCCCTTCGGAAAAGCGTACCATCAAGTAGTGTATAATGCCCTACTTCTCGCCTTTGCTCTTTTGTGTACTTCATTACCCCACTTGGCTCTCCCGCCAAGATATCCACGATGAGGTCCATCCAGGTGTTTTGGCGGTCAACAGAGGCCACCAGTTCCCCTTCTATGCTTGGATTGGCGAGTGTCTCCTGAATCACACTACGATTATTTCTGGGCTTTTGAGTGCTCGCCAGTTTCGCCAGGGCGTCTGCCATTTGATTCTATGTTCTCGGCACAAACTCGACCACTACCTCCTTCAATCGACTCATCAGGAGCCTAACGCGCTCTAGATACTTCATCAAGGCAGGCTCTTTCACTTGGAATACTTCATTCACTTGGTTTTCCACCAACAATGAATCTGTCCTTACCAGCAAACTATCGATCTGAACCTCGATAGCCAACTTCAAACCTGCAATTAAAGCTTCATATTCTGCCTGATTATTACTAGCCTTAAACTGAAACCTTGGAGACTGCTCTAGGACTAACTCCCCAGGCCCCTGCAGCGTGCCCCCTGCTCCACTCCCGCTCTCATTCGATGACCCATCAATGAAAAGCGTCCATTGCGTGTTTACCCTTTCGCCGACTTCTGGTGTTAATTCTACCACAAAATCAGCTAAAGCCTGTGCCCCAACCTTTCCTCTCTTGTCGTACTGCAAACCATACTCTGATAGTTCCACCGACCACGCGACGAGCCTTCCTGATAAGTCCGGCTTCTGTAGCACCTGTCTCAAAGGTAGATCAGTTCTTACTTTAACCTGGAAGCTTTGGAAGTAAGGCCTTAGGCGCCTGGCAGCAACGAGTACGGCGAGTGCCGCTTTTCTCTATTTTTTGGTATCTGACTTCCGCCCCCTGAAGCGTATGGCTTACAAAGTAAACTATTTTTTGTTCACCATCTATTTCTTGAAGAATTATTGAGCTGATTGCGTGGTCGCTGACGGAGAAATACAAATGTAAAGGGAAACCTTGAATGAGCTTCGATAGAACGGGCGGTGCAGACAACATCTCCTTAAGGCAATTGAAGGCTTCCTCGCATTCTGGACTCCACTCAAAAGCTGTGTTTTTCTTGAGACATTTAAAGAACGGGGCTGACTTGTCGCCCGAATGAGGGAGAAACCTGGAAAGGGTCGCAATCCGCCCTGTCAGGCGCTGCACCTCTTTCACACTGCTTGGGCTCTTCATTTCCTGAATTGCTTTGCACTTATCCGGATTGATTTCAATTTCCCTTGATGTTATCATAAAGCCTAAGAACTTCCCACCTTGTATCCCATAAGAACATTTTTCCGAGTTGAGTCTCATATTATGCTTTCGGAGTCTGCCAAAAGCTTCGGACAAGTCTTCATGATGATTGGTTCCTAAAACCGACTTTACGATCATGTCATCGACGTAAACCTCCATGTTCCTTCCCACTTGATCTTCAAAAACCCTATCCATCAGCCTTTGGTATGTCACCCCGACATTCTTTAATCCAAAAGGCATCGTTTGATAGCAATAATTCACTCTGGCGGTCATGAAGGCTGTCTTGTCCTCGTCTAGTGGGTGCATCTTGATTTGGTGATACCCTGAATAGGCATCCATCAGACTTAGCAGCTCATTCCCGGACGCCCCATCCACCAACTTGTCGATGCTCGGCAGCGGGTAAGAATCTTTAGGACACGCTTTGTTCAGATCCGTGTAGTCCAAAAACATGCGCCATTTTCCATTTGCCTTTTTCACCATCACCACGTTCGCCAACCATGTCGGGTATTTGATTTCTCGAATAAAGTCTGCCGCCAGCAATTTGTTAACCTCTTGTTGAATCGCTTTTTCCTTTTCATCGCTCATTCGCCGACGCGTCTGGGTTATTGGTTTGACGCCGAGATTCAATGCCAGCCTGTGGCAAATGAAGTTTAGGTCTATTCCAGGCATGTCTTTGTGACTACAAGCAAAAAGATTCAGATTTTCACATAACAGTTTTGATAACCTTTGTTCTTGATTCTCAGTCTACCTGGTTCCAATTTTGAGGATTTTCTCGCCAAACTTCAATTCCTTAGTTTCTTCGATCGGCGTGGGCCTGTTGACTCGCCTCTCGCCTCTCGGATCTAGGTCTTCCTCCGGCACGTCGACCTCGTTGCACCGGTGTCCTGTCGAAGCACTCTTTTTCCCGTATCGTTCCACTGCGTTGCAATAGCATTCCCTGGCACTCTTCTGGTCCACAACTACTCTTCCGATTCGCCCATTTGGTAACGGATACTTGACCGCCAGATGTGCTGTTTGTAACATTCCACATTTTACTATTTAGGTTAGAAAAATATTTTTACACTAGTAGAATTAATTTCCAATTATATAGGTAATATATGTATATATATATAAAATAAAATAGTAATATAAAAATAAAAAGAGAGTTTCACGTAAGACAAAAAAAAAATTATATATATATATATAAATATTTTATTAGTTTCTTAGTTATTTTGAGCACATGATTCTTGTGCTCAATCTTGGCCATACAAGTGGCCATTTTGATGGCTAAATCATGGCCCTTCATTCTCAAATTTTTCTACAAGATTCTAGAAATTAATCTTGACCATCCAAGTGTGCCCTTTGTTGGCTTCATCTTGATCATCCATTCCATGATGCAATCCTAGCCGTCCAAGTATGCCCCATGAATACTAAATCTTAGCCATCCATTCCTAGGGGCCTCAAGTATAAATAGCCCCTTCCTCTTCACTTCTCCACACCACACACACTTCACTTCACTCTCCTTCTCAAACACACACACCTTCACTAGCCTTCATACTCTTATTAAAGTTAGATAGTCTAAATTAGCAAACTAACTTGTAGTGACATACCAAGGAGAGGAGGCTTCAAGGAGATATTCAAGTCAAGCTCAAGATTTTTGAGAGGTAAGGGGGGATAAATTTCAAGTAGTTAATAAGAATGTGAATGATAGAATTGCATATTAAATTTTAAGAAAATTTAGGAGATGAAGATTTAATTTGAACGGTTCTGAAACTATAGTTGAAACTATAGTTGCTGGTAGAACTTGTATGATTTAAGTTTTAACATACTTGATGTTAAATTGTTCACTTAATTAAAGTCTGAATACAGAAAATTAAATTATCACCTTTGTCGTGAAGGATCATAGTTTTTTTTTTTTTTTAGGAAAAAGAAAACATAATAAATTGATGCAAACAACTTATAGCAGTAACACTGTCATGTAACTAATAATTTGATAACAAAATGAAAAGTAGAAACTTCATTTAGAAAGGGATATTTTTATGATCAGAATAGCACTGCCAATAAGTAAAATGTGTAGAAGAAAAAGAAAAAGAATTATTAAACCTAAGAGAACTAGATATATACATAACGATAAGTCAAAATTTGGATACAAACTATTATATTAAAAATTGTGCTCGTATGTGATGTTAATCTATATAGTATTTGAAATTATAATAGTGCCACTGTTACGAACTAACAATTTAATAATCTTTGAGATCCTAAAACACTGTTATTTCATAATTGGAGTGAAATGGATTGGTAAATGCAAAATGCAAGGTAAAAAAATTAATACTAAATGCCATTTACATGTGGTTAATTTTTAGTCATGTTTTATACGTATTTTGAAGTAATAAGGAGGACTAAAATTGAGCATGCATCATTGAAGGTGTCTATTGGTAAGGAAGCTTATTTGATAATAGTGGGTTCCGATGTTAAATTCCGGAACGTTATTATTATTTGATATTTGGAATGATATGAATTGAGGTGTTCCGATGTTAAATTCCGGAACGAGATTTGTTCTCTAATGTTGGATATATTATGATGTGTGACTTAAGCTTCCTAAATATGTGTGATTGGGCCCACATGCATTGCATGCATTAGTTGAAGAAGGAAGAGATGAAGTCCAGTATTAGTAGTGCACAGTGTGGTATGGGACACATTGTACACTATGAATCCTGGAGTAGGACGGAGGTAATTTTCTTGCATACACATCATGCATCTCATAGCATCATTAAATCTTAATTTGGAAAATTTAAACTTACCTAATAATTTAATTTATTGTGTTAAGGTAAAATATTCTTTTCTAAATTCTTATTAATCTCTTGTATATTTATCTCACCCTTACACTGTTTTTTTTTAGGATGGACATTCCAATCATCAGAGTGCACTTAGACTTTGACTACATAGAAGGGATATGGGACTATAGTGAAATAAATCGCCAATTTTTGTTTTATGGAATAGTGGGAATCAACTTCACCAGACCTGATATGGAGCTACCATATTATCCGCTGACTCTTCCTGCCATGATTTCTTTTGTCATGCCACCAGGTGTTTATATGGATCCGCCGCCATTACCACCATCCCCTATTTCTGTGAGCGGATCTATTTCCCCACCATCTGTCAACGGACACCTTTGACCCTTGACTTGTACTATCATAAACTCTACTACCTATGTATAATGTAGCTGCATAAATGTGACTGCTAACCTAGTAGCCTGGTATAATAGCATAACCCAACCTATGAGTATGTGCTTGAGAAGCTAACCTTGTAAAGTAGCATAACAACCTAGCCTGAGTGTTGTGTGTATGTAACTCCTCGTATGTAACTCTGAAGTTGATGTATAATATATCTCTAGTAGTTACTTAAAGATTTTATGTGTGCGCAAGTGAACTAGTAAAAAAATAATATATATATATATATATATATATATATTAAAAAAAATGGCCAACTATATATAATTATTAAATAATGAGAAACCTAGTCCTTACACTGTTGAGATCACGGCGCACAGACGATTCAAGGTGTTCTGACCGATTTTCATGTTGTAGGATCCCACCGCCCCTAGGATTATGTATCTCACCTTCAATGTTTTGGCGTTCTCAAATTCACCAAATGTAGTATCAAGGTCGAGAACGCCCCTGTAATTGCTCACCTGCAAACCCCACAAGAGTTCCCGCGTAGGGAGTGAGGTCTTCTTCTTTCAAACCAAAACGTTCAAACGCATCACCGTAAATGATGTCCGTCGAACTTCCTTCATCCAGCAGCACTCGCTGAACATTGAGTTGGTTGACACGCAGTGGGACCACAATCAGATCATCCAGATGTGGCTTTATTCCGCGGAAGTCCGCGGGCGAAAATCTAATATCCGGGTGTGAAAAACCAAAAGGAGTCTCCGTGACCGCGTTCACCGCCCTTGTGTAACGCTTCCTTGCTGCACTAGTGACTCCACCTCCACCGAATCCTCCAGCAATCGTGCTCACCTCCTTAGTCGTTAAGGCTCAATCCCTCTGAGGTCTGGTTGGTTCCCCTACCACTATTAATCGCTCCACCGCGCGCAGCAAATTGCGACACTCCTCTATATCGTGGCCTGTTGCTCGGAGGTAAGCGCACCATTCTTCCCCATCCGGCTGCTCCTGGCGGTTATTAACGTCGCAGATTAATCATTTCCAATCTCTGTGAGGGCCCGCTGTCTCGAATGTCAACAATTCATCTCCCAATTCATCGTGCTGCCTTCCGTATGAATGACGCAATGACGAACCGCACGCGTGTCTCAGCCTTTCCTTCCTTTGTTGACGACGGGCTTCCATTAGGCTTCACCAGCAAACCAAGAATTACACCAAAACTTCGGAAAACCGAAGAGAATTGCACGGAAAATCGAACTTCTCTCAACCAAATCACAATCCACGTAGTCCGTGAATCGAAGTCTACCGATCCCCACAGACGGCGCCAAATGTTTTATCCAGGAACATAGAGATGAGTTACGGTACCCATGGTGAGAGGATCGTGAAGTGAGAATCTAGAGAGAGTGAGAGCGTAACCGCTTAGAGAGAGAATGTAACTGAATTTCAAGTTGTTATTTCTCAAATGAGCTAAGAGTCCCTTACAATTGGTAACCGTTCCCTATTTATGGATTCAAGGATTGGGCTTGGCGCCCCTAACTTCCTTTAATGGGCCAGTTGGGCCTTCAGGGAGAAGGCCCAACTCCTTGGCTCGCGCATCGCCCCAGGCTGGCGCGCCTGGGCGAGGGACCCTAGGGTCTCGGCCTGTCCAAGGAGAATGAGAAACTTCAGATCACTAATGGAAAGCTGCAGGAGGAGGTAACGTTACTGAACTCAAAGCTTGAAGGTATGAAAAAGTCTATTCGTATGATGAATAATAGTACTAATGTGTTAGAGGAGATTCTGGAAGTTCGGAAAACAGTTGGAGATATGGAAGGGATAGGCTTCAGCTACAAGAATGCAAATAAGTCTGTTTCATCTGAAAAACAAACTAAGCAACCAATGTCAGACCCAATGTTGCATCATTCTGTACGACATGTGTACCCTCTGTTCCGAAAATCCAAGAAATCTACTTGGAGATGTCATCACTGTGGAAAACTTGGTCATATAAGGCCCTACTGTTACAAGCTATATGGATATCCTCAGTCTCATGATCAACCAAGGACTAATCCACAAGTAGCTCTAGTATGGAAAAAGTGGAAACCTAAACAAGGAGTTAGAGTCAAGTTCTTCAGCGAGGAAGAGATGTCTCCACAACCATCTAGGGTGAATAGATCATACTCAAAGGATGTTGCTCTTCTTAAACCTCAGAGTTCTGGTGTAGATGTTATGAAGGAGTGGAGGAAGAAATTTGTTGCTGCAAGTTCTCGTGAAGTCTCAAATGCACCAGTAACTGTTCATGCAAGCATAGGTGAATCTGTAAGTGTAGATCCTAATGCTATTGTGCCTAATGTGATTCATGAGATATTAGTTGAATCTGTTTCTGTTCCCAATGTTAAACCCCATGGTGAGACATTAGTTGAGACTACTTCAGATGTGAATATGGGACCCTCTACTGGAAATCCAAACCCCATTGTTGACACATCTGAACTTAATTTCCAAATCCATCAATCTACCTTGGGTTCTGAACCATCTACCGGTTTTAAGAAGCCAGTTATTGAAAATGTTCATGAATTGTTGTCATTCTTGTCTTAGAAGTGATGGTTTGTTTATGTTGTGCACCCTTTGCCAAATTTGTGTTAAAAAGGGGGGAGTAGTTTGGTGAAGAATATGTGTTGTTTCTGTTGTTGTGAAGACACTTATGTTTTCCTACTTGGTAGCTTTGGTCTGTAATAATTTGAAGACACTTTCAAGACAAGGCAAGTAACCGGTTGTGTTGTACTCCAAGCTGCTACTGTTTATGTTCAAGTTGCTACTGGTTTACTAGTTTGCTTTTGTTGGATAGTTAGTGTGTGTTGCTGCTATGTTCTTTGTTCCAACTATGCCCTTTGGAGTATGATTGTTGTTGGTATGGATGCATCATTTGAGGGGGAGTTCTGCTGCTAAGGGGGAGCTTTGGTTCTCTATGTTTACCCTCTCGGATTCTCAAGTTGTTTTAGACAAAATTTGACAAAGGGGGAGATTGTTGTCTTGCATTTTGTCAAAAACAACCTGATGTCGAAGCAGATGCCTTGACATCTGATTTCGTGAAGCTAGGACATCGGTCCTTTGCTTGGAACGTGATTGCGGGCCCTTTAAGATCTTATGAACATATATTTTTTAAAGTTACTTGAGGTTCAAGTAGCAGTACCAGAAAGGTTTTAATTGTGGGTGAGTGGACTGTAAGGAGTGTCCATGTTCCCGAGACGACTTTCCGAAGATTAAAAGAAGCTAAGGCTTCAGGCCCCCTATATGCCGAGGCATGCCCGGAGGTTCCGTCCACCCGCTCCTGATCCGCCACCACAGCCTCAGTCGGAGGTGGATCCAGCGCCCCAGGCCGGATTGTGTCCCGATCCGCAGGTTGTTGTGGACCCTATGCCCCAGGAGAAGCCATTCCGACCCGTGCCGATCCGAGTTAGGAGCCCAGATGAGCTCTTTACGCCTAATCAAGCACCTTAGGAGCCATTAGGTTCTCCGCCCCGGAGGACTGCGCCTCGTCTCAGGTCGACATCAAGGAAGAGGGTGCGGTCACAAAGTTTTTCCAGAGACGCCCGAATCTACAGACAGCGGTTCGTGAAACCCGATGGATTGGGAAAGAGAGTGCCTATGCCAGTGCTGAAGGAGGGGAGCAGTGGTGACATGGAGGAGGATCCGGAAGAGGAGGAGGTTGGGGAGTGAAGCCGTATGGTCCGATGATAGTTCTCACCAGTTTTCTTAATTAATTAAGTTTATGTTTGATGATGCCTTGTGGGGGATGTGTATACCCTAACTTGAACGCTCTCTTGTTTCAGTCATTCGAACTTATAGTGGCCTTGGCCACGTATGCTATGTGTTTAATGTTTCATTGTGTGCTAACTTGCTTGCCTTTAGGTGTACGATCATCCATTTGGAAAGGTTAGAGGGGAACTCTGCGGCTGTGAGAAGTCGTAAGTGGTCTCTGAATCAATGCATCATTAGAACGGTAACCCTAACACTAACACTAATGCGGAAATAAAAAACGGCTCACTCATTCATAAGTGATAGGAGTTGGGTATTCAATACGTCACTTGTGAAAGAGGGACGCCACACTTAACCCTTGCAGTCGCCCACCTGGGTGTCCCTAAAAGCCAGGCCCGCCCGCAAGCGCTTTAACCCCTTCTGGTCCAACGTCAAAGATACTTTCACATGGAAATACTTCAAGATTGCAGCGTCCCACGAGTACCCCGAGGCTTTTACTCCGAGAGATGGCACCGCCCGCTTTCCTATTTCTGGACGGACAAACCCGTCAGGATTGCTGACCTGCCATAAAGCTCCTTGACTAAGGAGGGCAATATCATCATCAGCTTCTTCGCCAAGATTCCTATTTTGGACTGTGCTTACGTTATTGAGGAAGCTAAAAACTCATTGACCCCCAAATACCTAGGTCGCCAGACTCCCACGCTTTTCCATGTTTCGTCACTCTTATACTTTAGTTGTGCTTTATTTGCGCTTTACTTACCCTTATTCTTTTTGTTGAACAGAAAACATGAACTTCCCCAGTGCTGATCTCCTGACAGCTTTCGAGAAAAAAGAAGGTCGCCCCTTTTCGCCCGCAGTTCAACAAGGAGGGCGACAAAAAGAAACGTCCTCATCAAGATGACGACGGTAATGCCGGCTCATCGCCGACCCAGAAGAAGACCTCCCAAACCGCCACCTCTGATCAGGGGAGGCCCAACCAGCCGACCGCTTCAAAGGCCACCGCCGCCACATCATCTTCTCAACGAGTGGAGGCAGCGACTCAAACTGCTCAGAATCCTAACACTATCGATTCTTTAAGTAGGGCCGGGACCTCACCCCATCTTGTTATACCCGCTGGTCAAGTCCTGAAACCCCTCACCAACCAAACTCCGCCACTGCCTTCTGGTCACCAGCAAACTCCCAACATAACTGAGAAAACTGAGATTCCACCCTCCCTTTCCCTTTCCTAAGCCAGCCTTGAAAGGATGGAACAGGTGGTCTTGCGCCAAGGTCTGGTCAGAGTAGCCGAGGGAGCCCTGGCGACCTTGCTTCATGCCTTCCACCGTTATCGTTCTTCCGCAGCGAGTGCTGAGGTTCTGCGGCGAGAAGTGAGCCAACTCCGATCTTCCAACTCTTTGTGCAACGAAAAATGTGAGGTGTGGAGGCTCAGGTGGCGACCTAGAAGGCCGTCCTTGAGGAGAAATTGGCGCAGTAGGTTAATCGAGCCACAGTTAGCTTGGAGTTCTAGGACAAGATGATCCTTAAGTTAGAGAACGCCTTGGAACTCAAACAAGACGTGCAATCGGAGGTCGTCGCGAAGGATGAGGCGCTAATCTCAAAAGACCAGATCATCTCTGCCAAGGATGCAGAACTTAATGCTCTGCGTAACGAGCTAGCCAAGAAAAACGAGGTTCTTGCCATGATGGAGGCTCAAGACAAGACTGACGCCAGAGCCCTTGTGGAGAGGTTAAGGCACGAGGCCGCCGTGGTTGCTGCCGAAGAGCGTGGTCGTGGCTTATTTCTTGCCCAGGCCCAAGTTCAACATCTTTATAAGCAGCTGGACCTTTGTCCGAGTGGGAGCGTTCAGAAAGATTACTCCCGCCGGCTTGGACGACCTTGAAGACCCTCCGGGTTTTACCACCGAACGATTCCTGCACTCCGAAGGCGAAGAAGAAAACGTTTAACAATTTTATTAATAAATGATTGTAACTGTCGTTTACCTTTGTTTGTAATTTTGACCGCCCTTTGGGGGCTAACTCTTAATGAGAAACAGTCGCTATTTCAACTTCTTTTGTCTGACGTTCTTCTCGCTTCCTCGTTGTGTCCGACGTTGCCAGTTTGCATGTTTTTAGCTTAAATCTGAATTACGTTTTTTACGACAAGGAAAGTGTGTAGGGTTTAACTAGGACTTTTGCTCATTTTATTTGAACCAAGGCTTTTGTTCACACACTTTTCCCGTAAGAGCAGGTGTGGCCTCGCCAACTCTACTCGGCGAGGACTTACAGTGGCTCGGGTCCCAATGGCCATTTGGGTTGGCGGAGGCTTGGCCTAGTTAAGGATGCTCACCCTTATACGAGGAGACTTTTTTTGGATAAGAAGCTTATCCCACACGTCGCCAACGGGTAGCAGCGATTACGCCGGACTTTCCAGAGCGAACCGTAGACATCAAGGTCGTGTTGGGATCGCCGCCTTCACGGAAGTTTTCCCACCGTGCAACCGCTACAATTCAGTTATTTCGCAGGAGTTTTGCTGAGAATATCCTTTTGTATTGATTTGAAAAAAATGTAATGCCTCATTATAAAACTCCCGTGGTGGAGAAAAAGAGTACATCTTTATTTTTAGTCCTAATTTCTTTTGCTCCAAGCTCGCCATTCTGGTACCAGGTCCCTGCTCGTCCCGCTTCTCTGACTCTTTAGTCCTCCATCATCAGTTAGGGCACCTCTCCATGCATCCCATCTTTCATCCCTGAGGTACTTGCCACCCAACCCGCCTCCTCTAAGAACCGATCCTCTCGCCCGGATTTTCTGTGAAGATACCGGTTTTTACCAAGCTTGAACTTATCCTTAAGTTGTCGGGTTGGCTTGAACTTTGTCAGCCCTGCCGCCTCTCAATGTACCATTTTCTCTTTTCCTTTGCTCTTCAGGCGGTCCTCCTGACGCACTACCCCTATTTTTTCTGATTTTCCTTGACCACCGCCCTTCCGAACACCCTTCCTATTTCCCTTATTTCTGCGGTGAGGACTCTGGAAGAGCGATGCCGGCTTCCGGGGGATTAGCCCCTTCATCTTGGGTGGTTCCCACTTGGTGTCCTTCTCGTTCCATTCGAAAAGATCCAAATTATCTCCTAGTAGCTTCTGTAGACCCTCTTGTTCCTTTGTGAGCCGAGGCCCGACCGCTGGAACTCCCCTTACAGATTTAAACATTTCAAGGTCCCAAAACCAACTCGCCCTGCATTCCTCGGTTTGAGAGTTGGCGAATTGCGCGCTTCTATCTGTCCTTCTTTGCACTCTTCCTCCATACCGGCTCGCTTCGCGCCCGCCGCTTCTTGCGCTGGTCAGTCGTTCCTGTCTGCTTGCTCTGCCCCGGTTCTGCTCTTTGGTGCCCTCAAAGACCTCAATTTCGTGACACCTGTGACCTGCATCAACCCCCTTCTCGCCATACAAACTCAAACAATTATTGTAACATTCTCTCGCCCGCCTTTGATCAACTGCCATCTTCCCTACCTTACCGCCGTTAAGCGGGTATTTAACCGCCAGGTGAGCAGTTGAAATTACCGCGCACAGACGAATCAGTGTGTTATGACCAATGATAACATTGTACGACACCACTACCTACAGAACCAAATACCTCACTCAGAGAACCTTTGCGTTGTCATTAATACCGAAGATCGTATCCAGATCTAGGTAACCACATACCCCAACTTGTTCTCCTGCGAATCCTACCAAAGTTCTTGTGTTTGGTGTAAGACCCGATTTTAGGGCATATTATTATAGTAATATAGAATAATATTCTGTGAACTATTTGTGTTATATGTGTTACTATGCCTTTAGAAAGGGAAATTATTATTAGGAACATTATTAGACCTTAAAAATATCTAGATGACGATGTACTCATCATTACGGTCGTTTTGACTGTAATATTGCTAGGGTTCGGCGGCAACGACTTTTAGGTCAAAATCGGCCCGATAGCGACGATGAGTTGGCGAATCAAGTCGGCGAGGACGATATCGTGGGCTACACCTTATGGGAGGTTCTGGGCATGATTCTAAGGATATTCCATGAGGAAATATTCCTTTCTTTTATTTTTGAGGGTTTTATTTAAATAAAATAGGGTTTTATTTAAATAAAATGTATTTAATTATTTTAAATATTTTTTGAGTTATTATGAGAGTGGTGCACGAAATTTGGAGCCAAAATTATTGATAAAGTTTTTTAATTTAAATTTGAAGTTTTGATGCATTTAGGAGGGAAATTGTGTATTAAATGCATTAATTACCTTTGGGTTTTTATTTAAATTATTATTTTGAATATTGTTTTGAGAAAATTTGAGCATGGTGAAGGTGGTGGACGGCCAAGGCATGAGGAGGAGGAAAAATGAGTTTTTTGCATGTATTTTCCTTTTCTGGCCAGGTTTTATGAGTGGGGAATTTTAGGGATTTTGGTTCCTTGACTTTCAATTAATGAGGGATCAATGTTTGAGTTTTAAAACATTCAAGGATCTTCTCATATCTGATTGAAAACCTTTTGGACTCATATTTTAATAATTAAAAAGATTAAGGATTTAAATGGTATTTTTAAGAGGGTTTTAATTAGGAAATTTTTTCCTAGTTTGTGTGTGTGTATGGCCGCCGACCATTTATAGAGAGAGAAAGGGGGTTTCTATTTATTTTTTGAAGCCAAGGGATTGTTGGAGATAGAAAACCACAAAAAACTTCTACATTCACAAACTACATACACAAAAAGAAGGATTTCACGTGAAAGAGGCAAGGAAAAGAAGGTTTTGGGCGTGAAGAAAGCAAGGGGGAGGAAGGATTTGCGTGAGGCTCAAAAACAAGGGGATGATTCGAGACTCAGCACCATCATCCATCTTCCTTTCTTCTCAAATCTTGAATAAGGTGAGGGCTTTTCCGGTTTGGGTAGAGTCTAGGCTTTGTGTTGCATGAATCTTGTTGTATGTGTGCAAAACCTCTTGTGATTGATGATATGTTGTCTCTTTAGCATGTAAAACCTTGTATGATCGAGTAGAGCCTTTCTTGAACATGTTATAGGGCCAAAGTTTCTGTTTTTACTTTCTCTAAGGTTTGATGCCATGATCTATGAAACTTTTTAGGTGAAATCATGCCAAACTTGATGATTATCCTTGAATCTATGTTGATAGTCTAAATCATGCGTTTAGAATGAGTTATGTGGTGATAAACATGATGTAAATGTCGCTGGATTTTGTATGGGTGTATGATGAAGCATGATAACAAGTGTTATTGGATGCCCTATAAATGGTATGGCCAAAACCCTAATTTGTTTAGGGTTAGGCATGTTTGATTTCTCTTGTCTATGGATATGAGTTGAGGATAGTTGCTGGATTTTTATACATGATATGTACAGAAGTATGATGACATGATGATTTGATAAATTGATGATGTTTGGCCGAACCCTAATGCTCCCTAGGTTTAGGCGTTTGACCTTGTTTATGTGATGGGAGATGTTTGGTAAATTTTCTGTTTTGGCAAGGATGGGGGAAACCCTAACCTCTCATTAATATGCTATGCATGATGGTTTACTGGTTTACTTATAAATTATGATATTAGTAGCCAAACATAGATATGCGAACTTCGCTTGCAAGTAGTGAATAATATGGTTATAGTGCTAGGGTAGGCTATGGACCATGAGAACGATGGTGTCGTTAGAGACAAACGGTTGCTTGTACGCGAGAGAGAATTTGGGGATTGACTGTGTTGGTCTCCACGTGATAACCATGATTTAGTCATGGGAGAAGGATTGACTGTGTTGGTCTCCTTGAGAACATGTGGATTGATTGTGTTGGTCTCCACGTGACTTGGGTCGTCTGTGTTGGTCCCCTTGTGTTGTTCATCTGCGGATCATTCGAGATTGGATCCAAGGTGTTGAGGTGGTTGTGTGAATGGTGAGGACGTTAGTCTAACTGAACGCTAGGGTTGCTAACTCTAGATATGAGAATACGAGACCGATATTTAACTGTACGATTATCATGAATTGTGTTTATTTGTGACTTATGCATGGGAACTGACCCTCTATTATCTGTTATTTGTTTGTTTTGGGGGGGGGGGGCAGATGACTCTGACAAGGAATGTGGTGCATTCTTGGGAACTGACACTCCGTGATGAGGAAAAGGATGAGGCTTGGATGGCCGATGCATACCAGGTCCGCCGCATCTACGCTTCGGTGCACCAACAAAAAGGGAGAATGGCTTGAATCTCAACTGCATACTGGAAGGGTGGAACTACTTTTCGCACCCTATCGCTTCCAAACACCTTCGCACTTGGAATCAGAACAATCTTCCAACTTAGAGGCTGAGTCGGAGTCGGATCGGTCTGAGGATATGTCGGTAGAATAGAGGGAACCATCAGTGGAACCTGAGGAGCTGCCAAAGACTGAGACGAAAGAGGAGGAGCTTCCACCGCTATAAGGGGAGCCATGGATCTTGGAGAACCCAAGCGACGACAAGCAGAAGGCCCAGAGTTTCTTTATCTTGGCAGCCCGTCAGTACTTCAATAAGAAGGGCGAGATTTACCGAGGTCTGTGGACTCATGGACTCGGGAAAACTCGTAAAGAGAGCCAGAAATTAGCTTTAGCTTTACTTACTATGCCATGTTGGCAATCATTCTTGATCACTAG
Source organism: Lotus japonicus (assembly GCF_012489685.1). NCBI lineage: Eukaryota > Viridiplantae > Streptophyta > Magnoliopsida > Fabales > Fabaceae > Lotus > Lotus japonicus. Next base: position 38,529,856 of record NC_080042.1, read on the forward strand.
GCTTTAGCATTAGTTAGTTTCGATTATTAAGACATTCTTAGCTCTCATGCTTCGAGCTCGGTGTCTTGTGGACTGGGCGAGACCTAGGGGCCCTCGCCCAGGGGCGCTTGCCTCAGGGCGGTAAGTGAGCCAGAGAGTTTGGGCCTCCCCCGAGAGGCCCAACTGGCCCACTAAGGACGGTTAGGGGCGCAAGGCCCAACCCGAAGCCTATAAATAGGGGGCGGTTACCAATTGTAGGGGACTCTTTGTCACGCCCCCTTCCTTAAGTGACGAATTCGCCCTAACTCCATCACTTAGGAGTGAGCACGCGACGTGAAATAGTGAAATTTTTTTTTTCTTTTTCTACTTAGGGTTTTCTCATTAGATCGGGGTCGCAAGAGTAAAGTGTACTGGCGCACCCCTTCTCATCCCCAGGTAGTTGACCTCCTAACCTAAGACTATAGAGAACAACGATATAAACCACACAGAACATACATAACATGCATAGTTGGTGGATGGATCCACCGCATAAGTCTACAGATAAGAAGACAACACATAAAGAGGACATAGCGCCCTCAAGCACATAGTCTGGTACAGGAAATCAAATACAGAAATAGAAACATAAATCATCATCATCATCATCATAAAAAACTCGGATCATACAGCTTCATCCCCTCGGATCTTCCTCCTCTGGATCCTCCTCACTGACTCCCTCACCGGCTGCTGGCCCAGACACTGGCTCTGGTATAGGACCCTGCTCTGACTCTCTGTCTCCGAACGCCTCGCCTCTCTGGAATCTGCGACGGTAAATCCTGGCATCTCGGGAGAATCTAGGGGACCTCACTCGCTTGCGGGCCGTGACCCGAAAGCAACACAAGTTCCTCCGGGGTGGAGGAGATCCCATAGACTCCTGGGTCTGCGGAACCCTCTGATCAGGAGATCCCTGTGGACTAACCACGGTGACTGGTACGGCTGGGACAGGCTCTCCGGTCTCCATAGGCTCGCCTGTATGTGGGTATGGCACCTGTGGGCTGCCTGGATGATATGCCCCAAGTTGATGCAAGGGCTTGATGGATCGTCTAGGATGATTTTAGGACTTGAGAAATCAGAGTTGGAAGGGAAAAACAAAGAAGAATTTCGTGCAAGGAAAAGATGGACAGAATTGGAATGGAACTTTATGGATATGGAAGTGCAGACGTCACACAAAGGTGGTGGCAAACCTTTGATAAGTCAAGGTCTTGAATCACTCAAGGGATATGAGAATCACTCTCAACAAACTGAACTAACTCAGAAAAAAATAATCTTATTCATTCATGTCTCCATGCTTGGCCGTCCCTCCCTTTTAAAAGAGTTTGGCTTTGTTTTTGAATTACAACGGTGAGATATGGTCTTAACTCCAATTAATGACTAATTATGGAGTTTTAACATCCAATTCTGAGCTGAAAATTCAAATAAAAACTCCTAATGAGCTGGTCAAGCTCAGCTTGTAACAGCCCCTAAACTTTCTCTCATAACATTAAACAAAAATAGGAAATTAACTTCAATTGAAGGAGATTCTTGGAGTTTTACTTCAGCCATCAAGAGCTGATGCAAACTTGGAATATTCCTCCCTTAAAGCCTTCTTATTCACGCCCCACATGCCTCCACTTCAGGTCCATTAATTGCTAATGCATCCTTGGTGTATTAGGGACTTATTGGATTGAAAAAAAAAACTAGAAATAAAATTCGAACTCAGCTCCAATTAATTGGGCTGATCTTGGACGACTTCCTCTTCATATTTCATGAGGAAATTCACCAATTTGGGCTCAAGTTCGTGCACATTGGTTCCTTCCTCAAGAGCTAATGCTATCATCTGTTGAAGTGCTTCCTTGGCCCTTTTAGCCCTTGCCCTAGTCATTGGTCCTCCAAGTCCTTTTAGTGCTCCATGACCCTTGTCCTTGTCCTTGTCCTCATCATTCCCTCCCTCTTGAAAAGGATTTGACCTCAAATCAAATTCTCCTCCATCTGCATCGAAGAGAGATAAATCAGAGACATTAAAGGTTGAGTTGATGTTATACTCACCTGGAAGCTCTATTTTGTAGGCATTGTTATTGATTCTCTCAAGCACTTGAAAAGGTCCATCCCCTCTAGGTTGGAGTTTGGATTTCCTTTGTTCTGGAAACCTTTCCTTCCTCATGTGCACCCAAACCCAATCTCCGGGTTGGAACACCACCTCCTTTCTTCCCTTGTTAGCTTGCCTAGCATAACTCTCATTCTTTCTCTCAATTTGAGCCTTCACACGCTCATGCATCTTCTTGACATATTCAGCTTTTCCCTGTCCTTCCTTGTGCTTGAAAACAGAAATGTTAGGCATAGGCAACAAATCAAGAGGAGTCAAAGGGTTAAATCCATACACTACTTCAAATGGAGAGCAAATTGTAGTGCTATGGACAGCCCTATTGTAAGCAAATTCAACATGAGGCAAACACGTCTCCCAAGCCTTTAAATTGGCCTTAAGGACAGTCCTAAGCAAGGTGCCTAGGGTCCTATTAACCACCTCAGTTTGCCCATCAGTTTGTGGGTGGCAAGTGGAAGAGAACAAAAGTTTAGTGCCTAACTTCCCCCATAAAGTCCTCCAGAAGTGACTTAGGAACTTGGTGTCCCTATCACTAACTATGCTTCTAGGCATCCCATGAAGTCTTACAACTTCTTTAAAGAACAAATCAGCAACGTGACAAGCATCATCAGCTTTCCTGCAAGGAATAAAGTGAGCCATTTTTGAAAACCTATCAACAACCACAAAAATGGAATCCTTACCATTCTTTGTTCTAGGGAGGCCTAAAACAAAGTCCATAGACAAGTCAACCCAAGGGTATTCAGGGATTGGCAAAGAAGTATACAAACCATGTGGCATCACCTTAGACTTAGCCTTCTTGCAAACAATGCAATGTTCACAAAACTTGATCACATCATGTTTCATTTTGGGCCAATAGAAATGTTCCTGTAAAGTTTCTAGAGTCTTTTGGACTCCAAAATGACCCATTAATCCCCCAGCATGGGATTCTTTAACAAGCAGTTCTCTAATGGAACTTTTAGGCACACACAACCTGTTTTCCTTAAATAAAAATCCATTGTGCCTATAAAATCCATTTTGAGAAACTTTCTCACAAGCCACAAAAATTTCAGCAAAGTTATCATCTTTTTCATACATTTCTTTCACATGTTCAAGTCCTAGCAATTTAGTCTCTAACATGGAAAGCAACACGTGTCTCCTGGATAAAGCATCAGCCACAATGTTACTTTTCCCTTTTTTGTGTTTTATGACATAGGGAAATTGTTCCAAAAATTCAACCCATTTGGCATGTCTTTTGTTCAACTTACCTTGCCCCTTCAAGTATTTCAGCGACTCATGATCACTATGAATCACGAATTCCTTGGGCAAAAGATAATGCTGCCAAGTCTTCAAAGCTCTCACCAAAGCATACAATTCCTTATCATAAGTAGAATAGTTAAGGGCAGCTCCGCTTAACTTTTCACTAAAATAAGCAATTGGGTGGCCTTCTTGAAGCAACACAGCACCAATACCTACATTTGAAGCATCACATTCAAGTTCAAAAGATTTAGCAAAGTTAGGTAAAGCAAGTATAGGTGCATGGGTAAGCTTATGCTTTAGGGCAGCAAAGGCCTCTTCTTGATTCTTTCCCCAATGAAAACCCACATTCTTTTTCACCACTTCATTTAGGGGTGCTGCCAAGGTACTAAAGTCCTTAACAAACCTCCTGTAGAAACTGGCCAAGCCATGAAAACTTCTTACATCACCCACGGATTTAGGAGTGGGCCACTCTTGAATGGCTTTGATCTTTTCCTCATCAACCTGCACTCCTTTCGAACTCACAACAAAACCAAGAAACACAACATGGTCAGTGCAAAAAGTGCATTTCTCAAGATTGGCAAACAATTGTTCCTTTCTAAGCATACTCAAGACAGATCTTAAGTGCTCAACATGCAGCTCAAGAGTAGTGCTATAGACCAAAATATCATCAAAGTACACAACCACAAATTTCCCAATGAATTCCCTCAAAACATGGTTCATTAGTCTCATAAAAGTACTAGGTGCATTAGTTAAACCAAAAGGCATAACCAACCATTCATACAAACCATATTTAGTTTTGAAAGCAGTTTTCCATTCATCCCCTTCTTTAATCCTTATCTGATTGTAACCACTTTTCAAATCAATTTTAGAAAAATAACATGCTCCATGCAATTCATCAAGCAAATCATCAAGTCTAGGAATAGGGTGCCTATACTTAATGGTGATGTTATTCAAGGCTCTACAATCAGAGCACATTCTCCAAGTCCCATCTTTCTTTGGTACCAAAATCACCGGTACAGCACAAGGACTCATGCTATTTCTTACCCACCCTTTGTTCAAGAGTTCTTCCACTTGTCTTTGAATTTCAGTGGTTTCTTGTGGGTTGCTTCTATATGCTGGCCTATTAGGCAAAGAAGCTCCCGGAATGAGATCAATTTGATGCTCAATTCCTCTCAGTGGTGGTAGACCACTTGGAACACTTGTTGGAAACACATCCTCATAATCCTGCAAAAGAGATTTAACACTAGAAGACAGTTCAAAATTTTCAAAAGTGTTAGTGTTCAAAATCTGATTTTTGCAAAACATCAAGTATAGGATCTGTTTTGAAGCTATCATCCTTTTCACCTCTCTCTTTTTGATCAAACAAATTTCTTTTCTCTCAAGTATTTCACTCTTTTCTTTTTGCTCTCTCTCAAGTGTCTCACTCTTTTCTTTTCTCTCTTGTTCAATCTTTTCTCTCATTTTCTTTTGATCCTCACGCACCTCCCTAGGGCTCAAAGGTTTGAGCGTAATTTTCTGGCCATGATGTTGGAATGAGATCTTGTTGGTGCTGCCATTATGATCAGAGTTGGTGTCATATTGCCATGGTCTTCCCAACAGTATGTGACTAGCCTCCATGGGAACAACATCACAAAGAACCTTATCCCTGTATTTGCCAATGGAAAAGTCAACTTCAACTTGCTTACTTACTTGTATTTCTCCATAGTGGCTGAGCCATTGAAGTTTGTATGGCCAAGGATGTGGTTTTGTGACCAGGTTCAGCTTCTCCACCATTCTTTCACTAGCCACATTAGTACAGCTCCCGCCATCAACAATCATCAAGCAAATCTGCCCATTGACAGAACATCTTGTGTGAAAGATATTCTCTCTTTGGCTTTCTTTCTTTGGCTTTTGTTGGCTACCAAGCATTCTTCGGATCATCAACAGTTCACCATTCATGGCTGCCTCCTCTTCTTCTTCACTTTGTTCTCCTTCGGACTCACTGGTGTAGTCTCCATCATCCTTAAGAATCATGGTCTTTTTGGAGGCACATTCATAAGCATAATGTCCCATACCTTGGCATTTGAAGCACTTGACCTCTTTGCTCTTTTTGGATGGTTGTTCAAGAGGTTTTGAAGAAGCTGAAGCTTGTGGTTTGGTGGCTGGTTTGCTAAGGGTGCTCGGCCCTTCATTCTTCATTCTGTCTCTCCAAGATGAATTGGAATTGGTAGAACTCTTCCTTGCAAGCCCTTTCCTTTTGAGTTGTTGCTCAACTTTAGTGGCCTTGTGCAGCAATTCCTCCATGTCTACATATTCCTGAAGTTCTACAATATCTCTAACATCATTAGATAAACCATTAATAAATCGAATCATGGTTACCTCTTCATCCTCCTCAAGATTGGCTTGCAACATAAGCACCTCAAGTTCTTTGTAATACTCCTCAACACTCTTGCTGCCTTGGGTAAGTTTTTGAAGTTTAAATTTTACATCCCTAGCATGGCTTGAAGGGACATATCTTTTCCTCATGATTCGTTTCATTTCAGCCCATGTTTCCACCGCTGGCTCCTCATTTCTCAATCTCTCTTTTGCAAACTTATTCCACCAAACAAGAGCATAGTCTGAAAAGTGAGCAGCTGCAAGTTTCACCTTTTGGTCCTCCTCATAGTTGTTGCAAGCAAAGACATGCTCTATTTTGAGTTCCCACTCCAAGTATGCCTCTGGATCACTCTTTCCCTTAAAAGGAGGAATTTGGAATTTGACTCCTTCAATCCGAGCAGGTCTAGGATTTTCATGAATTCGTCGTGGCCTCCCGCCTTCACTGTCACTATTGTTCCGGTTCTCCATTTGATCCAGCCTTTCGTGGATCTCTTCAGTTTGCCTCCTCATTAAGTTTTCCAGATGTTGTGTAAGAGCCCGCATTTCGATGGTCGAGAGTTGCACTGCTGGTTGCTCCTCCTCTTCTCCTGACATCTTTGACAAATGAAAAGATTCAAGTAGAACAAACAAATGTTAGTGTTTACCTCACTTCTCTCGTGTTTCCCTCAAATTGGCTTTTCTATGATGTGCACTCTTGCCTTTTTCCACTCAAAAATTCTCACAATCTCTTGAGTAAATCAAAGTTAAGACACACAAAGAATTATGCCACCAAATTTGTGTAGAGTCACACAGATTAGAATAGACTTTAGAATATGAAACAAAAGAAGACAAGACAAATCACCACAGAAATGGAAATGACTCAAAATATTTAGAGACTAAAGAAGAATTCAAGAACAAACAGAAAGAAGAAAATAAATTGGAATGCTAGCAACAAAATTACCTTGAACAATTGAATTTGGCTAATTAAACAAGAACCATTCAGCCATTTTTTTTTTGAATTTTCGTTTTTTTTTTTTTTTTTGAATTTTCGTTTTGTAATTTGTTTTAGATTCTGAACAATTAACAAGGCTTAACTTTTGCAATGGTTCAGCCAAAAGAAACAAAAACTAAAATCAAGGTAACAAGAAATGATAAAGAGTTGCAAACCAGAATTCCAGATAAGAAAAGAAACCAAAATCCTAGAACCGGAGCTCTGATACCAAATGATATGCCCCAAGTTGATGCAAGGGCTTGATGGATCGTCTAGGATGATTTTAGGACTTGAGAAATCAGAGTTGGAAGGGAAAAACAAAGAAGAATTTCGTGCAAGGAAAAGATGGACAGAATTGGAATGGAACTTTATGGATATGGAAGTGCAGACGTCACACAAAGGTGGTGGCAAACCTTTGATAAGTCAAGGTCTTGAATCACTCAAGGGATATGAGAATCACTCTCAACAAACTGAACTAACTCAGAAAAAAATAATCTTATTCATTCATGTCTCCATGCTTGGCCGTCCCTCCCTTTTAAAAGAGTTTGGCTTTGTTTTTGAATTACAAAGGTGAGATATGGTCTTAACTCCAATTAATGACTAATTATGGAGTTTTAACATCCAATTCTGAGCTGAAAATTCAAATAAAAACTCCTAATGAGCTGGTCAAGCTCAGCTTGTAACAGCCCCTAAACTTTCTCTCATAACATTAAACAAAAATAGGAAATTAACTTCAATTGAAGGAGATTCTTGGAGTTTTACTTCAGCCATCAAGAGCTGATGCAAACTTGGAATATTCCTCCCTTAAAGCCTTCTTATTCACGCCCCACATGCCCTAGTCATTGGTCCTCCAAGTCCTTTTAGTGCTCCATGACCCTTGTCCTTGTCCTTGTCCTCATCACTGGACTCTGCAGACCAGCGTACTGAGCATGGGTCGGCAGAAAGAATGAGAACACCATAGGGAGCGTCACGGGAAAACCGATGTGCCCTGCTCCTGGATCCCTACACCACAAAATCGTGAGTCCCTGATAAAAGCAGTATCCTGTAACTGGGTCAACATGCCAGCCAGCACGGGACGGGAAATACGCGTGGATCGCGAGGACTGAAGGGATGCTCATTGTCACACCTGTTATCTGCTTTTATAAAATAAGTGCAAGGGTGAGTCATACGAAACTTTGCACAATAATACACATCAGATAAGATAAACGCTAAAACTCAAGTTAACATATCATTAATCACACACATGTTAACAAACACAAGTAATAATGCAATATGATTAAATCAACCTTATTCCTCCGTCCTTCGAATTGACTTCTCTCACTACTTCGTATAGGGAATGGTGAGTTCATCGCCAACCTTTTTATTACTTTCTTTATCATGTGATGAGTATGATTTAAAGGGCCCGAAGCTATTGCTTCGTTATCTTCGGAAAGTCGTCTCGGGAAAATGGACACTCCTTATAGTCCACTCTTTACCGGACAATGATCGCTCAGTAGCTCAAAGACAGAAGTACACAAGGCCTTAAACATCATGCCAATCCCGACCTCAGGGGTCCTGCCGGAATAGACATGAGAGGTGTACTGCAGTGTAAATCCCGAGTCAATTCATCTCTGAACATGACCACCTTTGGCGTCTCTGTATTCCCACTCTCTTAGTGGTAATAACAGTACTTTCCTACTCCTTGTTGCTCCTTAAGTGTATTTTCAAGTATCAATCGTCTCTCCCTTATACTACCATTAAGTTTCTAATAAATTAGAAACAAGCATCTGCTGCCTTACTTTGAGTAAGTACACCATAATTATTATAGAAGTGAGATCTTTAATAAGATCAAGTAGTTTTAGGAATACAAGCGGGAATTCTAATCCGCCGTTTAATGGCTATGTACTTTTTAATCGCTGAGAGAAAAGTGGCTCACTTGCCTATTCCATTATCGTTATTTATTTTATTTACTCTATCTATCCTACGGGTAATCCTAAGGTGTTATAGGTAGGTCGATTTCCAAAAGCAAGTATCGATAACTCACTAAATCGGGGATTATACTTTCCCTCTTCCCACTACCCTAGATGCTTCAACGTATCAGAGACAATCCTGATACCATGTCATTTAGTCTCATAATCCTAAGTACCACTATATCCCATAGTGTACTGTCATCCCTTTCTACTGTGCAACACTTCAAGCATGAGTCACAATCACAGCAATTCAGCACAACATTTCATCCAACATTCACTTTTCAAGCACAACAACCAATCATGCATCTAATAACACATAAGCAAATAATAATATGCTTTCTATCGTAATAACGATTTAATTATGAGTTGTGTACCAAGACAAGGTCTTGCATAACCCCCCTTACCTTTATCGTTTACCAATTGAGGATCTTGTAGGTCTGAGATAGCTCCCTCTGCATCATTGATTATGCATGGGTTACGATAGGCAAATCAAGGCATTACATCATTCGTTATTATTATTATTATTATTGTTATTTTTATTATTATTATTAAGTCATTAAACTATTAAACTAGTATCACTCTATCTTAATGGACTGGGCGAGACCCCAGGGTCCCTCGCCCAGGGAACCTGACCTTAGGCAGGGAACGCGCCATGACATTGGGCCACCCTTCCCGAGGCCCAACTGGCCCATTTATGCAGGATAAAGGCGCCAAAGCCCAACCCCATTTCTATAAATAGGGGGAAATACCAATTGTAAGGGACTCTTAGCTCATTTGAATGATAATAACATGGAAATTCAGTAACATTCTCTCTCTCTAAGTGGTTAGAGCTTCTCTCTCTAAGCATTCTCATCACCTTCCTCATACTTTGGGTACTACCTTCCCTCTCTATGTTCTAGCACGGAACATTTGGCGCCGTCTGTGGGGAACGGTAGATTTCTATTCCCGAACTACGTGGATCGTGATTCAGAAGAGTGGAGCTTGTTCTTCTAAGTGATTGTTCTCGAGTTTTTTGGAGATGGTGATCCAGGGGAAGATTCTTTGATTTTCCATACAGCTTCTTCCGCTTCCAAGTTTTCCGCAGAGATTCTCCAATTCCGATGGAAACACGTCGCAAACGACGTGATGACGATCCAGAGCATCGGCATGTTTCGCCGATGCGTCGCGTCAGAGGCAGGCCACGACGTGCGCAGGTTCAACGTGAGGAGACGGATCAGGTGACTCCTCCTGCTCCGCCTCCACCCCCTCCTTCTCCAACACCTCTGTTGCCCTCACTGCCGTCCTCGCCAGAGCAGCAGAGGTCACCAACGGCGTCAGGATAGAAGACTCAGGCACCTCAGGCACCGATCTCCAGCCAAGATTGGAGGCGTCTGATTAGTAGTATTGACGATATACGACAGCGAAACGAGTATCTCCAAGAGCAGCTAGAGTATTACCGCATTGAGCAGCAAGATGAGGGAGAGCGCGAGGCAGAGGCTGTGGCGGAGTTCGAACCGTTTTCAGCGGCAGTAAGAGAAGTTTCCATTTCGGACAATATGAAGAATATAGTGCTGGATACCTACAGTGGAAAGGCTGATCCCAAGGAGCACTTGCTGTATTTCAACACGAAGATGGTGATCAGCGTCGCTACTGATGCGGTCAAGTGTAGGATGTTTCCAGCCACATTCAAAGGAACGGCGCAATGGCATGGTTCACGACTCTACCACGAGGATCCATAACGAACTTTCGTGACTTCTCGTCCAAATTCCTTGTCCAGTTCTCGGCGAGCAAAACTAAGCGGGTGACGATTGAAGATTTGTACAATGTGCATCAAACCGAGGGCGAGACTTTGAAGCAGTACGTGAAGCGGTTCAGCGCTGCGTCAATAAAGATAGAGGAATCCGAGCCAAATGCCTGCGCTCGCGCCTTTAAAAACAGATTGCAGCTAGGAAAGCTAAATAGTAAATTGAGCCAAAAGCCAGCCAAGTCAATGGCGGAGGTACGAGCCCGGACGAACACGTACATACTCGACGAGGAGGATGACGCTTTTAAGAGGAGGCGCGCGAAGGATGGCAAATAGAGGGACGTGTCACCAGAGGACAAGCCGAGCAAGGAGAAAATAGAGGGAAGCAGAAGACGGGACAGGAAGGTTCGGACTGGGGAAATGGCACTGAGTGAATCTTTGTATCCCAAAAAGGAAAATTTTGAGCGACGCCGGCCCTGGCATCAGGCTGACCCTCGTCGCCGAGAGGAGGCAGGAAAAAGCTTGAACGCCCACCTGACAGAGCTGCTACACGAAGTTAAGGCGACACATCCAGTTGAGGAGGGCGAAAGAAGGAATGACCCGCAGCGGGCAACGACGGACAAGACCAAGTGGTGTGAGTACCACCGATCAGCAGGACATGACACATGAGATTACTTTACTCTGAAGAATGAAATCGAGAGGCTCATCCGAGCAGGCCGGTCGCAGCTGAATGAACGTGGCGACCGCTAGCATGGAGAGCGACAACAGGGGAACAGGTACAGGGGGTCTCGCCAACAAGATGAACGCCGGAGGGAGGATCGTCGCCAAACGCCGACTACTGACAAAAAGGAGACGCTGGCTGCACGAAAGAAAGGAGCAGAGGAAACCTTTAATAAAGATCTTGAACCGCCGGTTGGCACGATAAATACGATTGCAGGTGGTTTCGGCAGGGGCGGTGCAACGGCCTCAGCTGGGATTAATGGATAAAGATTTATTGCCTTATACAGGGACTCTGGTGCGGTTTTCGGGCGAACAAGTTTGGGTCGAGGATACATAGATTTGGACACAATCTTTGGGATTGATGAGAATGCCAAGCTCCTTCGTGTGAGATACCTCGTGATACAGGTCGTAGCTTCAAACAACGTCATTGTAGGAAGGAACACACTTAACAGTCTTTGTGCGGTAATCTCGACAGCTCACCTGGCGGTTAAGTATCCGCTAATGTGCGGAAGAGTGAGAAAGATTGCAGTCGACCAAAGGCGAGCCAGAGAATGTTACAATGCCTCAGCATGTACGACAAAAAAGGAGCTGGCGAGGGACATCGGTGCCATGAAATAGAGATTCAAGAGGGAAATCAGAACAAGAGGGGTAAGCAAGAGCGCAGGGTAGGAAAGATTGTCGGGGAAAAGGTAAAGAGACAACGGAAGAATCAAAGGCAAGCAAAAGGGGTTGAGGAAACATAAAGAAAGGGACCGTTCACAGACATTAGAGCAGATGAGCGCTGGGCAGGGATAGTTGATGATCTAGAAAGGTACAAATTCAGTAGAGGAGTGTTGGCAATTGAGCCCAGGCTCACGTCTGAATAGGAACGACGTTTGGAAAAGTTGGTAGAGGAAAAATTTGACCTCTTCAGCTAGAGCCCTAAAGATATGGAATTTTGGGAATTTCCGCAGTTCAGGACACCAGCTTTGATAAGCAAGGGACCGAGCGTGTAGGGGGAAAAGAAGGGCGGTGAGCCCAGGGGCGGACTTGAGAATTCTCCAATGCCAGGAGGGCGGGAAGAAAAGAACAGAGCTGTTTGGACAGGATTGGGATAAGCTAGAGGCAGGGCGAGGAGGCCCGACCTACCGCATCAAGGATAAAGGTAAGGCTAGGGCGAGGCAGCGGAAATCGGCGAGAGGAGAGGTCTTTAGGGGCAAGAAAGGTAAAAGGAGCGTGCAAGAGAACGAATTGACAACTCGCTGGCAAGAACGCCAAATCCGCGGCGGCGTGGAGTGGGTGGCAAGCACGTCAGGAACAAAGGATGAGGTTCTGGGCACGATACTTTGATAGGGAAGTTCGTTGACAAGGGCGAGAGCACAGCGGAAGGGTCGGATCAAAGGCAGTAGGATCAAAAATAAAGATGCACTCTTTTTCTCCGACACGGGAGTTTTTTAATGAGGCATCCCTCGATGTACAAAAAGTCTTTTACAAATGAAATACAAAAAGGATATTCACCAGCAATATTCCTAATTCAAAAGATACGGTCGCCCGGTGGGAAAAATTCATCGAAGGTGGCAATCCCAACACGACCTTGATGTCTGGGGATCGCTCCGGGAAAGTCCAGCGCGAACCGGTGCTATCCAAATAGCAACTCAACTAACACGTTGTGAGACCCAAGTTTTCAAGCTTAGAATAAATTAGTAAAATTCCTACTCACGATTAAGTTCGATGTAACGTGAAGGAAGAAAACTGAACAAGAGTTCATCAAATGGAATAAATTTATGAAGGTGTTCAGGAAAAGTTTAAGGATAATATTAGAATCGATGTAACTTGTGACGCAAGAATCATTCGCTTATACCTAGGACAAGAACATTAGTAAACGACTAATCTACCCTTAAAAGCGCGATAGAAACTAATTCCAAAAATCTTCAGAAGAATGTTAGAATTTCTCTTAATCCTTTCCATGACAAGCGTTTCGATACGAAACCCTGGGATGTACGAACGTCCGATTCCAACTCTCAGAAGTTTGCCGAAACTGAATCCCTGATAGCTCAAGAACCTTAAAATAAACCGACGATGACGACTTTTTCTATTCGGAGCTTCAAATAAAGATTTCACACGCGTACACTTATTTCTTTCGATGTTTCTAATCTTTCTTCAGAAGGAAGATTTCTCATCCGACATCAACTGCAAAAAGTAGTTTTTCGGGTTAAATAGATTTACACCGACTATGGATCGTTTGCCTTAATTCCAAGAAACCTGTTTCGAGTTCTGGAATTCTGTCGCTAGAACTTATCTTAGAATTCACAGAGGAATGCACAGGAAAAATCGGAATCGCAAAATTTTCATTTTTCCGCGTTTTCCATCTCCTATAAATAGCTTGAAAAATCAAAAATTCAAAACCCATTCACCATTAGAGGCCGTGAGCTTGGAGGAGAGAAAGGGAGGAGAGCTTTTCGCCGATTCTTGCCTGATCGCTGCACCGTTCGTTGCTACGCGTAGACCTCGAGGTATAGATGCTATTCCTTACTTTTGATCGTCAATTCTGTCGCTTTTCTCTGTCTTTCTGTGCTCAAAGTTTTGAGCTTTTTGTAAAACTGTCCAAATATCTTGATTTCAGTGTCTAAACTTATTGCCTACATGCCCAAGAGCATGAATATCCAGTTATTTTCTGCTGAATCTCGCCGAATCGTCGCGGAGCTTTAATTCTGTGAAAATACCCATTTTCTAACCAAAGCTTCGTCCTTTGGACTTAAAACTCTCGACTGAGCTTAGCGCCAGTAGGATTAGTTGTCATAAACGTCGTTGGTGACGTCCCCATCTAATTTGTTTTTCGAAATTCCGACTTTGAGTTTTCGGGCTAAAAACACTAACCAAAATACCCCTGTGTTAGTTTTCGACCCGATAATTTTTCTGAGAGTTTCCCTGGCCTAGATATCGCCTAAGAATACCTAGGAATTAAATTAGATCGAAGAAAAAGTTCGGGAAACCCTATTTTGATAGTGGCCGAAACTTATTTGCTATGGTACCGTGTCCAAAAATAATTTTTTGGTCTGTATGACCTGAGTTATAGCGTAGCTCTCTCTGTTGTCGAAATTTTGGCTTTGGTTTCGTGTCATTCTGAGTTCTGTAGCTCGAGTTATGGACGTTTCAGCGAATAAAGTGTTTTTGTGCAAAACTTGAATCGAGTCAAAACTCATCCATTCGGGGAAAGCCCTTCCATTCGTGCCTAAATGTTGTACTCTGAAGATTCTTGAGCTTTTTCTAACGTTAGTTAGTATTGTTTCGATTGTACCGACTTATTTTGATTGATTTTTGCTTTGTTTGCTCTAAGGTTCGTTTGTGGAAACCTTGGACTTGACTGAGCAAGCTTGTGAGTGTGACTTACACTGTGATTCTGGAGGAACTAGAGGTTAGGGCAATTTACTTACTAGCTATTTGTATTGTAGGCGTCGATAACTTCGACTTGAATACTGCTTGATATTGAAGATTGCATTGAATGTTGTTTGCTTTGAACTGGAAAATGTTTTCTAGAGGCTTCAGCCGAGTGAACTTATATGAGACCTGTGTCTCCGTTTTTTGAGAGGCTTCGGCCGTTTTCTGGTTTCCGTCTTATGATTTCCGCACTAAGTTATTGTTTTATTGATATTGGTATTGAACTGAGCTATATACCATTATTTCTGCTGAGTTTATGATGTTTTGCATATGCTCTATTGAATTGTACTGATTTGAGATAGTACTTGATTATATGATTTCAGAGTGTGAGGAAAACGTGATGTTATGCCATGCTAATGACGAGGCTTGGGAAATGTTAGGCAGGCTTCGACCGGAGGTCTAAGCCATAGTCATTTTAGGATCGAGACCTTCCCGGGGAATTACTTGGGTTTATCGGGATCTTTTCACTTATAGAGTTTTGGAACAAAAGAGAAACGAAACTTGACTTCATAAATGAAATTCATAATGCATTAACCAAAGATAGAACATCTTCAAATAGTAACAACAATTTCTTGGAAAAGACTTAGGATCTGAAATAAGTTTGAAAACGGGAAGTGTCGGCGATCCTAGCGTTGTGACTGGGACAGTCACTGAGTGTGGATGACACTCCTTGCTCCTTGAGCATTTGGTTCAGTCTTCAAGAGGATGAGCTGTTGTGACGAGAAGTCACAGAATGCGAGCAGCATTCTCTCTAATTGTTGATGAGTTGTTTGGCCATCGAGATGGTGAGCCAGGGTAACTTGAAAGGTCACTGAGTGCAAGATGCATTCTTATGCTCGTTGAGCAGTTTGGTTGGCCATCGAGACGGTGAGCCAAAGTGACTAGGAAAGTTACCAAGTGCGACTAGCACTTCCTTGTTTACCTTAGGGTATTGTAAAGACAATGTACTCTAGCTAGACACGCGTACCTTGGTGAGGACGTTTCGTTGTTTGGCTAACCATATTGCATTCATGCATACATTTCTTGGAAAGTGTGCTGCTTTCCGAAGGACGATCTCAGATCGGACTTCATCGGAGCGAGATGCTTCATTGAAGCGAGATGCTTCACAGGAGCGTGCTGCTTCAAAGGAGCGAGATGCTTCATAAAAGCGAGATGCTTTAGCGGAGCGAGATGCTTGGCTCGTCCCATCCATCGAGATGGTGACATTTTATCCGGATCATCTTTTGAGCATGACATTGCATTGGCACGCCATGCACCTAACTATATTTGTTGATGTGTTGAAGATCCAATTGTCATTTGTGATTTGATGTCGATAAACATCGTTATATATATCTTGATGATTTGATGTTGGTAAATATGCTATGTATATACCTTAGGGTAGGCAATACATAAGTTATACGTATATATACAACATATATATATATATATATACCCCTTATTCTTCAAATGTTGGTTGTATATCTATTGTATACTGTAAGTTGACCCTAACGCCTTGGCTTTATTTGTATGTCTGTGTTTGGGCGGTCGGCCTGCTGCCAGACGTTCGACAGCTGGTTCGTGATGATTCGTCACTCGGGGAGGACCAGGAGCGTAATGACCATTACTGAAGTTTCGACGAGGACCCGGACTGAACGCATGACCAGATGAGGGTCGATGATGGAAGTATAGGGTATGGGTGTTTAGAGCCTACTAAGGTTGGGTGTTAGTGTCATAGCTCTGATTTTCATTTCTTATTTTGGGGCAGGGTAGGTCCCCGACTATTAACTTTTTGTGTGGTTCTCTTCCATGAGGATCACAGGGAGTTTGTCAGACGTAGGAGGTCCTTTGGAGGCCGTTTTGGGCTGACTTACTTTCTTGGAGGATTGTATTTATAAAACTTATGACTCTGGCTATGGGTCGCACTTGTTTGCCTGCGGGCACCACTTTCAGTTACTTGATGTTACTTTCCGCCACTTGAGGACACTCGTGACGATGATTTTGGGTTGCAGCGAGGGCTGTGCTTTTATTGTATATTAGTCTCTGTTAATCGCGATTGGGTTGAGCCTTTATTTCGACAAGTCTTTTTATTTAAAAAGAAAACGAAAAAAAATACCTGCTTTTCCGCTTTATTTGATTTTTGGTTACTAAAGTGACGCCACCGAAATCGGGGTTTACACACGTCACGTTCGCTCGGTGGGAAAAATTCCCCGAAGGTGGCAATCGCAACACGACCTTGATGTCTGGGGATTGCTCCGGGAAAGTCCGGCACGAAACGTTGACCTCTCGTTGGCGATGTGTGCGGGAAAGTGACTAATACCTAGAATGGGATGGGTCCCTTATCCCCTTAGTCTCCCCGAAATCTGGGCGAGAAAATAAACTAGGCATAAGTCTGGGTAAACCCATATGGCCATTGGGCCCCCAGCAATGTAAGCCCTTGGCGGGATGAAACCGCCAAGGCCACACTTGCTCTTTCGGGAAATATTGGTGTGAATGAAAGCCTCAAAATGAGCAAAAATCCTAGTTTCTTCGGCACACCTTCAAATCGCTACACGAACGCAAGGCGAAAATTCCTAAAAAATTGCCTAAATGGCGACGAAAGGACGCAAGACGAAGTCAAAATAAAGAAAAATATCACAACATTAATCCATTACAAAATATGATATTTACAAAAGATGACAAAACATAGTTATCTTTACATTGGCGATTTTTCCCTCTCAATTTCAGCAGCAGCGAAATGCTCGGAGGTGAAGCCCGGAGGATCGTCAGGGCCAACAAGCCCACGCGGGGTAATCTTCTTGAAAGCTCCCATTCCATCAAGGTTAATTCCTTGATAGAGATGTTGAACTTGAGCCTTGGCAAGAATGAAGCCGCGACCAACCTGGCTTGAGAGGTCTTGGTCTTGGAGTCCATATCTGCGAGGGCCTGGTTTTCTGCCTCAAGTTGCGACCTCACGTCAGCCAGGGCCTCATTCGTCGCTCCTAACTCGCTCTGAAGGAAAGCGATCTCTTGCCCTTGAATGATGCAAGTGGCCTTCTCTGCGTTGATTGACTCCGTTTTTGCCTTCACTTCGTGCTGAAGTTCATACCAATCCAACTCCAATTCATCCGTCCTTTCCTTACAAGCAGCCATGTCCTCGTCATAGTAGTTTATCTCAACGCCCACGTTGGTCAGTTTCCTCGTTTGAGGTGCCACTTGGGTCAGCAACTTGTCCCATTCTTTGTGAGCCTCCTGCGTGGCCACGCGGTAATTGTCAGCCTCTTGTTGAAGTTTCTCCACTTCTGCGGAGAAAGCTGAGTCTTGGGATGGTTGGGCAAAGAGGCACCCCGCTCGTAAGAGGTGGTTGAGGGCTTCCTGCGCTGCGATGTCAAGGTCATGAATCTCGGCTGCTCTCATATTGCCAAGGGAGGCGTTAGACAACATAAAGTCGATGAGGGAAGGTTGTTGGCTCGCTGAAGGTCCCGTTTGGTCGCCGGAAATAGTATGGTTAGTTTCAGCACTGGGGGAGCATAAGACGGGCGACCCTTGGGAGTTTGCAACTTCGTCTTGAGGGCTCGCCGGTCGAGCGAGAGATGCTCCAGCTGGGTCCGCCTCGATTGGATCAGGAGAAGGAGTTCTTGACTTGATTGCTCGACCAACTCCTGTAGTCTGGGTAACTCGCAGAAACACATGGTCTCCTTCTTCGAATTCTAGGGTTCTGCGCCTTTGATCTGCATAACTCTTCTGTCTACTCTGAGAAGTCTTCATCTTCCCTCTGATCTGTTTGATCTTCTCAGTCGTCTGTTGGAGAAGTTCTGGTCCTACTAACAAATTCTCTCCATCTTGATACCAACATAAAGGTGTTCTACACTTGCGGCCATACAAAGCCTCATACGGTGCCATACCTATGGTCGTATGAAAACTGTTGTTATACGTGAACTCAATCAATGACAATAGGGTATCCCAACTGCCCTTGTTGTCTAACACGCAAGCTCGTAACAAATCCTTCAATGATTGGATAGTTCTCTCAGTCTGTCCATCAGTCTGTGGATGATAAGCAGAGCTTAATCTCAGCCTCGTTCCCAAAGCCTCATGAAGAGCTCCCCACAAATGTCAAGTAAACTTCGGGTCTCTATCGGAAACAATACTTGTTGGCACTCCATGAAGTCGCACAATCTCAGCTATATATATCTCTGATAGCTTCTCCACGTTGTACGTAGTCCTCACAGGTATGAAATGAGCCGACTTAGTCAATCGGTCCACGATTACCCAAATCGAATCATATCCTTTCTGAGTTCTTGGCAACGCCACGACAAAATCCATCGATATGCTATCCCATTTCCATTGAGGTACATCCAAGCTCTGTAGCATACCTGAAGATTTCTGATGTTCCACCTTCGCCTTCTGACAGGTTAAACATGCAGCTACATACTCCGCTACTTGTCTCTTCATTCCTGGCCACCAAAAATTCACCTTCAAGTCCTGATACATCTTTTTCATCCCCGGGTGAATGCTCAACTTGCTTTTGTGACCTTCGTCCATAATCAACCTCCTTAAGTCAGGGTTGTTAGGTACGCAAACTCTATCCTTACACCGTAGGATATTGTCACTTCCTACCTTGAATTCCGGGTCCTTACCCTGAATTACCAAATTCCTTTTCCCGAGTAGAAATTCATCCTGTAACTGTTGGTCTCGAATTTCTTCCATCAATCCATTTGTGATCCTGATCATTCCGAACTTCAGTTCTCCCTCGGATACTCTCACATCTAAGCTCAAATCTCGAAATTGTTCCAGCAGTTGCAGCTCCTTAACCATCATTGATGAGATATGCATCTTCCTGCTCAATGCATCAGCAACGACATTAGCCTTTCCAGGATGGTATTGTAAGGTAAAATCGTAATCCTTGAGAAATTCCATCCAGCATCGTTGTCTCATGTTCAACTCCTTCTGGTCGAACAAGTACTTTAAGCTCTTGTGATCACTGAATATGGTAAAATTGCATCCATATAAGTGATGTCTCCAGATTTTCAACGAAAATACAATGGCAGCGAGTTCTAAGTCATGAGTTGGATAGTTCTTCTCATGAGTCTTCAGTTGTCGTGAAGCATAAGCCACCACTTTCCGATGCTGCATCAGCACACATCCCAAACCTTGATGCGAAGCATCACAATACACTTCATACGGTTCCTCGGGTTGCGGTAAGACGAGTACAGGTGACGTCGTCAAACGTTCCTTCATCGTCTGAAAGCTAGTCTCACACGCTTCGTTCCATGCAAAAGGTTGATCCGTTCTCGTAAGTTGAGTCAAGGGTCCAACAATCTTGGCGAAATTCTCGATGAAGCGACGATAGTATCCCGCCAAACCGACAAAACTCCTGATCTCAGTCAAGGTCCTTGGCCGTTCCCATGACAACACAGTCTCTACCTTTGCTCGGTCCACGACTATACCCTCTTTAGAGATCACATGGCCTAAGAATTTTACCTCTTCGAGCCAAAATTCGCACTTAGAAGGGTTGGCGTACAACTTTGTCTCTCTCAACACTTGTAAAACTTGACGCAAGTGCCCTTCATGATCCTCAGCATTCTTTGAGTAGATCAGAATGTCGTCAATAAACACCACGACGAATCGATCTAAGAACGGATGGAAGGTCCTGTTCATGTAATCCATGAAAATGGCAGGTGCGTTTGTCACCCCAAATGGCATCACTAGATACTCATAGTGTCCATAACGAGTTCTGAATGCCGTCTTTTGGATATCCTCAGTCTTTACCCTGATCTGATGATAGCCCGACTTCAGGTCTATCTTTGAGAATATCGCAGCTCCTCGCAGCTGATCCATCAAATCCTCGATTCTAGGTAACAGATACCTATTCTTGACGGTTACTTTGTTCAGTTGTCGGTAGTCGACACACAATCTAGATTTCCCATCCTTCTTCTTCACCAATAAGACAGGCGCTCCCCAAGGTGAAACGCTTGGTCGGATGAATCCCTTCGACAGAAGATCCTCTAGTTGAGACTTCAACTCCACAAATTCTGCAGGTGCCATCCGATATGGTGCAATCGAAATCGGTCCTGTTCCCGGTACGATGTCAATAGCAAACTCAATGTCGCGCACACGCGGCAATCCAGGCACATCGCCAGGAAAAAATCTGTGAAGTCTCTCACAACTGGAATACTATTTACTTCCGGATTCCCTTTACTTTCCAAGCTTAGCAAAACGGAATACTCTTGAGGTCCTTCATTCAGAGAAACGCTAATGTGATTGGCGGATAGATACTCGGAAAGATCCGAGTCGGGAAATACCACTCTCTTTCGGTTGCAGTCCAAAAGACAATGATAGTGGGACAACCAGTCCATCCCTAGGATAACATCTAGGTTCTTGAGGGTTAGGCACACTAGGTTAGGATGGTAAACTCGATCTCTATAGGTTACCGGACAATACATGCATGCAGTATTAGCAAGCAGAGTTTTGGCAGGTGTGGTAACTATAAGATCGAAGCTCAAAGCAGTAATAGGAAGTTTTATTCTAGTAGCACATTCCCTAGAGATAAAAGAGTGCGTTGCTCCGGAATCGAAAAGTACAGTTAGGAGATTACCGTCAATCTCGCAGTCTCCCCTGATCAGACTATCAACTCCTTCAGCTTCTTCACCATCCATGGTGTAGACTCTTGCCTTAGCAGCAGGACGCTTCCCACGAGCAGTGTTGACAGCTGGTTCTGTCTTGGGTGCTCTACATTGACCGGCAGTATGCCCCAACTTGTTACAGTTAAAGCATTTAGGCCTCATGTCAGTACAAGCATTGGCATAGTGCCCAGGCTGTCCACATCTGTAACAGGTCATCTACCTGTTCACAGTCTGACCTCCGGAACCACCAGCAGTACCCACCATGGGTCTATAAGATCCTGGAGCAAATCCTCTACCAGCAGGATGTTGATACGGCCTCCTGCTCTGAAATTTACCTCTGCCTTGAAAATTTTGAGAGCCCGACCTCATCGGCCCTCCTGTTCCAACACGGTTCAGTCTCTTGTTCTTCATTATCTCCACCTCCGTGGCTTTCTCAACCAAAGTCTAGAAGCGAGTGATCCCCAACGGTTTCACCGAGTCTTCAATATCGGGCCTCAGCATATTCACAAAGCGTTTGCACATGTAGGGTTCATCAACCCCATTGCGGAAGAATCGAAAGTGCTTGGCTAAAGATTCCAGCTTAGCAGCATATTCTGGAATGGACATGCTACCCTGACGAAGAGTCAGAAACTGTGCCTCACGCTCGTCACGAGCACTATCTGGAAAATACTTCTCCAGAAAAGCAGCACGAAACGAAGCCCAGTTCACCTCCAAATTGTTTGCTTCCATCATTCCTCTGGTGCCCCTCCACCAGTACTCAACATCACCCAACAGTAGAAAGGTTGCCATCCCCACCTTGGCTCCCTCAGCAGTCTGTAATACACCGAAGATCTTCTCAATCTCCTGGATCCAGAGATCCGCTTTGTCCGGGTCAGTACCCCCCGAAAACTTAGGTGGATCCTGTCTCCTGAAGTCATTCAGGCCTTTGTTTTGGTCCAGTATCACTTCCCTCTGGCGTTGATGCTGATCACGTGCCTCCTCTGCAGCACGCCTCATAGCATTATCGTTTGCCTGTGCAGTCACAGCTTGGGCCATGGTGGCCATCATCTCAGCTAATTGGTTAGCGTTCACCATGTTCTGCTAAGTCAAACAAACAGTTAGTACTCATCATAAGATAGTATCTAATATAACTATACAATATGATTAAGCAATAACTTCAAGCAATTCTAAGCGAAAAATCGCTTGGCAGACAATCAATTTTCACTCTTTGCAGAGTCACACAACCTAGCACGGAAGACCTATTTCCCAAAGACTCCCAAAAGACTCGACTAAGCTCTGATACCACAGTGTAACACCCCGATTTCGGTGGCGTCACTTTAGTAACCAAAAGAAATACTTAAGCGGAAAAACGTGAATTATTTTTTTTCGACAATATAACTAAGGACAAAAATAATAAACACCTCAACAAAATATAAAAGAAACTAATGTACAACTATATATACATGCCCCGCTAAAACCAACCACGTCACGAGTAACCTCCAGTGACGGGTGATAGAAAGAAAGTAACGCCCGAAGGCAATATGTACAGTCCAAGGTAAAATACTGTGTCCGCAACACTATACCTCAAAAACTGAGAACAAGTTGGCCCAGCGGCCTAAGAAAAGACCTCCTAAATCCAACCAGCTCTCTGTGATCTCCATAGGAAAACCACACAAAAAGCTACCGGTAGGAAACTACCCTGTCCCGAATCTGAAAACATGACGGTCAGAGCTACGACACTACTCCTACACTAATCCGAACTCGAGGAGCCCACACTAGCACTCGATCCTACACGCTAGCGCGGTCGTCGTCCGAATCTGCATCCAGGACAACTAAGTCGACATACACAATCCTACCCTCTCTATCCACCCAGACGCGCTCCTACACTGGTCTCTCGGGCTCGGGGCCCGAACCATGATCCTCGATGACAGCAGCAGTAAACGAACTGGACTCCTTCGAAGTCCCACCCACTGGAATCTCCTCAGAGGGGTCCTCATCATCCGAAGATGATGGTGGTGGTGGTGTTCCTCCCAAGCCGGGTCCACAATGCACGCCGGGCGGCAAGTTGAAGCTCAATATATGTCTCCTCAATACCCCCTCCGTCAAGTGTCCGAAACGGTCCACACGGTCCTCCATGATCCGGCCGGTGCAGGTCGCACGGTGTCCTTCGGGGTCGACCACCCATGCACCTGGGTCGTCCTGGTCAAGCATCTCGAATCTGGTCCCCCCCGAAGGGCTGACCATCGTAAACCAATCCGCCATACTCATCTGACAATGGCGTAGTCCGCCCAAACACACACAGAAGACGCGAGGGTCAACTCCAAAGAATTATATAAATAATAAAACCAGATATATAGGATAATATTTATTAGCCTCTCAGGCTTAGAAGTTTAGGGATAACATCCTAGGGTTGCATGTATCACAATGAATATAAAAGATCAAAATAACAATTATCATGCCTCAAATAGGATAAACAAGTACCAGTCACACTCAGCAACTAAGTCAGAATGTATGTTGCATGAAATGCAATGCTGGTTAACAAGATGCATTCAGGAAGAAGGATGGACATCAACGAGACGGCCCTAACACCAGCCACGGTGGGTACCTCCCTGCTCGCGTGTCTCTTACACCACACAAAAGTAGTCAGATCAGCAGTGAACCCGTAGGTCTGCCATTCCGTCTGCTACTAAGGACCACCGTAGTGTCCTAAATATGGAAATCCGGGTCTTATGACCATTTTGGAATCCACCGAGGTCCGGTATCACGCCGTGTATTAACCTCAAAATGAGTGCATGAATGCAAGTGATTAGCCAAACAACGTCTCCGACCTCACTCGACACGTCGCCACGTGTTCTAAATAACTTAATGTCTCTAAAAGAATACCCTAAGGTAAATGTCGATTCTGCGACAAAATGAATTAATCAAAAGAAGAAAGAATGTACTTTGGAACTCATGGTTCCCGGCTAAACTTTAGATAGCCAATCAATAAACTGCTCATCGAGCGAAAAGAGTACGAATGTACTTGGAAACTTATAGTCTCCGGCTAAACTTTAGATAGCCAAACAATAAACTGCTCATCGAGCGAAAAGAGTACGAATGTACTTGGAAACTTATAGTCTCCGGCTAAACTTTAGATAGCCAAACAATAACCTGCTCATCGAGCAAAAAGTGTATCAACATACTCAGAAACTTGTAAGTTTCCTCGAAACTTGGACTCGACGACAATTCTCATATCTTCAAAACTAATATTCAAGCTCTAAGCTCTTATCTAAGGTTGTTATCATTGTTCAAGGGTTTTAGAGATTAGTTAATGTCTTATGAATTTTCCTTGAGAAAATAGGTTTCTTTTAGTCTTATAACGTTTCCCACGAGTTTCAGGGATCCCATAATCCCAAATAATTTATGAGAAGGTCTCGATCCATTAAAACATAACAAGGCACGAACTCCGTTCGTCCTATCAATCTCTCTCAAAAATCTCATAAAAATTCGCATGACCTGCCCGTAATCCTCACTCCTCAGAATCACAGATATAAGTGGAATAACATAGATAAATCAGCTCAGTCAATAAACATAAACATCATATTCCAACACATCCTAGATTAACCATTTAGCACATAACATGTGAATCATTTAGCACACAATATCATGGCATCAAGTACTCAACAAGATCGGTCGAAGCCTTAGAAAACATTTCAGGCATTTAGCAAGTAAGTGCATAACACATAAATCAAGTCGAATTCGTCGACACCTAAAGCATTATCTAGTAATTCAGAGAGTAGCCCTCACCGGTGGGTCTTCCAGCTTCCTCCTCACAAGTTCCTTCACGCTCCTCTCCTTGATCTCCAGGAAACTCCTCAAAAGAACCTTAAGCAAAAATCACAGAAATCAACACAATGAGTCAAAAACTCAGCAAACAATAAGTCCTTGGGTTACACGGTACATTACAAACTCCGTGGTACAACAATCTAACGCGTTAAGACAAGTTTTCGAAAAAGTCGGATTTCCTCCCCCCCTTGGTATAACTCTCGGCCACTTTCCTTATTTGGGAGGGTCGATTTTTCTTCGATCAAACTTGGTTCCTAGGTTAACATTAGCCGTAACTAAGACGGTTCTAAGCTCGGAAAAATTTTCGGATCGAAAACAGATATAGGGGTAGTTTGGTCATTATTTTCAGCTCAGAATTTCAAAACTGGATTTTTGAAAAACAAATTGGATGGGGACGTCAACAACGACGTTTATGACGACTAATCCTACTAGCACTAAGCCAAGTCGATAGTTTTCAGCTTAAAGGTTGCGACTTTGCTTAAAAATGGGTATTTGATGCAAAAATTGATTCCGGCGGAATTTCGGCGACATTACGGAAAAACTAATCCGACAGAAGTGCTCTTGGGCACGTAGGGAAGATGTTTAGACAGAGAAATCAAGCTATTTGGACAATTTTCCAAAATGCTCAAAACTTTGAGCACATAAAGACATAGAAGAAGTCGACAGAAACGACGATCAGAAGAGAGATATAGTTTACCTACCTCAAGGTCTTCGATTAGCAACGATCGGCGAAGCAAACGGGCAAAGATCGGCGAAATCACCTCCTCCTCTTCTCCTCTTGCTGGCCGCGGGTTTGGGGGTTTGAATGGGGTGGGTTTTTTTGCAAAAAATCTAATTTTCAAGCTATTTATAGGTTTTGGAAAATGCGGAAAAATGATTTTTTCGCGATTCCGATTTTTCCTGCGCGTTCCTCTGCGAATTCTAAGATAGATTATGGCAACAGAATTCCAGAACTCAAAATAGGATTCTTGGAATTAAACCAAACGATCCAAAGTCGGTGTGAGTCGGTTTATCCCGAAAAACTACTTTTTGCAGTGATCGACGGAAGAGAAAACTTCCTTCTGAAGAAAGATTAGAAATAACGAGAGAAATAGGCGAACGCGGGTGGAATCTTCATTTGAAGTTTCGAATGGAAAAAGTCTTCATCGTCCGTTGATTTCAGGTTTCTTGAACTATCAGGGATTCCGTTTCGGCAAACTTCCGAGAATTGGAATTTGGCGTTCGTACATTCTAGGTTTTCGCGTCGAACCACTTGTTTATAGACGAAAAAGAGAAGTTCTATGATTTCTCTGAAGATTTTTGGAATTAGCTTTCATCGTGTCTTAATGTGTAAATTAACTATTCACAAAAACCTTTGACCTACGATTAGGCGAATGTTAGTCGTGCTATAACTCTTATCGGTTTTTTTTTTGATACAATGCTTGGACTTTTCCTGAACCTTTTCCTTCATAAATTTATTTTAATCAAATAAACTCTTATATTTTATTCACTTATCCAAAGCTTAAAAAAACTTGGGCCTTACAAAGTCGGCCTCAAAATGGCCTAAGCAAAGACCCCTATGGTCCGACTGACTCACTGTGATCCCTCCGTAAGAGAACCACACAAAAAGTCATGCGTCGGGAACCTACCCTGTCCCAAAAGCAAAACGAATCAGAGCTCTACACAAAATATGACGCCTGCCTAAACCTACCCTTCCAGTACCGAGTCCATAGCGAACTGAAGTTGGGAAGTTGAAACTAGGCTCCATGCGTCGTAGAACTCCTTTCGTCAGACGTCCACGCTCGTCAGTCCGGTCCTCCATGACCCTTCCCTGGTACGTCGCCCGTTGACCCACAAGATAGATCACCCAAGCGGTGGGGCATGTCGATCAACCAGCTCAAACATGATCCCCCCCGAGGGAGAGACCATCGAAACCCAATCCACCGTCAACATCTGACAGCAGGCCGACTGTAACACCCCGATTTCCAGGTGTCACTTTAGTAACCAAAAATAAACTTTAAGCGGAAAACAGGTAATTTTTTTTTTCGTTTTCTTTCCTTTAAATAAAAGCGATAAAGAAATTAAGACAAAACCCAACACTAACTAACCAATATACATCAAATATAAACATGTACAGCCTCAGCTGCACTTCCACGTCACGCGCACTCGCAGTGACTCCAAAGTAGTGTGCCCGTAGGCAAATATATACAGACCCAGAAGTTTGAGTGAGAAAGTTATAATTACAATCCATTAGGAGAAAGTCGGCCTCAAAATGGCCTAAGCAAAAACCCCTATGGTCCGACTGACTCACTGTGATCCCTCAGTAAGAGAACCACACAAAAGTCATGTGTCGGGAACCTACCCTGTCCCAAAAGCAAAACGAATCAGAGCTCTACACAAACCATGACGCCTGCCTAAACTACCCTTCCAGTACCAAGTCCACAGCGAACTGAAGTCGGCAAGTTGAAGCTCAGCTCCATGCGTCGTAGAACTCCTTTCGTCAGACGTCCACGCTCGTCAGTCCGGTCCTCCATGACCCTTCCCCGGTACGTCGCTCGATGACCCACAAGATAGATCACCCAAGCGGTGGGGCATGTCGATCAACCAGCTCAAACTTGATCCCCCCCGAGGGAGAGACCATCGAAACCCAATCCACCATCAACATCTGGCAGCAGGCCGACCGCCCAAACACAAACATGAAACCAAAGCCAAGGCGCTAGGGTCAACTCACGGAAATAAGTAGATATACACTCAACATGTGATATGGGGATATATATATATATATGTGTCATTATATATATATTAATAATCCTAGCATGTTATTGGCTCTAACAATGCTTCAATAAATAAAACAGCACACAATTCCAGTCAGAATGAATGTATGCGTGAAATGCACAATATGATCCGGATTTGAACCGCGTTCCCGTTCGCCACAAGTGAAGCATTCCCGTTCTTCACTATGGATGAACCATTCCCGTTATTCATCCTTGGTGAACCATTCCCGTTATTCACCGTATGATGAACCATTCCCGTTATTCATCATTAATGCAGTGGTGAACCATTCCCGTTATTCACCATGAGATGCACATGTGAACCATTCCCGTTATTCACCCGATTGATGCAATATGGTTAGCCAAACATCGAATCGTCCTCACCACATAAGTGTTTAGCTCAAACCCAACTCAAAACAACCCAAGAGTTAGTGTCGGTCAATACAACACAACTCGGAGTTAGTGTCGGTCAATACAACACAACTCGGAGTTAGTGTCGGTCAATACAACACAACTCCATCAACAAAACCCAAAATCAAAGCCAGAGTCAGTGTCGGTCAGTACAACACGACTCGGAGTTAGTGTCGGTCAATACAACACAACTCCAATAACAAGAGCACACAAGGGTCTAGTGTCGGTCAATACAACACAGCCCAACAACAAGAGCACTAAGTGTCAGTCAATACAACACGGCTCCAACAACGAGATAACCCAAGGGATTAGTGTCGGTCAATACAACACAACCCCAACAACAAGAGTACGTAAAGTACTCGGTGACTTTCAATTATCACCGTAGCTCACCTCAGTGGCTTTCCCCAATTCCAATAACTCTCCAAACCCACAACAAAAGTCGACTTTTCCCCGTCTTTCGTAAATATTTTCCCCTTTAGTTTCTCCTATGATTATTCTTTAATAAAAATAATTTCAATTAGCATTAGTCAGGTTATGAGTTTATTTCTCAAAGTCTAAGTTTCCCAAGTCTTTAGTTTTTCAAAGCTCTATCATTCTATGTTTTTAAAGATCAACCACCCAAAATACATTTCCCGGGGAAAGTCTAAGAATTCCAACATATGGTTAAGTCTCAAACCCCACATTTGGACTTGCCTAGGGTTGTTCATCCAACCCGAAACACCAACTTTAAATAGTTCGGAGGTTCCCCACTCCGAAATCGCGTCAAATTGCACAATCCATCAATATCACAACATCACAAGTTATGGAAAAACATCATAACATCAACTCATCATCATAATCAACATCAGATAAAACATAAGTCGAATTTATCGACGCCTATCATGCAATCATAGCTAATATGTAAGTTGCCCTAACCTCGAGCTGCTCCAGCCTCGCAATCAAAGTCTCCTTCACAGAAATGCTTTGAAACTTCCAAAGTTCCTTCAACTGAACCTCGGAGAAAAACAAATCAGAATCCAAACAAAATCGATTAGTTCGATCGCAATACAACACATTAACGATAGACAAAGAATTAAAGCTTCAGAATACGACAATCGGGTACGAAAAGACAAGTTTTCGAAAACGAAAACTCCCCCCTAAAGGAATAGCTCTCGGCCATTAAGGAAAAAGAGCTCCGGCTCTTTTTCTTCGATCAAATCTGTTTACAAGGTAGTTTTAGGGTAAAACTAAGGCAAAGAAATTGTCGGAACAATTTTCGGACAATCGGATCGAAATACGGCCGTTCAGGGGCATTTTGGTCCAAAATAAAAGCTCAAAACCTCAAAGTTATCAGTTCGGAAAACAAATTTGACAGCAATGATCCTAACGACATCCGTGACAACAAATCCTAAAGGCACGAAGTCAGATTACGACTTTTCGACAATAAAGTTTCGAAATGTGAGACAAAAAGGGTTTTGAATCAGTTTTTCAGATCCTGGACAGCTCGATCACAATCGGCGATTACTGACAGAGGTTTTAGACTCTTGGGAACGTAGGGAACAAACCCCAACCAAGAAATCAGAGAAATCGGACAGTTTTACAAAAAGCTCAAAACTGTGAGCACAGAAACGACTTCAGAAACGTAGTAGAAACAATAATCAGAGGTAGGAATCACGTTAGTTACCTCAGTACCTCGAAGTAGGGACGAACTGCACGAAGATTGGTCAAGTTTTCGCGAAAATCTTCCTCTCCTCCTCTCTCCTTGCTCGCGGCCTTGAATGGGTGAGGATGAAGAGATTTTTGCTTTTTCGCCTATTTATAGGCGGGTGAAATCGCGGGAAAATGAAAATTTCGCGATTCCGATTTTTGCAGCACGTTCACCGAGAAATTCTAAGGGAGATTCTGGCGTCAGAATTCCCGAACTCAAAACAAATATCTATGATTTGGGAAAAACGATATCAAAAATCCCAAAAGCGGTGTAAGTTAATCTGACCCGAAAAACTACTTTTTGCTGTGATGCTCAAACGACAAAACTTCCTACTGAAGAAAGATTGGAAATGTCGAAAAAAATCTGGCAACGCGGACGGAAACTTCATTAGATGTCCCGAATAAAAAAATTCTTCATCCATCGCTCGAATCTAGGGTTTCGAAGCAAAGAAATTAGCGTCATCGGACTTCCGAAAAGTGAATACTATCATGCGTACAGTCCAGGGTTCCGAACTGAAACGCTGGTCGAAGGAAAAATAAAGAGAATCTTTAAATTTTCCAAGGATTCGAAATCTCACTTAAAACGTTGCTTTAAAGCGAAATTAGCCTATTCTGGACACGCTCGCCATAAAGCAGGTGTGCAGACAACTCGCACTAATTCCTACAGCGACTCCGCAACATTCCTTAAGCAATTCCTGAACTTTCTTCTTCATTAACCTTTCCCAAATATCAATCTCATGTCACGCTTACACTGATTCTACGCGTGAGTCGGAAATTAACTTGTTCTGCAAATCCAGGTCTTACACCGACCGCCCAAACACAAACATGAAACCAAAGCCAAGGCTCTAGGGTCAACTCACGGAATAGAGTAGATATACAACCAACGTGTGATAAGGGGATATATATATATGTCATTATATATATAGGAATAATCCTAGCATGTTATTGGCTCTAACAATGCTTCAATAAATCAAACAGCACACAATTCAAGTCAGAATGAATGTATGCGTGAAATGCAATCAATATGATCCGGATTGTGACGCGTTCCCGTTCGCCACAAGTGAAGCATTCCAGTTCTTCAATATGGATGAACCATTCCCGTTATTCATCCTTGGTGAACCATTCCTGTTATTCACCGTATGATGAACCATTCCCGTTATTCACCAAAAGATGCACTGGCGAACCATGCCCGTTATTCACCCGATTGATGTAATATGGTTAGCCAAACATCGACTCGTCCTCACCACATAAGTGTTTAGCTCAAACCCAAACTCAAAACAAACCTAAGAGTTAGTGTCGGTCAATACAACACAACTCGGAGTTAGTGTCGGTCAATACAACACAACTCCAATAACAATACCCAAAATCAAAGCCAGAGTCAGTATCGGTCAATACAACACAACTCGAATAACAAACCCCAAGAGTTAGTGTCGGTGAATACAACACAACTCAAACAACAAGAGTACTAAAGTACTCGGGAGTTTAGTGTCGGTCAATACAACACAACTCCAACAACAAAACCCAAAGTCCAAACCCAGAGTTAGTGTCGGTCAATACAACACAACTCGAATAACAAGAGTACTAGAGTACTCGGTGACTTTAAATTATCACCGTAGCTCACCTCAGTGGCTTTCCCGAATTCCAAAACCCACAACAAAAGTCGACTTTTCCCCGTCTTTCGCAATTATTTTCCCCCTTTCGTTCTCCTATGCTTATTCGTTAATAAAAATGTTTCGAATTGAATTAGTCAAGTTATGAGTTTATTTCTCAAAGTCTAAGTCTCCCAAAGTCTCTAGTTTTCGAAATTCTATTCATTCTAGGTTTTCCAATGACAAACCACCCAAAAGAAATTTTCCGGGGAAAGTCTAAGAATACGAACAAATGGCTAAGTATCAAAACTCAAGTTTGAACTTGCCTAGGGTTGTACATCCAACCCGAAATATCAAAGATCACCAGAACAATGAATCCCCACTCCGAAGTCGCGTCAAAACACACAATTCAACAATATCTCAACAACACAAGTTATAGAAAACATCATAACATCAGTTCATCAACATAATCAACATCAAAGTAAAGCATAATTCGAATTCATCGACGCCTATCATGCAGTCATAGCTATTAGTAAGTTGCCCTAACCTCGAGCTGCTCCAGCCTCGTGGTTTAAACCTCCTTCACACAAATGCTCTGAAACTCCCAAAGTTCCTTCAACTGAACCTCGGAGAAAAACAAAGCAGAATCCAAACAAAATCGATTAGCTCGATCACAATACAGCCAATTAACGATAGACAAAGCATTAAAGCTTCAGAATACAACAATCGGATACGAAAAGACAAGTTTTCGAAAACGAAAACTTCCCCCCCATCACTACAAGCTCTCGGCCAAAAAGGAAAAAGAGCTCCGGCTCTTTTTCTTCGATCAAATCTGTTTACAAGGTAGTTTTAGGGTAAAACTAAGGCAAAGAAACTGTCGGAACAGTTTTCGGACGATCGGATCAAAATACGGCTGTTCAGGGGCGTTTTGGTCCAAAATAAAAGCTCAAAACCTCAAAGTTATCAGTTCGGAAAACAAATTTGACAACAATGATCCTAACGACATCCATGAAAACAAATCCTAAAGGCACGAAGTCAGATTACGAATTTTCGACAATAAAGTTTCGAAATGTGCGACAAAAGGGTTTTGAATCAGTTTTTCAGATCTTGGACAACTCGATCCATATCGGCGAATACCGACGGAGGTTTTAGGCTCTTGGGCACGTAGAGAACAAATCCCAACAGAGAAATCAGGAAAAACATACAGTTTTACAAAAAGCTCAAAACTTTGAGCACAGAAACGACTACAGAAACGCAGTGGAAACAGTAATCAGAGGTAAGAATCAAGCTAGTTATCTCGGTACCTTGAAGTAGGAACGAACTGCACGAAGATCGGTCGAGTTTCGGCGAAAAAAATTTCTTCTCCTCTCCTCCCCACAACTCGCGGCCAACAAGGAAGAAAATAAGAAGATATTTTGATTTTTGAGCTATTTATAGGCGGGTGAAATCGCGGGAAAATGAAAATTTCGCGATTCCGATTTTTGCAGCACGTTCACCGATGAATTCTAAGAGAGATTCTGGCGTCAGAATTCCAGAACTCAAAACAAATCTCTGACATTTGGGAAAAACGATATCTAAAATCCCAAAAGCGGGTAAGTTAATCTGTCCCGAAAAACTACTTTTTGCTGTGATGGTCAGACGACAAAACTTCCTTCTGAAGAAAGATTGGAAACGTCGAAACAGATCTGGCAACGTGGACGGAAACTTCGTTAGAAGTCCCGAATAGAAAAAGTCTTCATCCAGCGCTTGAATCTAGGGTTTCGAAGCAAAGAAATTAGCGCCGTCGGACTTCCGAAAAGTGAATACCATCGTGCATACAGTCCAGGGTTCCGAAATGAAACGCTGGTCGAAGGAAAAATAAAGAGAACCTTTAAATTTTCCAAGGATTTGAAATCTCACTTAATACGTTGCTCTAAAAGCGAAATTAGCCTATTCTGGACACGCTTGCCATAAGGCAGGTGTGCAGACGACTCGCACTAATTTCTACTGCGACTACGCAACATTCCTCAAGCAATTCCTGAACTTTCTTCTTCATTAATCTTTCTCAAACAGCAAACTCCTGTCACGCTTACACTGATTCTACGCGTGAGTCGGAAATTAACTTGTTCTGCAAATCCAGGTCTTACACTCTTGATGGAGCTAGTTTATAAAAAGTGCAATTGTCTCTTGCCCCAAAGAAAAAAAAAATTGAAAAAAGTCAAAAGAGAAAATGAACTCCATGGTGTGGTGGAGTTCCAAAAAAAAGAAAAAAATATGAAACAAAAAGCGGTTAAGAGACTTGAGTGCTAAGTATCAATAGCTTGAAAGCTCCGGAATTCCAAATTGGACCACACTCAAATTTTGTGCAGCCTTAGTCTTCCTTAGGGACCACCTACCTTGTGCTTTACCTAGCCAACGTTACAACCCTTTTGAAGTCTCATTGAATAATGCATTGTCAACTTTAGTTGCTCTTGAGTGAATGATTCTCAGAACCTATGAATTTGCTTTTGTGCTCAGTGCACTGAACAATTGTCTCATGCTAGGATGTTAGCTCTAAATGCTTCACATATTGGACTCTAATTCTTCTTTGTCCAAGAGTTGCATGAAGTTGATTGTTGAATCTTTCTCTCGAAACTAACTGCATTTACTTGATCCCCCGGTTTTCTAAAAATGTATCCCTCTTTTGGCATGTGTGTTGGGAGTAATTCTTTGTGCTTGAGGACAAGCTAATCTTAGTGACGCTCGAGGGCGAGCTGTCGTTGAGTATAGTGGTGTGATGACCCGGGTTTATATGATGTTTTTAGGGTTTTTCTTTGTTAGTTTTGAGTCTTTTTCTTATGTCTCGTGTAGTGTTTCATGCATTCTCATGCATTTTAACTTTTATTTGTGCATTTGCATTAGTTTTGTAATTTTGTAGTTTTATAAGGGCTTTAGTTGCATTTTAGTATAGTTTGAGTCTTTTGTTAATTGTCATTAGTTTTGAGTCCCTTGTGCAATTAAATGGTTGGTATTCTTGATATTTTTCCTTGAGCTTTGATGAGAGTAATCAGGTCTGAAATTGAAGAAGAAGGAAGGTCAAGAAGCTTGGTGAATTGAAGGGATGCTTAAAGAGGCATAAAGAGGAGTTAAAATGAAGATCAAGGGACTTTCCAGCGAGTCTGAGCGCCTAGGCATGCTCCATTGGCGCCTAGGCGCCAATTGCCCTGTTCCAGAAATTGGAATTGGCGCCTAGGCGCCAATTACCTTCCAGGGCCATATTTTCAGCATGAATTGGCGCTCAGGCGCTCTGAATTGGCGCCTGAGCGCCCGGAACATCCCAAACTCGTGATTTTTGCCTATAAATAGGATTTTAGTCATTTTCTTTTGTAATCTTTGATATCTATTCCATTTTTATATAAGTTTAGAAGGAGAGGAACATCTAGGAGAGTGAGAGAAGGCTTCCAAGCTTGTAATTCAGGTTCTTAGCCAAGGAGCCATGCTTGGCTTATCTCTCTTCTTTTACTTTGGTTTTCTTGTAAGACTTTTCCTTTTAAGTTATAATCTTAAGTTCTTTCCCACATGTTCTTCTTCTTTCCTTGAATCCCATATCCATGCTTTATGTTTCAAGTTAGAACATGTGCTAGCTTTATGCTTTTCTATAATAGAACAGAAGTTTGTTATAGATTAGGGACTTGTTATGGGATTACCTCTTCTATACTTGCTACTAGGAATAGAGGAAGGGTTGGGGTTTGTTGGCCTGAACTTTATAATCTTTATGCTTCAAACAAATGTTTAAGTACGCAAGGAATTGGGCTTATCTTTTGGTTTGAAAGAATTATCTATGCGAGGCATCGATAGGTAGTTGCTTAGGCTATAACATCAAGGAGAGATTCATGAGAACATGTGCTTAGAATGATGTGCTTGAATTGATTAGTTGAGCAAGAACCCAAAGTAAATCACTCTTCCTTTTCATTCTCTGTGTTATTTCTGAATTTATATTTTCTTTTTCCTTATTACTACTTCGTCATATGTTTGCCTCAATAAAACAAACCTTCAAACTCAAAGCTTGAACCGAATCTATTCACTCACAATCCCTGTTTTCGATATTTAAAACCGGGTGGATTCCGTACACTTGCGGATTTACCAACAATTCTCATCACCTTCCTCATACTTTGGGTACTACCTTCCCTCTCTATGTTCTAGTACGGAATACTTAATCTTGGTCTCAACTAACTAGGGTGTGACCTTTATATCCTTATGTCCACTAATCTGACCTAATCATTTTTGAGTCATTAAACTATCCACTTAAGTTAATTATTAATCCAAAATATTACAACTAAATTATCTAATCATATTATGCAAACTAATTTCATTTTTAATAGCCAAATTCTATAGTTCTTTCTTCATTATCATCTCTGACCTCATTACTCCTATTCTATCATGAATCTGTGCCCTCATTGTTCCCAAGTCATTAGTCTACTAATCTAACTTAAGCTAAAATATTTCTATTTATTATTTCACTTACCTAAGCCATATTATGTAAATTAAATCCATAACTAAGCTACAACTTCTAAGTCTTCTCCTGCTCATTGTTCTAATGGTTTTGGGTTCTGTTAAGCACATTTTACTGTTCTCAGCTTATGCTCAGGTTCAAAATCACTTATTTTAAGCACTTAATTCAAAGTCTACTTGCAAACTAAGAAATCTATAATCTGAGCCTAAAACTAACATCTAATAGTCCATTGCTATAGTTTTCTACCTCCTGAGTTCAATGGAATCATCAATTTTAGCTTCTGGAACTCTAACCGTGCCAATTTGCGATTTCAGAGCTCAATTACTACAATTAGCTATCCTAAAAGCTCCTATGACCTTCCAGAAGTACAAGAGGATCAATTTGGCACATCAATTCACGGCCAAACGTCCAACCCGATAGCTCAATTTGAGCTTCGAAGTTCATGAATTGGTTCTATCAATTCACAACGATTCAGGTCCTAAAACTAGTCTAAAGCTTCCTAATTATGTCCTAGCATGCTTAAGGGATCAATTTGGACCGAAAACGAGCTGAAACGAGCAAGTTGCAGAACTTACTCACCGGAAAACGATGATGCTTGCCGGAGAAGTGGATCGGAGGGTCGTGAAATGTCACCGCCGTGCTATTGCAAGTACTGGGACTTGATCTACAGGTCGTGGGGAGTTGAATGGTGATCGTGGGTGTGGCTGAAGTGCTCGGAGATGGGAGAAAGGGTGAGTTACACGTCAAGGGTTCGCCGGAGATGGTGGAGTCGTGGTTTCTCGACCAAAACTTGACCAAGACTAGTCGATTCTCTTCCTCTCCTCTCCAGGAACTCAATGGAATAAAAATGGGAACCTCACTCTCTCTAGTTTGAGAGATTCGAAGAGGGGAAGTTTCAGAACTTCCTCTCGGTCGCACTCTCATTCTGGGCTCTCTAGGCACTCTCTGAAGGTTCTAGGGCACTCACTGGGTAGCTAGGGTCGTGTGGAGTCGAATCGTACCCTTTATATTAGTTGTAGGGTGATTAATTTGCTAAATCAAGCTCAAACTTAATCAAAGTTGCACCACCAATGGCTCTTCATGCATGGGGTTTATCCTAGGGCTTGAGGTTGCGTAGCTGCAGCTTGGGAAGGGTCAGAAGCAATCAGAAGTGAGGTTTGCATGGTGTATTGGCTGATTGCATGCCTAGGTCATTTGCACACAAATCCTAGGGCACCGATTGGTCGATTTCTTTATCATTTTCCATGTCGGGACAAAACTGATGCAATATTATACTGGTTCAGGTTTGTTAGTGCTAAATTAGAGTGTATTCCCCTCTCAAGGTACAATATCATCTCTTTAGAGTGATTAAGGTATCACTCTTTTAGCTTGATTCGGGTTTCGATCACTCTGAGACAATGTATCTATCATTGCCAAGAGATGTGACCAGATCATTTATTTAGCCTATTCTACCTCTATCTCGAGTTCATCTTCTTTTTGGGGTTATTATGACCGTCTTTGGTAC
This sequence comes from Lotus japonicus, assembly GCF_012489685.1. Lineage (NCBI taxonomy): Eukaryota > Viridiplantae > Streptophyta > Magnoliopsida > Fabales > Fabaceae > Lotus > Lotus japonicus. The sequence continues at coordinate 38,567,114 of NC_080042.1, forward strand.
TTCTATTGTCGGGTCGATTGACCGACGTCTCGATTTATCTGCAAACAAGTACTATGATAAAATATTCACACATACACGCATACACGCATACACACATATATATATATATATATTTTAAGTATACTATATAGTATAGTTATACTATTAGCGAAGATTCACCTATTCCAACTCTCTAGGGTTTTGCGTTGCTTATGAGGTCTTTACCTGGTTGGTGGCATGTTACAGTCTCCCCTCCTTTTTGAGAATTTCGTCCCCGAAATTCACATCCTAAAATACTAAACAGTTGAGGGTATGTTCTTCTCATATCCTCTTCTAATTCCCAAGTAGCTTCTTCATCCTCCTCCTCACTCCAAACTACTTTCACTAATGGGATTTCCTTTTTCCTAAGTTGTTTCATCCTCCTATCCAATATCTTTTTAGGTTCGGCCGTGTATGTTAAGTTCTCCTTGAGTTGTATATGTTTCGGTTTAATCACATGAGAAGGGTCGGGGATGTATTTCTTTGTTTGGGAAACATGAAACACATCGTGCAAATTTGACAAAGATGGCCGTAGTGCCACCTGGTAGGCCGATGTTCCTACCTTCCTAAGGATCTGGTAAGGTCCTAAATACTTTGGTGTAAGCTTTTTCGACTTAATTGACCTCCCTATCCTTGTAATCGGATTAACTCTAAGGAAAACACGGTCTCCCTCTTCAAACTCTAAGGGTTTTCTCCTACGATCAAAGTAAGCTTTCTGCCTATCCTGTGCTATCTTAAGCTTTTATCTAATTCCTTTCACCTTTTCCAACATATCTTGCACTACGTCGGGTCCTAGTACTAACTTGTCTCCTTCATCACTCGAATTTGATGGTATCCGGATCGCAGATCTATCTTGGAGAAGACTTCCGCTCCTCCTAACTGATCCATCAAATTGTCAATCCTAGGCAACGGGTACTTCTTCTTGATCGTTACTTTATTCAGTTGACGGTAGTCCACGCATAATCTCATGCCACCGTCCTTCTTCTTCACCAAAAGGACTGGTGCTCCCCAAGGGGATACACTCAGCCGCATGAACTTCTTGTCCATAAGCTCCTCTACATGCTTCTTCAGTTCCGCCAGTTCTACCGGTGACATCCTATACGGGGCTATAGAGATAGGTCCCGTTCCAGGAACTAAGTCTATAGAGAACTCAACTACTCTCTCCGGTGGTAATTCAGACACTTCCTCAGGGAAAACATCGGGAAACTCCCTTGCTACGGGTATCCCTTCTATACCTATGTCGTCCTTATCCGCATCTAATGCTCTTAAAAGTACTCTCGATTCGCCTTCGGGCGCTTTTCCTACCTCCTCGGTTCGCTTAGTCCGTTTAGCGTCTCCTTTGCTAGTCCCAAAAGTAACCGTCTTTCTCCTACATTTTAGGGTGGCATCGTTGGACGCTAGCCAATCCATTCCTAGTATTACTTCTAATCCTTCTAAGGGTAAGCATACTAAGTCTTGCCTAAAGGTTCTCCCTAAGGTTTCTACCCTACAGTTTCAACAAACCTTCGAGGTTCTACTGGTGTTTTTAGTTGGGGTACTTACTGCTAAGTCCCATGCCAAACTTGTCACTGGTATACCTAATTGTTTGACCCTCTCTTGTGATATAAACGAATGCGTTGCACCCAATCATATAAAACACTTAAAGGAAAACTATTAACCTAACACGTACCTTGGATAAGTTCTGGCGCTTCAACTGCCTCTTCCAGTGTCATTGCAAACACTTTCCCCTTATTCGTGGGTCGTCCAAACTTCCGGTTATCCTTTGGCGCCGGTGCACATCTGCTACCTCCCTCGCCTGTTGTAGCGATAGGGTTTCGATTCCCATTTCCGCTAGCCTGTGCCCCTAACACGGCTCTACACTCCTGAGCGCGGTGTCCATTCCTTCGGCACCTCACGCAGAATGGATTGTTAGGATTGAATCTGCTTGTCCTGTTGTGGAATCCAAATCCCCCTGTTCGATTTCCGAACTGATTTCTCCCTTGCTCCGGCGGTCTAAAGTATGGCTTCCTTCTCTCCTCCTTCTTCTTTGGTGCCTTATTAACACCTTGTCCCTTCAAGTACTCCTTCCTGGACTTCTCATTTTCCTCAAAAATTCTACACTTCTCTACCAGAGTAGCAAAGTTCTGAATCTGGTCAAGTCCCACAGCAGTCCTGATGTCTGGCCTCAGTCCATATTTAAACTTGACACACTTTGAGGTCTCATCAGCCGCCGCACTATAATGTGGGTGGAACCGCACAGTTCTTCAAACTTAGCTGCAAACTCTCCTACTGACATCATACCTTGCTTTAAATCCAAGAATTCCATCTCTTTCCTTCCCTTCGCGTCAGCTGGGAAGTACTTTTCCAGAAATGCATTCTTAAAGATCTCCCACGTTATGGCTCCGTCCGCTGGAGTAATTCTCCCTCTTACTCCAGTCCACCACGTCCTCGCTTCTCCTAAAAGTAAATAACTAGCAAAAGCAACCTTACGTGGGTCAGCACATACCAACGTCTCATAAATCTTTTCTAATTCTTGGATCCACTCATATGCTCCGTCGGGGGTTGTAACCCCCTTCAAACTTTGGTGGATCTCGTTTCAGAAACTTGTCCAATCCGCGGTAGATATCCTCTTATGCTGGTTGGTGTCCACCTCCATTCCAAGCTCTTCCCGCTTGTTCGGTCAAGAAAGTGGTAAGTTGCTCAATAACTCTCGCCATTGCTGCCATCCCTTCCTGAAATTCACAAGGTGATTAGTTTCCTATGACCTTAACTACATATTCTAGATTCCCTAGTAGGCTCTAACCCTAGGCCGACGAATCACTACTCTGTTACCACCTTCCTGTGACGCTCCCTTCCTTAAGTGACGAATTCTCCCTAACTCCATCACTTAGGAGTGAGCACGCGACGTGAACTAGTGAATTTTTTTTTTCTTTTTCTACTTAGGGTTTTCTCATTAGATCGGGGTCGCAAGAGTAAAGTGTACTCGCGCACCCCCTTCTCATCCCCAGGTAGTTGACCTCCTAACCTAAGACTACGGAGAACAACGATGAAAACCACACAGAACATACATAACATGCATAGTTGGTGAATAGATCCACCGCATAAGTCTACAGATAAGAAGACAACACATAAAGAGGACATAGCGCCCTCAAGCACATAGTCTGGTACAGGAAATCAAATACAGAAATAGAAACATAAATCATCATCATCATCATCATCATCAGAAATTCGGACCATACAGCTTCATCCCCTCGGATCTTCCTCCTCTGGATCATCCTCACTGACCCCCTCACCGGCTGCTGGCACTGACACTGGCTATGGTATAGGACCCTGCTCTGACTCTCTGTCTCCGGACGCCTCGCCTCTCTGGAATCTGCGACGGTAAATCTTAGCATCTCGGGAGAATCTAGGGGACCTCACTCGCTTGCGGGTCGTGATCTGAAAGCAAGACAAGTTCCTACGGGGTGGAGGAGATCCCATAGACTCCTGGGTCTGCGGAACCCTCTGATCAAGAGATCCCTGTGGACTCACCACGGTGACTGGTACGGCTGGGACAGGCTCTCCGGTCTCCATAGGCTCACCTGTATGTGGGTATGGCACCTGTGGGCTGCCTGGACTCTACAAACCAGCGTACTGAGCATGGGTCGGCAGAAAGAATGAGAACACCATAGGGAGCGTCACGGGAAAACCGATGTGCCCTGCTCCTGGATCCCTACACCACTGTTAGAACATGTTGCCATGCATTTTGTCAAAACAACCAATTGTCGAAGCAGATGTCGTGGCATCTGACCTCGTGAAGCTAGGGCATCAGTCGTTAGCTTGTGTATCTGTTGTGGGCCCTCTGAAGATTTACTGAAGATATGTTTTTGAGTTACTTGAGGAGCAAGTAGCTATTCCAGAAGGGTTTATTTGTTGGGTTGTTATTTGTTGAAACAATCTTTGTTAAAAGATTGGTTTTTATCTTTACTTGTGCAATAAGAAACCGAATCTATCAAGATTGCGTTTTGAATTGCTGTTACTGCAATCTGTTTCTTCAGCCCGTGCCAACCCTAAAGCCCATGCTACCGCTGCTGAAGTCTATAAAAGGATGAAGACCTAAAACATGAAGGCGTCGAAGCTGATAGAGAGAGATCGAGTGTTTTAGGATTTGTTAATTGTGCTTTGTCCTTTGTTTGTTGTGAATCTGTCTTTGCTCACTGATTCTATAAAGCAAAGAGAGATTCTGTGTGTTTGATTGCGTTCAAACTCTATCTGTTTATTGTGTTCACCAATCACTGTGGCAGTGATTGAGAGAAAGTGAGAGGGGCTCTCATACTTAGGTTGAGATTCTAAGTAGAAATACACTGGGTAGATTAGGAAGTGAACTATGAACTGAGTTGTTCATGAGTGTCTGTAATTCCTGAATCTTGAGATAGTGGATTTCCTTTCTTTGGGTGCAAACCCTCCAGACGTAGGTGAAAGTTTTCACTGAACTGGGTTAACAATTACTGTGTGTTATTGTTTCTGTTGTTAAGTTTTGTTTTACTGTTAAGCGGTTGTCGAACCTCTTGTCCCAGCATCGTGCAGGACAATCGTATCAGAGGGAACCTGAATTACAATTGGTATCAGAGCAGGCACCCTGTTCTGGTGGGGTGAGCTCCAGGGAGTTTTATTCAAGTTCTGATGGATAACAAGGAGGGAGGATCAGTCAATAGGCCACCCATTCTGGATGGTACTAACTATGACTACTGGAAGGTTCGCATGACAGCCTTTCTCAAATCAATTGACAACAAGACTTGGAAAGCTATTGTCAAGGGTTGGAAGCACCCCACTAAGGCTGAGGTTGAAGGCACCTCTACTACTGTTGTGGAAAAACCTGAAGAAGAATGGACCAGTGCTGAAGATGAAGCTGCTCTTGGAAATTCAAAGGCTCTAAATGCTATCTTCAATGGAGTTGACAAGAATATGTTTAGGCTGATCAATACGTGTACTGTGGCAAAGGATGCTTGGGAAATTCTGAAAACTGCACATGAAGGAACTACTCGAGTAAGGATGTCAAGGCTTCAGATGCTTACTACTCAGTTTGAAAATTTGATGATGACTGAAGAAGAGACTATTTCAGAATTCCACAAGCGTGTCCGTGACTTGTCTAATGCTTCATTTGCTTTGGGAGAACCTATGTCAGATGAGAAGCTTGTAAGGAAGATCTTGAGATCTCTTCCTCAGAAGTTTGCTATGAAAGTCACTGCAATTGAGGAGGCTCAAGACATTGAGAACATGAAGGTTGATGAACTTATTGGCTCTTTGCAGACATTTGAGTTGAAACTGAGTGGAAAATCTGAGAAGAAGAATAAGAGTATTGCTTTTGTGTCAAACACTGATGAAGGTGATGATGAAGATTGTGATGGTGAAAATCTTTCTGAGGCTCTGGCCATGCTAGCAAGAAAATTCAACAGAGCATTGAGAAAGATTGACAAAAGAACCAGGCCTAATGTCCAGGACATGAAGTTCGATGACAAACCCAAATTTTCTAATTCACAGAGGAAGACCAAAGAAGAAGAAAGATCTGGTCAGAATAAAGGAGTGCAGTGTCATGAATGTGAAGGATATGGTCACATCAGGTCTGAATGCGCCACTTATCTAAAGAAGCAGAAGAAAGGTATGATGGTAACTTGGTCAGATGAAGACACTGAAGATGAGGAGGAGATATCTGCAAACAAAGTCAATGCTTTCTCTGGAACCATCTATGAGTCTGATACAAGTGATGAGGACATTACAGATGAGGAACTGGCTGAGACTTACAAGCTGCTACACATCAAGTGGGAAGAAGCATGTAAACTTGTGAGAGAAAAGCAAAGTGAGATAGAACAACTTGTCTCTCATAATGAAAGGCTGAAAAAGCTCAGCACAAAGCTGAAGGAAGATCTGGAGGAATGGCAAAGTAAGTTTAATAATGCTAACGTTATGGAAAAGGCTAATCTAGTGTTGATTAATGCAGGACTTCAAGAGGAAGTGGCAACTCTGACAAGAAAGCTTGAAGCTACTCACAAATCTGTTAGAATGTTGAACAGTGGTTCTGATATGCTTGATGAAATTCTGAAAGAAACTAGCAAGCAAGGAGGGAGTTTGAAGGGAATTGGCTTTGACTATAGAACAGCAAACAAAGAAAATCAGAAAGGTTCAAAGAAGTTTGTGTCTGCTGCAAAACAAACTGAATTCAAGAAGCCCAGAAATTATCAGGTGTCAGATTCATTGCCTCGACATGTACCTCTGCATGTGAAACCCCAGCTTAAGCTTGATAAAACTGTACCTTGGAAGTGTCACTACTGTGGTAAGAATGGTCATATAAAGCCCTACTGTTACAGGTTATATGGTTATCCTCAGATGCACGATAAAAAGCCTGTTCAGATGAGGAAGCAATGGAAGCCCAAGGGTGAAGTCAGATGTCAGGTAGCCTACACGTCTTTCAGAGCATCATCAAAGGAAGATTGGTATTTTGATAGTGGCTGTTCAAAGCACATGACAGGAAACAAGAGCTTCTTGCAAGACATCAGAAGTCACTCCACCAACTATGTTACTTTTGGAGATGGAGCTAAAGGAAAGATCAAGGGAGTAGGAAATCTTGTTAGCACAGAATCTCCTAACTTGAACAATGTGTTACTTGTAAATAGTTTAACAGCCAACTTAATCAGCATAAGTCAACTGTGTGATCAAGGATATGATGTGAAGTTCAATAAGGTAGAATGTGTTGTGACCACTGATGATGAGAGAGTTGTGATGAGAGGAGTCAGATCAAAAGACAACTGTTATAAGTGGACATCAGAAGATAAAGCTCATGTTTCCAGATGTTTGTTAACTAAAGAAGATGAGGTGAATATATGGCATCAAAGATTAGGACATCTCAACTACAGGAGCATGCAAAAGATTCTTGCAGATGAAGCAATAAGGGGATTGCCCAATTTGAGCTTGGGAGAAGGAAAGCTATGCGGAGAATGTCAGATTGGTAAGCAAACCAAGGTGCCACACAAGATGCTCCAGCATCAGACCACGACAAAGTTCTGGAATTGCTTCACATGGATCTCATGGGTCCCATGCAGGTTGAAAGCTTGGGGGGAAAAAGGTATGTGTTTGTCTGTGTAGATGATTTTGCAAGGTATACATGGGTTGAATTTATGAGAGAAAAATCAGAGACTTTTGAAATATTCAAGAATCTATGTATGAGACTTCAGAATGAGAAGGACTGTGTGATTGTGAGAATCAGAAGTGATCATGGAAGGGAGTTTGAGAATTCAAAATTCTTGGAGTTCTGTGGAACAGAAGGTATTAGTCATGAATTTTCTGCCCCCATCACTCCACAGCAAAATGGAATAGTTGAAAGGAAAAATAGAACTCTTCAGGAATCAGCTAGAGTAATGTTACATGCTAAGAAGATTCCACACCAGTTCTGGGCTGAAGCTATGAGTACTGCCTGTTACATACATAATAGAGTCACCATCAGGGCAGGGACATCCTCCACACAGTATGAGCTATGGAAAGGTAGAAAACCATCTGTAAAATACTTTCACATATTTGGAAGTAAATGTTATATCCTTGCAGATCGTGATCCTAAGAGGAAGCTTGATCCTAGAAGTGATGAAGGAATTTTCATGGGATATTCTATGAACAGCAAAGCTTATAGAGTTTTTAACTCTCGCACAAGGACCATGATGGAATCTGTGAATGTGACTGTAGATGATGAACCAAGCAAGAAGGAAGAAGCAGTTCTGAATGAAGATGATGATGGTACTGATGTTCCAGCTGATGCTTCAGCAACCGCCCTCGACAATGAGTCAGAAACAAGTGCTGATGAAAAGGAAGACAAAGATATCACATCAAAAAAAGCTCCATCAATCAGGGTTCAGAAGAATCATCCTCAAGAAAACATTATTGGTAATCTTCAAGAAGGGGTGACTACCAGATCCAGAAGTATAATTGCTCACAGTTGTTTCATCTCCAAGATAGAACCCAAGAATGTCAATGAAGCTCTCACTGATGAATACTGGATAAATGCTATGCAAGAGGAGCTAGAGCAGTTCAGAAGAAATGAAGTGTGGGAGTTAGTTCCTAGACCTGAAGAAGTAAACATCATTGGTACTAAGTGGATCTTCAAGAACAAATCAGATGAAACTGGAACAGTCACAAGGAATAAAGCAAGGCTAGTTGCTCAAGGATATACTCAGATAGAAGGAGTTGATTTTGATGAAACCTTTGCTCCTGTAGCTAGACTGGAATCTATAAGACTCTTGTTAGGTGTAGCTTGTCTCTTGAAGTTCAGACTATATCAGATGGATGTGAAGAGTGCTTTTCTGAATGGCTATTTGAATGAAGAAGTCTATGTTGAACAACCTAAAGGATTTACAGATCCGCATCATCCAGATCATGTGTACAAGTTGAGGAAGGCGTTGTATGGTTTGAAGCAAGCACCTAGGGCTTGGTATGAAAGGTTAACTGAATTTCTTGTAAGCAATGGTTACAGCAAGGGTGGAATTGATAAAACTCTGTTTGTGAAGAATGACAAAGGTAAGCTCATGATAGCACAGATTTATGTGGATGACATTGTCTTTGGAGGAATGTCGAACTCCATGGTGGAGCATTTCGTCCGACAAATGAAATCTGAATTTGAGATGAGCCTAGTTGGTGAATTGAATTATTTTCTAGGACTACAGGTCAAACAAATGGAGGATTCTATGTTCATATCACAGAGTAAGTATGCTAAAGGGTTAGTCAAGAAGTTTGGCCTTGAAAAGGCTGGTCACAAGAGAACTCCTGCTGCTACACACATCAAACTTTCCAAGGATGAACAGGGGGAAGATGTTGATCAAAGTCTCTATAGAAGCATGATTGGAAGCTTGTTGTATCTCACTGCTAGCAGACCAGACATCACATTTGCTGTCGGAGTTTGTGCTAAGTATCAGGCAGCTCCTAAAGCCAGTCATCTGCTACAAGTCAAGAGAATTATGAAGTACATCAATGGCACAAGTGACTATGGTATTCTCTATACTCATGATACAAATTCCTCTTTAGTTGGATTCTGTGATGCAGATTGGGCAGGTAGTGCAGATGATCGAAAGAGCACATCTGGTGGATGTTTCTTCTTAGGGAATAATTTGATTTCATGGTTTAGCAAGAAGCAGAATTGTGTCTCATTGTCTACAGCTGAAGCAGAATATATTGCAGCAGGAAGTAGTTGTACACAACTCATGTGGATGAAGCAAATGCTGAAAGAGTATGATGTTGAACAGGATGTCATGACATTGTACTGCGACAATCTCAGTGCAATTAATATTTCTAAGAATCCCATACAGCATAGCAGGACCAAGCATATTGACATTAGACATCATTTTATTAGAGACTTGGTGGAGGATAAGATTGTTAATTTGGATCATGTTACAACTGACAAGCAATTGGCTGATATTTTCACAAAACCCCTTGATGCAATCACTTTTGAAAAATTAAGAGGAAGTCTAGGGATTTGTCTTTCTGATGCATAGCAATTAGCTTGCCCCAGTATGTTAACGGCTAGTTTATTCTTGGTCATCATTAACTGCTGTTGTGACATCAGCAGAGAGAAAGTTACTTCTTGGTTCACTTATCCTATAACTACCTCCAACGGGCAAATTGTGTTCTCTCAACCGCTTGTGCATCTATCTTCTTCAAGATTTATCATCTCTCATTTGCACTTCTGTTTCGTTGTTCTGTACTTTGTTTGTATTTGCTCTCGATTCATCATGTCTTAAAGTTCAGGAAAGAAGGAATCTGTCAAGACCAAGATTGAAAGAACTGCTAAAGGAGTCAAGTGTATGGGTTTGAAGAGTGAATCTTCTCAACCATCTTCTGTGTCCAAGAAAGCTCCCAAGAAGATGAGATCACGAAACCCAACGTGTAAGGTCTACAAATCACAGGTCAAGAATAGCAAAGCCCCGAATGTTCCTATCCTTGAGGATGTTCCTGACGAAGAGGAAATCAATGATGAAGATTCTCCTGTGAAGCCGCCTCCTGATGTTGTGCCTGATGTTGAGACATCTGGGTCTAAGGAAAGTTCTGCTCAAGAAAATTCTGGAAAGGATTCCACTTCTCATGAAGATTCAGGTGGTGCTACCCAGCCTGATATCTCTGTATCATCCTCTTCTAAGGATGCTGATTCAAAGAATGATAACTCTGCGGGTATCAATTCTAAAGAGCCAATCCAGGATCCAGCCAATGTTCAGAACACCTCTGATGATGCTTCTGATGATGTTCCTCTGACTGAGACTTTTGCTGATAGTGTTGCTGCGAGGATGAAGAAGAAAAGAAGGATTTCTTCTCCTGAAATCACTCCTACTCCATCAAAGAAATCCAGACAAACCAGTATGTAGAGTAAGGGAAAGCAAAAGGAAGAAAAGACTCCCACTGAGAAGAAGAAGAGGAAGATTCTAGTTGAAGTTGAAGACTCTGAGTCAGATGTTGAAGTTGGTATCCAGGACATTCGATCTTCTGAGAAAAAGAAGTTTTCTGGTAAGCGTATTCCTCAGAATGTTCCTGCTGTTCCTATTGATAGAGTGTCTTTCCACTTAGAAGAGAATGTTCAGAAGTGGAAGTTTGTTTGCAAGAGGAGAATGGCCAAGGAAAGGGAAGTTGGTTCTGATGTTCTTGAATGCAGAGATGTAATTGCACTAATTGAGAAAGCAGGTCTGATGAAGACTATTCAGAATGTTGGAAGGTGCTATGAGAAGCTTGTGAGAGAGTTCTTGGTGAATCTCTCTATTGATGTTGGACTTCCTGAAAGTGCAGAATTCAGGAAAGTCTATGTGAGGGCTGAATGTGTGATGTTTTCACCTGCTGTTGTCAATCAAGCACTTGGCAGAAGTGCTATTGAATTTGTTGATGAAGAAGTGTCCATGGATGATGTTGCCAAGGAGCTTACTGCAGGTCATGTGAAGAAGTGGCCCAGCAAGAAGTTGTTGTCTACTGGAAATCTCAGTGTGAAGTATGCTATCCTTAACAGGATTGGTGCTGTGAATTGGGTTCCTACTCAGCATACCTCTGGTGTTTCTACAACGCTTGCCAAGTTGATCTACAGGATTGGCAAGTCTATTGCTTTTGATTTTGGAACTTTTGTGTTTGAGCAGACATTGAAGCATGCTGATACTTGTGCTGTGAAGCTGCCTGTTTCATTTCCTTCACTTCTTACTGAGATCATTCTGAAGCAACATCCTCAGATTCTCAGGGCTGATGATGTGGCTATGTCTCGTGGTGTTCCAATCACTTTGGATCAACGTTTGTTTATGGAGCCACATGTTCTAGACATTGCTTTACCAACCAGCAGAACATCTGCTCCTCCTGTGACTGAATCTGGTACTAAGGCCATAATTGCTGAATTACAGGAAGTTTCCAAGGCTTTGGAGGAGACAATCAGGGTGAGCACTGCTAGGAAGCTTAAAGTTGATGCGTTGCTACACAAGCTTCAAGTAGAAGAATGTCAAGGTGGTGAGCACAGTGCTGCTGCTACAGCTGCTCAGAAAGCGAGTAATGAAGAGGAGGAAGGATCTGAAGAAAGAGGAGAAGGGTCTGGGGAGGAGTCAAGTTCTGAAGACTAGTTTGCTCTGATCTTGTGCTATTTTCTTTTGTTTTTGGATGCATCCTTTGCAAATTTGTGCTAAAAAGGGGGAGTAGTAGTTGAAATTGAAGATTCTATGGTCTGTAATATTTTGTGGAACTGTTGTGTTTCTTCTGCTATGTGTGTTCTGATCGTGTTAGCTCTGATAGTGTTAGCTTTGGCTTGTTTAATTTGAAGCTATGTCTTCAAGATCATGGCTATGTTTGTTTCAAGAGGCATTTTCTGATTAGCAGTATTTCTGATAGCCTATGTGGTGCTAACTTCTGATAGCAGTAGTTCTGAAACGTTGCATCTGATTAGCAGTATTTCTGACAGCTTATGTGTTGCCAACTTCTGAAGGCAGTATTTCTGAAACGTTGATGTTTTATGCTGATCTATTTTGGTGTCATCATATGCTAAGGCCTGATTGTACTTCTGGTTGTGTGGTTGTGCTGCTAAGTGTTTTTGTTCCAGCTATGTCTTCTGAAGAATGGTAGTTGGTTGTGTAGTTGCATCAGTTGAGGGGGAGATCTGACAAAGGGGGAGAATTGTTTCTCTAGTTTTTATCCTCTCTAATTGTGAGTTGTTTTAGACAAAATTTGACAAAGGGGGAGATTGTTAGAACATGTTGCCATGCATTTTGTCAAAACAACCAATTGTCGAAGCAGATGTCGTGGCATCTGACCTCGTGAAGCTAGGGCATCAGTCGTTAGCTTGTGTATCTGTTGTGGGCCCTCTGAAGATTTACTGAAGATATGTTTTTGAGTTACTTGAGGAGCAAGTAGCTATTCCAGAAGGGTTTATTTGTTGGTTTGTTATTTGTTGAAACAATCTTTGTTAAAAGATTGGTTTCTATCTTTACTTGTGCAATAAGAAACCGAATCTATCAAGATTGCGTTTTGAATTGTTGTTACTGCAATCTGTTTCTTCAGCCCGTGCCAACCCTAAAGCCCATGCTACCGCTGCTGAAGTCTATAAAAGGATGAAGACCTAAAACATGAAGGCGTCGAAGCTGATAGAGAGAGATCGAGTGTTTTAGGATTTGTTAATTGTGCTTTGTCCTTTGTTTGTTGTGAATCTGTCTTTGCTCACTGATTCTATAAAGCAAAGAGAGATTCTGTGTGTTTGATTGCGTTCAAACTCTATCTGTTTATTGTGTTCACCAATCACTGTGGCAGTGATTGAGAGAAAGTGAGAGGGGCTCTCATACTTAGGTTGAGATTCTAAGTAGAAATACACTGGGTAGATTAGGAAGTGAACTATGAACTGAGTTGTTCATGAGTGTCTGTAATTCCTGAATCTTGAGATAGTGGATTTCCTTTCTTTGGGTGCAAACCCTCCAGACGTAGGTGAAAGTTTTCACTGAACTGGGTTAACAATTACTGTGTGTTATTGTTTCTATTGTTAAGTTTTGTTTTACTGTTAAGCGGTTGTCGAACCTCTTGTCCCAGCATCGTGCAGAACAATCGTATCAGAGGGAACCTGAATTACAATTTGGTATCAGAGCCAGGTCCCGTGTTCGAATCCCATGGAAGGCATGCTGTGCAGCTAGTTTGGCTGACAGGTGTTGGGGGGGATTGTTGGGTCCAGGTGGGCCAGCATCCTGCCTGCTAGGTAGCGTTCGAAACGGGGTGCTGTCTCCTACGCTATAAGGAAATAAAGTTGCGCCCTCACTAACACCAATTGGTTTTGGCGTAGTGGTAAGCGCGTGATCCTTCAACCACAAAATCGTGAGTCCCTGATAAAAGCAGTATCCTGTAACTGGGTCAACATGCCAGCCAGCACGGGACGGGAAATCAGCGTGGATCGCAAGGACTGGATTGGTTTTGGCGTAGTGGTAAGCGCGTGATCCTTCAAGTGGTATCAGAGCCAGGTCCCATGTTCGAATCCCACGGAAGGCATGCTGTGCAGCTAGTTTGGCTGGCAGGTGCTGGGGGGGGATTGTTGGGTCCAGGTGGGCCAGCATCCTGCCTGCAGGTAGCATTCGAAACGGGGCGTTGTCTGCTACGCTATAAGAAATAACGTTGCGCCCTCACTAACACCAATTGGTTTTGGCGTAGTGGTAAGCGCGTGATCCTACAGAGGGATGCTCATTGTCACACCTGTTATCTGCTTTTATAAAATAAGTGCTAGGGTGAGTCATACGCAACTTTGCACAATAATACACATCAGATAAGATAAACGCTAAAACTCAAGTTAACATATCATTAATCACACACATGTTAACAAACACAAGTAATAATGCAATATGATTAAATCAACCTTATTCCTCCATCCTTCGAATTGACTTCTCTCACTACTTCGTAGGAAATTGTGAGTTCATCGCCAACCTTTTTATTACTTTCTTTATCATGTGATGAGTATGATTTAAAGGGCCCGAAGCTATTGCTTCATTATCTTCGGAAAGTCGTCTCGGGAACATGGACACTCCTTACAGTCCACTCTTTACCGGACAATGATCGCTCAGTAGCTCACAGACAGAAGTACACGACGCAACTCTGTGCCTTAAACATCATGCCAATCCCGACCTCAGGGGTCCTGCCGGAACAGACATGAGAGGTGTACTGCCGTGTAAATCCCGGGTCAATTCATCTCTGAACATGACCACCTTTGGTGTCTCTGTATTCCCACTCTCTTAGTGGTAGTGACAATACTTTCCTACTCCTTGTTGCTCCTTAAGTGTAGTTTCAAGTATCAATCGTCTCCCCCTTATACTTCCATTAAGTTTCTATTAAATTAGAAACAAGCATCTGCTACCTTACTTTGAGTAAGTACACCATAATTATTATAGAAGTGAGATCTTTAATAAGATCAAGTAGTTTTAGGAATACAAGAGGGAATCCTAATCCGCCGTTTAATGACTATGTACTTTTTAATCGCTTAGAGAAAAGGGGCTCACTTGCCTATTCCATTATCGTTATTTATTTATTTACTCTATCTATCCTACGGGTAATCCTAAGGTGTTATTGGTAGGTCGATTTCCAAAAGGAAGTATCGATAACTCATTAAATCGGGGATTATCCTTTCCCTCTTCCCACTACCCCAGATGCTTCAACGTTTCAGAGACAATCCTGATACCATGCCATTTAGGCTCATAATCCTAAGTACCACTATATCCCATAGTGTACTGTCATCCCTTTCTACTGTGTAACACTTCAAGCATGAGTCACAATCACAGCAATTCAGCACAACATTTCATCCAACATTCACTCTTCAAGCACAAAAACCAATCATGCATCTAATAACACAAGCAAATAATAATATGCTTTCTATCGTAATAACGATTTACTTATGAGTTGTGTACTGAGACAAGGTCTTGTATAACCCCCCTTACCTTTATCGTTTATCAATTGAGGATCTTGTAGGTCTGCGATAGCTCCCAGCATCATTGATTATGCTTGGGTTACGATAGGCTAATCAAGGCATTAAATCGTTCGTTATTATTATTATTATTATTATTATTATTATTATTATTATTATTATTATTATTATTATTATTATTATTATTAAGTCATTAAACTATTAAACTAGTATCACTCTATCTTAATCTTGGTCTCAACTAACTAGGGTGTGACATTTATATCCTTATGTCCACTAATCTGACCTAATCATTTTTGAGTCATTAAACTATCCACTTAGGTTAATTATTAATCCAAAATACTACAACTTAATTATCTAGTCATATTATGCAAACTAATTTCATTTTTAATAGCCAAATTCTATAGTTCTTTCTTCATTATCATCTCTGATCTCATTACTCCTATTCTATCATGAATCTCTGCCCTCATTGTTCCTAAGTCATTAGTCTACTAATCTAACTTAAGTTAAAATATTTCTATTTAATTATTTCACTTACCTAAGCCATATTATGTAAATTAAATCCATAACTAAGCTACAACTTCCAAGGATTCTCCTGCTCATTGTTCTAATGGTTTTGGGTTCTGTTAAGCACATTTTACTGTTCTCAGCTTATGCTCAGGTTCAGAATCACTTATTTTAAGCACTTAATTCAAAGTCTACTTGCAAACTAAGAAATCTATAAACTGAGCCTAAAACTAACATCTAATAGTCCATTGCTATAGTTTTCTACCTCTTGAGTTCAATGGAATCATCAATTTTAGCTTCTGGTACTCTAACAGTGCCAATTTTCGATTTCAGAGGCTGTCCGCGAGGTGAAATTGGGGCTTTCCTCTTCAAAGCTCAATTACTACAATTAGCTTTCCTATAAGCTCCTATGACCTTCCAGAAGTACAAGAGGATCAATTTGGCACATCAATTCGCGGCCAAACGTCCAACCCGATAGCTCAATTTGAGCTTCGAAGTTCATGAATTGGTTCTATCAATTCACAACGATTCAGGTCCTAAAACTAGTCTAAAGCTTCCTAATTATGTCCTAGCATGCTTAAGGGATCAATTTGGATCGGAAACGAGTTGAAATGAGCAAGTTGCAGAACTTACTCGCCGGAAAACGATGATGCTTGCCGGAGAAGTGGATCGGAGGGTCGTGAAATGTCACCGCCGTGCTATTCCAAGTACTGGAACTTGATCTACAGGTCGTGGGGAGTTGAATGGTGATCGTGGGTGTGGCTGAAGTGCTCGGAGATGGGAGAAAGGGTGAGTTACACGTCAAGGCTTCGCCGGAGATGGTTGAGTCGTGGTTTCTCGCCAGGAACTCAATGGAACAAAAATGGGAACCTAACTCTCTCTGGTTTGAGAGATTCGAAGAGGGGAAGTTTCAGAACTTCCTCTCGGTCTCACTCTCATTCTGGGCTCTTTGGGCACCCTCTGAAGGTTCTAGGGCACTCACTGGGTAGCTAGGGTCGTGTGGAGTCGAATCGTACCCTTTATATAAGTTGCAGGGTGATTAATTTGCTAAATCAAGCTTAAACTTAATCAAAGTTGCACCACCAATGGCTCTTCATGCATGGGGTTTATCCTAGGGCTTGAGGTTGCGTAGCTCCAGCTTGGGAAGGGTCAGAAGCAATTAGAAGTGAGGTTTGCATGGTGTAATGGCTGATTGATTGCCTAGGTCATTTACACACAAATCCTAGGGCACCGATTGGTCGATTTCTTTATCATTTTCCATGTCGGGACAAAACTGATGCAATTTTATACTGGTTCAAGGTTTGTTAGTGCTAAATTAGAGTGTATTTCCCCTCTCAAGGTTCAATATCATCTCTTTAGAATGATTAAGGTATCACTCTTTCAGCTTGATTCGGGTTTCGATCACTTTGAGGCAATGTATCTATCATTGCCAAGAGATGTGACCAGATCATTTATTTAGCCTATTCTACCTCTATCTCGAGTTCATCCTATTTTTGGGGTTATTATGACCATGTCTTTGGTACTTCTATTGCCGGGTCGATTTAAAGTCGATTGACCGACGTCTCGATTTAGGTGCAAACAAGTACTATAATAAAATATTCACACATACACGCACACACACACACGTATATATATATATATATATATATATATATATATATATATATTATACATATACTATATAGTATAGTTATACTATTAGCGAAGATTCACCTATTCCAACTCTCTAGGGTTTCGCGTTGCCTATAAGGTCTTTACCTGGTTGGTGGGATGTTACACTCTTAGCTCATTTAATAACAAACCTGAAATTCAGTTACATTCTCTCTCTAAGCGGTTACACTC
Source organism: Lotus japonicus (assembly GCF_012489685.1). Lineage (NCBI taxonomy): Eukaryota > Viridiplantae > Streptophyta > Magnoliopsida > Fabales > Fabaceae > Lotus > Lotus japonicus. The sequence continues at coordinate 38,584,371 of NC_080042.1, forward strand.
ACTCTCTGTCTCTCTAAATTCTCACATTGCAATCCCTTCACTCTAGGTACCATACCTCATCTCTATGTTCTTGGATATAACAAAATCAAACACCGGAAAGAATCCAACAAAGTTTGTCAAACTCTGGCACCGTTCTCACCCTTTCTCAAGTGAGAAAGAAGCGTCTTCAGACCCTTGTGTCCTCCGCTATGAAGCGTAGGCGCACTGCAAGAACCACCAAGGCTGATTTCAAAGATTTTCAAGAGAAGCTGATCAAAAGAATAGAGAAGGCCCCAAATCATCAACTTTCAATGTCTTGGAAAAGACATTCAGATGTAGGCTAGAAATTCCAACTGCAAGCAAGCAAGGTCCCAGATTGGGAACAATGGAAAATTTGTGCCACTGAGGGCTATGTGGGCACCATGCCATTCTCTATGCTGAACTGTATCTCTGCTCCAATTCTTTTCTTGGGCAATTGGATATTCGTACTGTTGCCAACCAACATTCTGGAGATCGTTCTGCACCCAGAAAAGCTTCATGTGGTTAAAGGGAAGGCCAAGCTTCAAGAAGAAGGTGAATGTTCAGTTCAACTGAACAAGGATTCTGCTACTGAACAGTCCCCAATCCTTCATAATAATGATGATTATGAGGAAGAAGAGGAAGATCCTGGAACTGAGGAAGAGACTGATCATGAAGAACAACCTCTGGCAAACCAGTTTGTCAGCAGAGAGGATTTCGAGAACCATCGGAATCATATCAACAATCTCTTCTATGATCTCACATCCAAGATTGAGCAGCTCCTAAATCGTTTTGGCTAATGGCCACTCCCTATCTTTCTCTCTATACGCAGCTTAATTATTGAACAATTGCACTATATCAGTTCATGCTGTAAACAGTCTTGTTTTATTTTCAAGCTATTATCTATGTCATGCATTTCTTGTTTTACATGATTAGCTTAGGCTCTGATACTGCTTCTAGATATAACTTAGAGCGCTTTTCAATAAGGCCAAGGGGAGAAATCTAGATAGAAAAGTAAAAAGGGAAAACCATGTAAAGTAAAGGGGATAACCGTATAATAATCTACAAATATTATTATACATCGAAAAACTTCTCACTTAAATAAGGATTTTTTTGCTCAGGGGGAGCAAAGAAAAGAAAGTCAACTAGAACATAAGCTTCAAACTCTATCTTTTTGAAAACGTTGCTAAACTTAGGGGGAGTTTATAATTTCCATGAAGAACCGTAGTCTACTATCCTTTATTCTTTTCTATAAAACTTGTCATTATCAAAAAGGGGGAGATTGTTAAGTTCAAACGCAATATAACGGTTTAAAAATCTTGTTTTGATTATAACAATTTTATAAAAGAAGTATCGCTGGAAATTAAACTCATTATAACATTTGAATTTCAGGAGAAAATCAAGGAATCTTATATGCTTCAACGTTCTATCATTTCAAAAAGGAAAAAGCTTCAGAAGTTGCAAGACAGTTTTGTAAAGCGAACTGACTCTGGCTCAAGCTATAAGTCTCTGACCGTCCAATGCCATGTCATTAATCAGATTTATTGAAGACAAAATTTGAGCGCCAAAGTTAAAGTTTGATTGCAACGGGTTGTCCAACATTCAAATCAAAAGGCAACCAATTGACTTGTATTCAAACCAGATCACGTGAAGACAATTTGCTTCAGCTAAAGGCACGTTGACCAACGAGGAAGAGTACAAGCCATCAACATCAAATTTCCAAATTGTCTCATGTCTGAAAAGTAGCCCGAAGTCCATCACGACCTACTAGCTGACAAACATCATCTCTATAGCTAAAGGATATACTTGCTTCTGAGTCCGCATTAAATGAAGCTACCAACCAAAGCCATTTGAATCAACGGTTTGATATCCCTTCACAACGGCTAAAGCAACGGTTGGATTTTGTCTCACAACGGCTACAACATTAGCAAGCGAGTATTTAAGGCACTCTTGAAGAATTAAAGAACAAATGAATTAATTCTGAGAGAACAAGCATTCAAGCATTCATTCCAAACTTCTCAACAAAGCATTCAAAGCTCAAGCAGAAATCTCTAAAAGTCAAACACCAGCTTTTATCTATGCAAGTGAAAGAGAGAACCTCGTACCTTAAAAGAGTGAAATCTCTTTATTCTCTTCTCACTTAGTCTCAGAACTCTTAAGTGATCCAAAGTCAGATTTGAACCCAAACACTTAGAGTTTTAGTACCATAAATTCTCTACCACTACTCTTGAAAGAAGAGAAATCCTGTAGAGTAAATTAATCTTTGTAAGATTATTGGAGAAGTCTTGAACAATACTTGTAGGAGGAGTCCTGTAGAATACTAGGAGAAGTCCATGATAATACTTGGAGAAGTCCTGTCAAATACTTGTATTGGAGAAGTCCTTGATACTTGCTAGTGAAAATTTTGGTGGTGGCCAAGTACTGGACGTAGCCCAATCGTTTAGGGTGAACCAGTATAAATATCTGTGTGCTGATCGTTCTGCTTTATTTACTTACTTACTTCCGCTGCACAAAACGGTTTACGAAAAATCACACTTAAAACTTTCTTGAAAGAACTTATATTCCTTTCATAAAACAAGGTTTTAAAACGTAAATTTCAAGTACACAATTCAAACCCCCTCTCTTGTGTTACTTATTTGCATCTCAGTAGTTTGGTTGAAAACTAGACTCTGTGTTGTTTCTGTTGATGTGAAGACTTTTCAAGACAAGGAAAGTAACCGGTTGTTTAGCTATTGTGTGTTTCTTGGTGAATTTTTTGATTAGCTTTTGTTTACGTTGCTGCTGGTTTATTGGTTTGCACTTGTGGGATAGTTAGTATGTTCTCCTGCTATGTTCTTTGTTCCAACTATGTTCTATGGAGCTTACTTGTTGTTGGTATGGATGCATCATTAGAGGGGGAGTTTTGCTACTGAAGGGGGAGTTTTGGTTCTCTTGTTTGCCCTCTCTGATTCTCAAGTTGTTTTAGACAAAATTTGGCAAATTGGAAGATTGTTTTACTTTGTTGTCATGCATTTTGTCAAAAACAACTGGTTGTCGAAGCCGATGTCGTGGCATCTGATTTTGTGTAGCTAGGACATCAGTCCTCTGCTTGAAACGTTTTTCTGGGCCCTTGAAAATCTTATGAAGATATGTTTTTAAAGTTACTTAAGGTTCAAGTAGCTGCACCAGAAGGGTTTTAATTGTGGGTTGTTATTTGTTGAAACAATCTTTGATAAAAGATTTGTTTCTATCTTTACTTGTGCCAAACGCAACAAGATCTTTGGATATTGCATTTTGTTTGAATTGATGTTGCAATCTATTTCTTCAGCCCAAGCTAACCCTAGCATCTATGCTGCTGCTGTTGAAGTATATAAAAGGATGAAGACCTAAAACAAGAAGACTACCGAAGCTAATTGAGAGAGATCAATTGTTTTAGGATGGTTCATTGTTCTTTTTCCTTGTTACTTGTGATCACACTTTGTTCACTGATTTTATAAAGCAAAGTTGCGTTCTTTGTTGTTTGATTCTTCAAATTATGATTGTTGATTTTTTGTTATCAATCGCTGTGGCAGTGACTGAGAGAAAGTGAGAGAGGCTCTCATACTTAGGTTGAGATACTAAGTAGAAATAAACTAGGTAGAATAGGAAGTGAACTATGAACTGTGGTGTTCATGAGTGTCTGTAATTCCTGAATCTTGAGATTGTGGATTTCCTTTCTTTTGATGCAAACCCTCCAGACGTAGGTGAAGTTTCATCGAACTGGCTTAACAATCCTTGTGTGTTGTTTACTTATGCTTTGCTGTTACTGTTAGTCGATTGTCGAACCTGTTGTCCCAGCATCGCGTAGGACATCTGTTCTAAGGGAACTTGAATTTCAAGCTAGATCAACAATAGAAAGTATAGGAACTATCTTTCATTCCATAAGCATTCAGACTCTTTAAAGCATCACTTGTTTTGGTGAAACTAACCCAAATGCTAAGTTTCCAAACATTGTTTCTACCTCTTACTTCAGATTGCTAATTTCACTACCAACCTCCCAAATTATATTTTGTTTTTACTTTTCTCTTGATTCAAGCAACCATTGTGGCCATAAACTGATTCTTCCCCAATATCTGTGGTTCGACAATCTTTTATATTACTTCGAGCATTCTGAACACTTGCAGAACATGTATCCAGTTTTTGGCGTCGTTGCCGGGGATTGGTCGAATTATTGGTTTATATTTGCTTTAGTTGCTTTAATATTTTTACTTTTTGCTGAGTTTTTATGTTTGGAATAGGTGCTCTTAACTGTGTGTTCTTGTACGCGAGGTGAAATTAATCCTAAGTCTTTGGTTTCTGATCCAGAGTTGACCGGACGTACATGCGAAGACTAGCACAACAGAGAAGAAACATTGCTGAAGAAACCCCAGCACAACTTGAGGCAAGGCTTCGTGCTGAGTTTGATGCTCAACTTGAAGGGGAGGTTGCATCCCGATTGTTGAGGCAGCAACAAGAAAGGGATGAGGAGAATGCTCAGAGGTCGCTCCGAGACCTCACAACACCATGAGTTGATTACAACTTCGAAGGCAACATCGTGGTGCCTCAAGATGCTCCTCAAGACTTCCAAATTCCACCGCACTTCATCACTTTGGTCTCTCAAAACCAATTTGGTGCAGGTGCCACTAAAGATGTTCACACCCACTTGGAGCGATTCACTCACCAATGCTCCACCATCAGAAGGACCTTGAACCTTGATACAATAAGGTTGATGCTCCTCCCTTTCTCACTTAGGGATGAAGCAGAGGAGTGGCTCAGATCACAACCACTTCAGAGCATCACCTCTTGGGATGACTTGGCGGAAATATTTGTGGTAAGATTCTTTCCTTACCCTGGAGTCCGGAAACTGAAACAGGAGATCAACTCCTTTGTCCAGTTAGATTATGAGAACCTCCAAGAAACTTGGGAGAACCTCATATATTCATCCATAGCCTTGTAGCTTGTATTCTCCCCTTACCAAAATCTAAAAAGAAAGCCAAGGGTGTGGGTCGCATTCTTAAGCACTCAGCTCAAGGATGCTCCCCACGATGAAGTGTTACGTTACCGCAGTTCTCTTGTTAGCGTATTGGTTTTTCTAACGCTATATTTTTTTTTCTTTCTTTTCCTAACCCCACTCGTTGTCTAAGACATTTTCCTTCTAAGGCGCCTTTAAAGTACTAAGTGTAGCGGAATATAGCAGCGTGAAGGGAAAAGGTACCATGATTTAGAAAGCACACTCCTACACGATATCATACATCACTTCAAGTCTGATACATCATCTGGACGAGCAATCTTACAAGATTCTGCCCACACACTTCCTAGGCTCATCACACCATATAATACAGGGGAACATCAGGGGTATATCTTCATCTTTTCTTACAAGGGACATCAAAACATCAATCTCAGCACTAGAACACAGCTAAATCATCGAGACATCTGAAGGAAAAAGGGTCAAGCTAAACATAGGATCATCTTCACTCCACCAAGAGACAACTCATCAGTCTAGCTGCAATGACTCTCCAGACCTCCGAACTAGTCAGGTAGGTCTCTACGGGCAGCTCCATCAGCGTCAGCAACTGCTCCAATCTCTATAAAAATAGGTGTAAGGGTGAGATTAAAAACAACTCGGATATAAATATATATATAAGTTAGTCAGTTAGAAGTGAAGCATCAATCATACTCAGTCAGTCAATCATCACACATCTGCAAGCACAACACAAATAAGTCAATAACACAAACCCACATATATAATGAATTTGCAATGCATGCCACCACGACAGCCAAATAATTATCTCAAGTGAATGCTGGGCTCATTGGCTAAACACAGCCTTTGCTTCGGAACGCCGCTCGGGAATATGGCACCATCCCAGGTCCACTTTTTACCGAGCCATGATTACCATTTCCGCTTTCCAGTCAGGATAACACAGCCACTCATGGTCTTCCCACTACACTAAGTCTGAACACCTGGGGATCCCTCTCATGGCTTAGTGCTGAGTTGAACCACTGTATTATCCCCAGGCCACTTTACCTCTGAAGTGCCACCTCAGGTATCTCGGGCATCCACTCCGGGTACACTTCCGGGTCCAGGTGGAAGTTGTCGCACGTTCCCACTCCTTATACTACCTGAAATAAACCATGATGCATGACAAGTATCACAATTTGTCAATCATCTCCCCCTTTCCTGCTCAGGACCATTCACATTCCTCATTACTCACCGTTGAATAATCTTCTTGAAGGCATATAACCTCACTAGAACCAGAACCTAGAATACCTGCTATTCAGTGATTAACAGAAAAATACAGAGATATGCATAAACAGTTGATGCAATTTAACTAAGCCTTTAGCCACCTAGTAATCTCTAATTCATTATCCTATATGCAAAAAGAGTTATGCTTCTATTGGCCATCATTTCACATTGATCACATTCAGCTATTCCCCGGTTCTTCAAATAATTCCTTCAAGGTCCTTTCATTGTATCTCCTTCACTACCTTTCATAACCTGCACTTGTCTAATGCAACAAACAAACAACAGAGATACAAACATCCATGCGCACAACAGGTTTTAATTTACAACCATATCGAATAATCACAAACAAATTAACTAATAAATATGATCAAGTGCCAATCCCCTGCAGAAAAACTCATATAGCTATCTATAGCCTTGAAGCTTGTATTCTCCCCTTACCACGATCTGAAAAGAGAGGAAAAGATGGCTGTCCTTGATCTGCAACATAAACAAATTAAGTTTCTTAGCACATATATTCAAACTTAGCTTAATTAACTCCTTTTAATGGCTCTTAAGCTAAGATTCTTAAGCTTTTAGCCATAATTACTTATTTAATCATTTAAGTTCAGCAGGTCTCCAAAAATAGTCCATGTGGACAGTCCAGACCTGTCCAAGTTCAGCTTTGACGTTAAGCTTCCAAACAAAGCCATATTAAGTCATAATTAGTCATTTTAATAACGTTTTAAGCTTAACCACTTCCAAAAATCAAGCTTCTCCAACAAGCTACCAAATTCAGAGGTAAGGGTCACGAATTTCAGAGGAAACACAGGGCTATCAGAGCCCTCAGAGCCTCTGGCTCAGGCTCTTCTCCTTCCACGTTGAGAAGGAGAGGCCGAGAGGTTGATGAACCAAACTGCTCTCTTCGAAAATTTCAGCCATTTGTTCTATAAAACTTGTAAAACGTTTCTCTCATGATCAGTGTGAAGGGAATTATGCTGTTGATTACCACAACGGAATAAAATTCCCTATATGAGAAGATCTTGCAAAATGCATGTTTCAAAGTTCATGTTGCAATCAAACACGTAGCCTCGTCTCTACAGTAGTCCACGCGAACTCTCCCACTAGATCTCCCTTGCGGCTCCTTGTACTAGCAGAGGCAAGTGTGTGTAATCTCTAATCTAGGGATTGAGCATCTTATGCTCTATTTATAAGCACCGAAAAGGAGGCTAACCCTAATTCTTATTGGAGCCTTATTGGCTTATCCAATGGGCTGGTCTAATAAGACATATTTTCTAGTGGGATAATTCTATGCGTGTGACCCTATAGGTATCTCTTATATATTTAAGTTGTAATATCTAAATATAAATATTAAGCTGCTAGTGCATATACCAACAATCTCCTACTTGCACTTGAGTTTAATCAAGTATATTTAATATCACTAATAAAGAGCGGTATCTAGTAATACATCACTATGACCTAAATATTAAGAATGCCCTTGCACCGACATAGTATACCTTGCGACAAACATTTTATATGATTTATCCCTTTGTCCTTATATCTAATTGAACCAAGGCATGAATGTGTCATCCTTGTATGTTCAATTTATGTTCCTCGATACCCGAGAAGACTTTCCAGAAATAAATATCTCATATTTACCCTTTCTGAGCATGGCCATGCATTTCAAAGTCTTACTCTACCAAGTGGCCTGTTGATATTTACTCCTGTTAAATAGGAGGGACAAATCCTATCTATATCACTCACATTCCTCCACATGATCCGTGTTATACCCAACTATCGCCTTTATAGATACCCTGTTATGGGTAATGTTTGACGACATTAAAATATAAGACTACTCATGTAGGAATCATAGCGACTTCAAGTCAAAGGATTACATACACCATTGTCACAATGAGAATCGTTTATGAAACTCACATAACGATCCATGTTACGTTCTCATGGTGGGTCAATCAAGCACACAATTACTCTTAATGTGTGCCTGCGTGAAGACTTGACATCTCATGTCCATTATCTATGATATTTAGATCATTTAATCACTCACGCACTAGTCTTAATATTGCCTAGATATTAATAATGACTAGGGACAACATTTAAGAACTGTATTTTGTAGAATCTCACAGTTAAGTCTACTATTCAACGTCTTACAAATTTGTATATTCTATTCTATGGACGTTAATATTCTTTATAGAAATATTAAACTGAACTGCCTTTATTAATAATGATAAAACGATACAAAATGTGTCTAGAACATATTGGATCCAAATGCATATAATAATGGTCTCCCACTAGAGCCAATCAGGCATAATTTTAATGCCTATTGCGCTAGTGTGACTATCATGCTTCTGTTGTGCAAGAGGCTTAGTCAAGGGGCCAGCAACATTATCATCAGTATGGACTCTGTATATTTTCACATCTCCTCTATCAATTATTTCTCGGATGAGAGGAAACCTTCTAAGTATATGTTTGGATCCTTGATGAGATCTAGGTTCCTTAGCTTGTGCAATGGCTCCATTGTTGTCACAATAGAGACTCATTGGACCCACAATGTTAGGAACCACACCAAGTTCCATAATGAACTTTTTATTCCAAACTTCTTCCTTTGATGCATTTGAAGCAGCAATATACTTAGCCTATGTGGTAGAATCAGCAACTGTCTCTTGCTTTGAACTCTTCCAGCTCATAGCGCCGCCATTTAAACAGAACATGTAACCCGATTGCGACCTTGAGTCGTCTTTGTCAGTTTAGAAGCTAGCGTGAGTGTAACCTACTACACTTAGCTCATCTTCCCCTCCATATACCAAGAATGTGTCATTCTCAAGTACCTAAGGATATTCTTGACAGCAATCCAGTGACCTTCACCGGGATCTAACTGGTATCTACTCGTTACGCTTAGTGCATATGAGATATCTGGTCGAGTACATAACAATGCATACATTATAGATCCAATTGCCGAGGCATATGGAATCTTACTCATGCGTTCTCTCTATTCCTTATTGGAAGGAGACTGAGCCTTCGAAAGGTTGATGCATGTGACATAGGCAAGAATCCTTTCTTGGAATTATGATGTTAAATCGTTTCAACACCTTATCAATGTATGTACTTTGAGTTAGACCAAGTAACCTCTTAGATCTATCTCTATAGATCCTAATACCCAGTACATAGGTTGCTTCGCCTAATTCTTTCATGGAAAAACACTTTCCTAACCATGTCTTCACAGATTGAAGGGTAAATGTCATTTCCAATCGGTAGTATGTCATCCACATAAAAACCAGAAAAACGATTGTGGAACTCCTCTAAAGCTCCCGCAAGAACACTACAAATGCAACACACAAAACAATCACGCGAGCATAACACGTGTCCACCAAGGTACTGAACATATACAAGAGGTTTGCAAGGAAACACTTGTTTCAAAATACCACGAGTAGCTTAGATAAGACAAGGTCGTAGTCAGAGACTTAACAACCGAAGTAGCAACATAAGAACAAACGGGCACAAAACAACATAAGGTTTCAAGCTAGTTCATACAATCCATAAAAGAAACAAACACGTCGTTCCTAAGCAAAACAAACAATAGAGAACTTGCATCCTCGCCACATATCCTCAGGTCTCTTCCTCAGCACCAGTAGCCTTAGTCCCTGCCATTAAGTGCACTCGTCCTTCGACAGTCGGGTGAGTCCCCCGTGTAACGCACGCAGCTGGCTCTACTTTTGGTGGCCTACAGTCTCTAGCAAGATGTCCCGCCTTGTGACAGTTGTAGCATAATGGCTCGTCCTCCCTTCAAGCAGCGGCATAGTGCCCAACTTCTACGCATCTGAAGCATTGGACACGAAGGCGTCGGGGTTGGTTCTCTTGTCCTCCTGGGTTTGTAGCTATGGGCATGTACCCTCCCAGAGACTTCTCATTTCCTTGTTGACGATGGTAAGGCTCCATCTGATGTCGTTTCCCCTTGTCTCGTCCTCCTTGGCATTGGCTTCCGGGCCTCATCGGTCCCCCTCGGTACAGCTTATCCTTCCTCTTGTTCTTTATTGCTTCTACCTCCCTGCACTTCTCCACCAGCAGTTGGAATTAACGTATCCCCAAAGGTTGCACTGATTCTTCAATATCACATCCGAGTCCATTGGTAAACCTAGCGCATAGGTACGCCTCATCCACCCGGTTGGCGAAGAAACGGTGCTTTGCCAAAGATTCTAGCTTGGTGGCATACTCTTCCACAGTCATATTCCCCTGAAACAACTTCAAGAATTGTGCTTCCTTTTCTTCCCTTGCGGTAATCGGAAAGTACTTCTCTAGACAGACAATGCAAAAAGTATCCCATGTCACAACCACACGGTTGGATTCAATCATCATGCGTGCTCCTCTCCACCAATATTCAGCTTCTCCCAATAGCAGATAAGTTGCGCTATCCACTCTTGTCTCAGATGTAAGACCCGGTTTTAGGGCATACTATTTTAATAATAATATTAAATAATATTCTGTGAATTGCTTGTGCTATATGTGATTTTATGTCTTTTAAAAAGGTGATTAATTGTTAGAAGCAATATTAAACCCTAGAAACCTCTAGAAGTTGATGAGCGCGACGATACGAGCATTTTGACTGTAATATTGCTAGGGTTCAGCGACGGCGACTTTTAGGTCAAAATCGATCCGACAGCAGCGATGAGTTGGCGAATCGAGTCGACGACGACGATTTCGTGGGCCGCACCTTATGGGGAGGTGTTGGGCATGATTTTAAGAATATTCTAGGAGAGAATATTCCTTGGTTTTATTTTTGAAGGTTTTACTTAAATAAAATGAGCTTTTATTTAAATAGAATGCATTTAAATAATTTTAACCTATGGTTTAATATCAAAATTAATTCTGAAAATATTTTTGAGATATTATGGAGCTGGTCAAATGTTTGAAGCCAAAATTATTGATAAGGATTTTTTATTTTAAAATTGAAGTTTTGGGTGCATTTAGGAGGGAAATGGTGCATTTAATGCATTAATTATTTTGGGGTTTTTATTTAAATTATTATTTTAAAATTTTTTTGTGAAAATATGAGCATGAAGAGTGTGTGGTCGGCCAAGACTTGTGGAGGAAGGAAAAAGAAGACTTTTGCAAAAATTTCATTTTCTAGCTAGGTTTTATGATGGAGAGATATTAGGGATTTTTGATTCTTTGACTTTCTATTAAGGGGGATTGATTTCTAAATTTTTAAAACTTCCAAGGATCTCTCCACATCTGATTTAAGACCTTGGTGATTCAGATTTGATTATTTTAATTAATTAGGGATTTAAATGCTAATTTCTTAAAGGTTTAATTAGGAAATAAACCTAAATTTGAGGGCTAAAAATAGGGAGTTTGGAAAACTTTGAAAACCCTAGAATGGGCTGAAGGGGGTGCGGCCATGGGCCTCACTTGGAGAGGAAGAAAAGCAATTAATGCTTTGCTCTCACCTCTCACTATAAATAGAGAGCTCCTCCCTCTCATTTTCTTCACATCAAGCTCATTTGCTTTCTTCTCTCCCTAGCCGTGAGCTTATCCTCCCTCTCTTGTCTTTCTTTTATTTTTATTGCTTTAGTTTCTAATCCTTGAGCAAGGCCATTCTCAATATGCTATGTGGTTGCAGCTTAAGCTGATTTGCCAAAAACCAGAAGAGAATGATCTTGATCGAGTTGCTTAGGAATGTTTATGATTTTGGGGGTTTTTCTTAAGAAATTCATGATGTTCTTATAACGTTCTTATGATCTTCAAACAATTATTTTAGAAAAGAGGTTTTGATCTTATGAAAGAGAAAGTTTTGATTTTTCGAGGTTTTTAAGATAGTATTTTTTGAAACGACGGGGAAGGGATATATTATCGCTAAACGACTACTAATTCGTACCGTTGCTCTGTCCACATGACTAGGAAGTTCGAAGCGAGCATGATCCCGCCAAATCCAAAGTCCTAGGACGTGTTCTGATGTGACTAAGGTAAGGGCACTTCGGCCTCGGCCTAGATAAATTGTTTGTGATTGTGATTGTTAGCAAGCATGATGCTAGGACTATTGATGATGTATGTACTAGATAAGCTATATGATGGTGATGCAATAAATGCTAGCTAGTGTTATTATGAACATGCCTATATGCCTAGGGTGTTAACTATATTTATTGCTATGCATGCAAGTTATCATGTGATGATATGTTATTCATAAGAGATGAACGTGATGGGCTTAGGGCCTAGTGATGATGACTGACTTGCATGGCATGCATTGTGGACCAAGTGACCTGGATTGGGCTTGGTTGGCCACGGCTAGTGACCTAGATTGGGCTAGTCGATGGTGACATTCAGGGGAGGCCCTGAATAAGGACGAGCAAGATACGACGATGTTGGAGAGGTCCAACCCCCGATCTTCAAGCTGTTGGGCAGCGGTGTGTTGGAGGGGTCAATCCCCGATCGCGGAGTCGTGTTCGTCCAGCCTTTCCAAGAGGGATCGGCTTGAGGATATCCAAAGCATGCATACTTACCATACATTGACTAACTATGACTTAGAGACATGATAGTTTCCCTTATGTGAAAATGTTTGCCTAGGTCTTATCTATGAATATTGGACAAATACAATACTTGACTTGAGTGGTTGCTTTCTAGAAGTTGACCCTTGCTTGTTTGTTTGTTTGTTGTTGGGGGCGCTTAACGTCTAGATGGATCGCCGGAGAATGGGCCTCACTCTGCATAGCATGGATGAAGACACCGCCTGGGAGATAGACCACTCCCTGGATCGGTATGTGTATAAAGGCTTTATGTTTCTATCGACCTACAACCCGGACGGCACACATCGGAAGGTGACAGGCTTCGATGGCGAGATTCGGATGCCCTATCCTCCCGCGCGGTTCGCACCACCTGACGACGAGGAGTCCACTATGGAGACGGACCCTTCGGAGGGCTCATCACCACTGGTCGTGTTCACACCGCCCCCACCTAGGCATGATTCTTCATATTACTCCCCGGCATCGCCTATACCTGACCCTCCCATTCCGGAGACTCGCATGGAGGAGATGTTCGGCAGGGTGATCGAGCGCCAGGAGCAGAGGCTTCGGACATTGATCAGGGAGGCCGTGGATGAAGCTTTCAGGGCCAGAGGCATCGTCTGAGTCGGGTTGGGAAAGTGTTATGCGTCTGTGCTGGGGGATGAGGTCGAGTGTTGTTTTAGGGCTGGATACCTTCTTAAAGCCATCGTGTATGTGGATGAGCTTAAATAAGGTTGAAAGCACTAGTTTCCTTTATTTAGTCTTGATGTAATAAAAAGCCTTGGTCTATTAAATAAAATGAAGTTTATTCAGCATTCATTCTATCTTTTATTTACTGTCATTAAAAGGTTTTATTTCGACAAAAATTTATACACGTTTTTTGAAAAAGGTTACTAAAGTGACCCTCGAGAAATCGGGGCGTTACATCAGCTGGGGTCCTCAACACCCTGAAGATCTCCTCGATCTCTTGAATCCACAAGTCGGCCTTCTCTGGGTCAGCTCCTCCAAAGAACTTAGGCGGGTTAAGGCGCCCGAAGTCAATGAGTCCCCTAATCTGAGCTTGAGCCTCCTCTCGTCGTTGCTGGTGCGCCATACGCTTTTCCTCGGCGGCATTCCATTAAGCAGTTGCGGCAACCTGTGCAGCAGCATTAGCAGCCTGTTGTACCACCACATTCGTCAAGTTTGCCATGGCCTCTGCCATACAACTCATGTCCACCATAGTCCGTCGCTCTAGGTCTTGTCTTGGAGGCATCATCTTCCCTTCGCAAAGCAATAAGTTAGTTTTCCCAAGATAAGAAGCATAACCAGCGTGTCAGCCCAACTAAGAAGTCACACATGAGTCAAACAATGGGTACGGCTCACACATACCCATCCACAACAAACAACGCAGAGATCACACAACCTAGCATAGCAGACCTATTCCCCAACAAGCCTTAGTATCCCTAACCCAATGCTCTGATACCACAATGTAACGCCCCGATTTTCAAGGGTTACTTAGTGATCCAAAAGTAAATTAATCATGCTAATGAACTTTCGAAATCTTAAAGATACAGATATTTTTTTTTCTTTTGAAAAACATAATACCTTGTCATACTTTCCAAATCATGCTCTAACAAATGCATACATAATACCCAACAATATAAATACCCTGACATCAACGAATATAATTACAACAAAGAATCCAAGAGGAATATAAAAGGAAAGCCTCCTATGCCCATCAAGCTCCCCGCAATATCCACACGACTGCTCTCTGAATCAATAGCTCTTCGTCACACCATTTCTCGGCAACGCCTCCTCTCCTGGATCTAACAGTATCTTGCTCATCCTTTAGAGCGGCGTCGTCGAAAATTCATAAGAGAGAAAGGATGCAACGGTCAACTTCTTAAACCACAAGGCCATAATTAGGACGTGCACACATACGAGCAAGTTAGAGCATGCGTATTCACATATATAATCACCTAGCAAGATACTTACCCAACGACATACTAATACATCCCTAAAGAATCCTAGATGTAACTTAGGATAAGGAAGACACTTCAACAAGCAAGGCACAAGGCCCACAACCACACATCGCACCTTATAGGGCATTCAATCGTCTAACACAAGTCACAAGGGAACAACCAATGTTCTAACGCCAACGACGTTCAAGGGAACCTATGGGTCTCTATATTGTTAGCGTATGCAATGCAATATGCTTGATGCTCAATGCACAACATGATCCGGATAAACGCTAACTCCATACCAGGCAGGCGTGACAAGGACCCTTCCCATGCAGTCACTTGCGACTTATCTAATGACCCTTCCCATGCAGTCATTAGTCAACACCTCGGTGTACCCACTCCATGCGGTACCCTCGGTCTATGAAATGCTATGCTTCATGATTAGTCATGCATCGTAGTTACAGTCTTTTGTCGTTCAATGACGACTTCACCACACCTCAACATGAGTGGTCGGGATCACCAACTCATAGGTGTCACCAGCTATCCGTCGCCATGGCAGCCCAACCATCCTACGTTCCACATTCGATTTTCAAATGATCAACATCAACCACACAACACATGTCATTCGATAAATATCAAGGCATACTTCATCAAGCATCATATGCTCATAATACAACGCATATATTCATCATGGATATCATAAGAGTTCAACACATCATGTTCAACAACTAATCATGTTCTCAACAAGTATTCATGTTCTCAATCATCAAGGCATATAATCATCTCATCATTCTCATACATGTCATTCAAACATCTAAGCATATAAGCAATCCCTAACTTATCATGTTCATAATCAATTTCTCATGTTAATCAAGCATTCTTAACTCATAAACTTCATGTATATCTTGCATATTATTCAAGGCAACAAAACAGCAGAAAAAAGGGGAGAATTAAAATTGAAAACTGTATTAAACTAGAAATCTAAAAATTATGAAACTTTTCAATATTGAATAAATTTAAGTTAGCTTTCAAATAAAATTGTTTTCACCCGATTTGGACTCATATCCAAGGAGTTATGCCCAAAACAATACAGACTGTCCAACTTACTCGGCAGCAGAAAAAGGGGTAAAATAAAATTAAAACCTGTATTACAATAGAAATCCAAAAATCATGAAATTTTCACAGAATGAAGCACTTTAAGGTAGATTTCAAGTAAAATTGGTTTCACCCGATTGGGACTCATATCCAAGGAGTTATGCCCAAAACAATACAGACTGTCCAACTTACTCGGCCAGATCAAGGTTCCTCTAAACATTTCAAACTTCATTCATTTCTTTTTGTCCATGTGTCAACCTTTTAGTTTCCTAACATGGTTATATATAGTTCATGCATCATGTCAAGCTCATTTCCATTAGTACTTCAAGGTTTTTAACACGTTCATCATCATCATACAAGTCTCATGCAATTCCTAGCAAGCAATTTTGCACGCTAAAGTCCAAGACCCGAAGTGCCCTTACCTCAAGCGCTTTCCTTCCTAGCCTTTAGCTCCTCGTAATGAAATGAACAAGGTGTTCTTCACCTTCACAAAAATCACTCGTTCAATAAATAGTCTTATACATATACATATTATTAGCCATACTTAGTAACTACACAAGGTTTCCAGCATCAACAAGGCTCTAGGTCGACGGTTTGGTCTCAAGGTCTTAATTCTAAGAAT
The DNA here is from genome assembly GCF_012489685.1 of Lotus japonicus. NCBI lineage: Eukaryota > Viridiplantae > Streptophyta > Magnoliopsida > Fabales > Fabaceae > Lotus > Lotus japonicus. The sequence goes on from NC_080042.1 coordinate 38,600,751, forward strand.
GACAAGCTTGAAGAATGGAGAGTCTAAACTCAAGACAACAACCTGATTGAAAACACTCACCCAAAACCAAATCTTTAAAACTCTTAATGGAGTAAAACTCTCACTTTAAAACCTCTTTCATTTTCCTTAAGTTCTTTTAGTGGAAATAACTTTTCATAAAACTCTTCTACCATCTCTTCTACTCTTTAAACCTCATTTCAAACTTAGGTTTTTCTTAACTTTAAACACACTTTAAGAGAGTTCATTAGCCCAAGAACAATACTATCAAAGCTTAAACACCAAAACCCAAACTTTGTTAACTCTTCAAAATCAAGACTTAACCTTTTTGAAAACTAAATACATGGTTTGAAAGCTCTTTTCATGGGCTACAACTTATACAAATGCACTTTCTTTAAAGCTCAAGTTCAAAATGTACTAACATCAAAATCTCCGCATTTTCCAAAACCATTTTCATTTCCATAAAGCCAAGGTGAAGCTCAACATCATTAATAAAACCAACATAAGCTTTTGAACAACTTAGAAGGGAAAGATTACTCCTTTTAGGAAAAAGAAACCATCACCATGAAGTTTACCTTGAATGCTAATTCTTTTGTGAAGGAAAAAGAAACCATCACCATGAAGTTTACCTTGAATTCTGCCTGGATTCTAAAATTGAGCGAAGAAACTGTAAAAAGACAGTTAGAAGATTATTTGTTGGAGTTTGTGTTCAGCTTATATGTGCAGTTCTCTTTAAACATGATGATAAGGAAGATGATGTTGATTAGCTACTTAAATAAAGGAAATAAATAATTATGGATCTTGGGACTCTAAAAGCTCCTACTTACGACCTAAGAAGTCAAAGCCTCATTTTGATCACTTGGTTCTAATTCTAAATTAAGTCATTATTGTAAGATTAAGTTTTGATCATGTAGTGTAACCCTATGTTTTGATGATTACATAACAACTATAATGATGAACAATTATGGTACTCTAACGTTGTTTTCTGAGTGTTTATATGGCAGGCTCTGACTCTGGTCTAATTACACATAAATCAGAAGCACTATGCTCAAAGAGTAACCTACACAACGCTTTCGCACTCACTATGTTCAATCTGAACAGTAGAATAAGCTTCAGAATATCTGAAGATAGTTAAGCTCTGATATGGATTCAGATCACTTGAAGTTCTGAAGACCAGAAGTTCAGAAGACCAGAAGCTCTGAAGGTCCAGAACCTCTGAAGGTCTAGAGGCTCTAAAGGTCCAGAAGTTCTAAAGGTCCAGAAGCTGAGAAGTGAAGACTCTGAAGTCCAAGAGTAAGCTGGCTCTGAAGACCAAGGACTTCTCCTCTGAGTCCAGAAGCAGAAGTTACAAAGGTCAGAGGATCCAAGCTTCCCTCTGACTCTGATCACTAAGCTTCACAAGTTCCAACATGAAGCGTAGCTCTGATCAGAAGTCATCTAGGTTAAAGGTCAAGTCGCTATCCAAGTACAAAAGCAACTGTACTATTCCTGACGACCTTACCTACCGTATTCAGCCACAGCAGAACCTGGAAATCTCAGATCTGCCCTCCAACGGGCTAGCATTCCATGCAACGTCTAAACCCTAATCCCTGGAGTATATAAAGAGGCTGAAGATGAAAGATGCCGCCTAAGAAAGAAAACTTTGTTTAAGCTCAAGCAATATTCAAATACTCTCTTAGCAATCTTTCTTCAAACTGTTCTTATTGTGTTTACTTTAGCTTCCTGAGAAGCAATTCTTTGTAAACCCAAAACTCTCAAACAGTTGTTTGTTTTTCCTTAAGGAGACCAAGGTTGGTTAGATCCTTGAGAAGACTAAGAGAGTGAATCTTAGTGATAGCTAAGTCATTGTACTGTTAGTCACTTTGGAGGTTGCAAGTGCAGTTGTAACAAACTCTGATTAGTGGATTGCCTTCATTCTAAGAAGGAAGAAATCACCTTAACGGGTGGACTGGATTAGCTTGAGGGATTTATCAAGTGAACCAGGATAAAATCATTGTGTGCTTTCCTCAACTCTTATCCTAGCACTTTTATCTTCGGTGTTTGAAGAGATTTGTTAAAATCTCAAGTGGGAAAAGTTTTAGTTTGAAAACGCTATTCAAACCCCCCTTTCTATCATTTTTTCATACCTTCAATTATTTAATTAAATAGTATTTTGCAGCTGCTTGAATTTCAACTGTTTTGCTTGTTAATTCTTGATTTTTCTTATGCTTTTCATATAAGTAACAACTCTCTTGTTTGCTTTGGGTTGCTAGAAAGCAAAGAAAAATAAAAAGAATTTACTTGTGATGATATTTCTCATCTGACATTCTTGCTTTCCAAAGGCAGGACAAATATATCTTGAACTGAATATGGTCTTTTGTTATCCCGACATAAGTGAATCCTTTATGAATAATGTACATTTGGCTTTGAAGCGTTGAATATCCCATAATGCTTGAGATCTTCTATTTTTGTGCTAAAAGCATGGATTATATCTCTTGGATTGCTTGTAAGCAAGGAGAGCTCAAATTAAAGTTAATTTTTGATTTACAATTTGAATGAAATCTATTGGAGGCTCATGTTAGTGGGTTTTACCATATAATGTTTCTTTGAAACTTAGCTAATGCCCAATTCTTTCCCATATCTTGTCCCTTATTTGATCTATTTTAAGTTGTGGAGTAGACTAGTATTTCTCAAATATCTATACAGTCTTGAAATGTGACAATTTTTGTCTGCCCTAGTGATAATCTTTAAAGTTTCTACCTTTCTTTGGGAATATAAGGCTTATTAAACACCAAACTGTTTCTGTTAAGGCATATGTGGAATTCTATCCTAATAAGATTTTGGAACTAATATATTTTTGGGAGTAGTCTCAGACTTCCCTAGTTTATTCCTTGACTTTATTATGCTTTCACACAAAAGGTCTATGGGCCAGATAAATTCAGCATTCAAATGTCTTTGATGTTAGGCCTTATGTTATTTTGGCAGCTTATAGTTCTAACTAGTGATGCATATGACAACATGTGAGACTGTTATGTATTCTTAATTCTTTTTGAGCCCTAACCACTCTTTGATAACATGCTTATCCGGATTGAACATGCATAAATTTTGGCATGATTAGTTGAACTTGAGCATAATTTAAATTGTTGAAAAGCTCACACAATTCAAGTGATATTAACTTCATTTTCTCTATTAATCAACTTCAAAAATGATATTGCTTTATGCTTAGATTTTGTTTTCTGAATTCAAAGTTTCATAAACTTTTTCATATTTTACATCATATGAATCATAAAATTAATCTGCAGATGCTCTCCATGATGTGAAAGTTTTAAATCTATAAGTCAGTTCACTCATATTTTTTGAAGCTATTATTCACTAGAAAGCTTCAGAAGCATTCATTATAAGGAGTATGGAGAATTATTACATAAGTTTACTTAATAAGAGAACCTTACATTTGCTTTTGTATAGAATTTTGAACTGATGTTACTCCTCTACTCTATGCTTTTACAAAGTGACACTTGAATCTTACATGCTTATTCAATGGATAGCTGGGCACGAAAAATGGGACTTTTTATAATTGAAATACCAAACTGAGATTGGTTACTAGAACATATATTGTGATGTCTGATATAAGATCCTGGAATATATTTAAGCATGTTCGTTGACTTGTGGGAAAATTGATCTAAAAATTCCTAGTGCCTTTCTCTATGCATACAGGATAATAGTTTAACTGATGAGGAACATCCGGAACTGATAATCAATTCATAAACATGGGGCATGTGCTCGTCAATCTTACTCCATTATTTTCTTACTAATTGCTTAGTGGTGTTTTGAGTTATAGCTAAGTTATGCACTACTTTCAACATGTTAAGAATCATAAATGTGTGATACATGTGATGATTTACAGATCTTTATCCAATCGTCATACTAATCTTCCTCTTTGGCATAGAAGTTTCTTATCCACTGCTTTGTAGCTCTAGACCCTTGGCTGGACTCCTGCAGGAGCTTTATGAAGGAAAGTAAATATCAAAAACCAGCATAACAACTAAAAATAGGAACTGAGACTGCAAGACAAATAAGCACAATCTCAAAACTAGTTTCCTGTGATGAATAGTGAAAATTATCATGTTATATCTGCTTATGAAGAGTTGAATTCTTTAATGTCTTACATAATTAATTGTCAGTATGTGGGATGTCATCTTCATTGTGCTGTGTGATTATAAGATTACGAACTGATTTTCAGAAACATGTTATCAATGGATAGGGTTGTATCCTTTCTGCACATAACTTATCACAAGAAGCTATGAGAAAATATTGCATAAGTGCACACCAGTGACATAAAAACAATTCTTTAAATAGATTCATTGTCGAATGATTGTTATTGCAAGAAAGCATAATTCATTGGCTCTATAAAGTTTTTGCTGAAATGCTCACAAGGGGATGGATTTAGCTTTGAGGCTCTGTTTGAATGCTTTAGTTCATGCAATAATGAAATGTGTAACATGTTCTCTTTTCAATTTACATCATGTGAAATTGCTTAGAACATCTAAAAATGGTGTTGCTTTTGAAAGTCCTTAAGAGGATGTTGATTTCGTTTCTCTTTTCAAAAAGTGGGAGAAAGAGAGTGGTTTGATTAATCTGAAAGTAAACTTATAGAGAATGGTGTCGTTGCAGCTCCATTATTGTGTAACAGTCTCTTTATTATGCTTTTTATGGATTGGAACTTAGAGAAGAGAATAAGTGGTTAAGTCTTTACACTTTATGTATGAAGTTCAAATGATCATGTATCTTTTCTCAAATTAATTAGTGGAATGTGAAAGCACGTGGCTTCAATTTTTTATAAAATGTTGGTGAGCTCCATCTCTTGCAATGTACATTATGTTGATATGATAGAAGTAAATGTTGAAAATAACCCATTTGGCATGCTGAGTTTGCATATCTAATAAGCTGACTTTGATTGTTTGTTCTAAAGATTATTCATGATGCTTCTCTTCAAATGTTATTACCAATAATTAGCATGTTTAGGAAGATCAATTCAATGGTATGTTATCACTTTAATGACATTCTAAATTTCTCTCATACCAAATATCATGTGATATCAAAGGGAAGCTGTTGAGCTCGTCTCACTACAAGAAAACGTGCACTTTGCGGCGGTTACCTTGCGGCCGCCGCTATAGTACAAGCTGTGGCGGTTGTTGTGGCGGTTTAGGCAGCTGACACGGTTATATGACATTTGTGGCGGTTGATAATCATTCTACGGCGGTTTTAGGCGTTTATTTTTATTTTAAAAACTAAACTAATTTTAACTGCGGCGGTTCCTCTAAAATCCACCGCTAGGTGCCCTAATTTTGGATTCCCCCTCACACTTTTCACTTTCCCTCTCGCTCGTTTAGTTTCCCCCTCACTCATTTTCTTTCCCCTCTCAATTGAAACCCCAAAAAACATCAAATCCCTAAGGTCTCACTCATCGTTCGGTCCTCTGTGCTCAGGTTTGTTCCTTCCTTTCTCTTCTCTTCTCTTCTCTTCTCTTCTCTTCTCTGATTTAGGGTTTGATTTTTCAGAGTCGATTGATTGCCCTCTCACACTCAATATCGCTCTTCCTCCGCTGGGCTCAGGTTCGTCCCTCTCATTCTCTTTTCTTCCCTTCCTTTCCCTTCTTTGATTTTCGTTTTTCTCTTACAGATTCGGTGTTGGTGGTGGCCCTCTCGCATTCAACATCACAGTTTGGAGGCCAGGTACATCCCTCTATTCTAAGCTCTTCACTAATTTCATTGTTACTGGCAATTTGTACTTCTTCCCTCTCTGGCCTAGTCCTACAGGATGTCCCCTTCTGTAAGACCTGGATTTGCAGAGCAAGTTAATTTCCGACTCACGCGTAGAATCAGTGTAAGCGTGACAGGAGTTTGATGTTTGAGAAAGATCAATGAAGAAGAAAGTTCATGAATTGCTTGAGGAATGTTGCGTAGTCGTTTTAGGAATTAGTGCGAGTTGTCTGCACACCTGCCTTATGGCGAGAGTGTCCAGAATAGGCTAATTTCGCTTTTAGAGCAACGTATTAAGTGAGATTTCGAATCCTTGGAAAATTTAAAGATTCTCTTTATTTTTCCTTCGACCAACGTTTCATTTCGGAACCCTGTGAAGGTATGAAAAACGGTAGAAAGGGGGGGTTTGAATAACGTTTTCAGTATAAAACTTCCACCTTAAAGATTTTGACAAATCTTTCGATAACTTAAGTGCTAAAGATAAGAGATAGAAAAGCACACAAGGATTTTATCCTGGTTCACTTGATAAATCACTCAAGCTACTCCAGTCCACCCGTTAAGGTGATTTCTTCCTTCTTAGAATGAAGGCAATCCACTAATCAGGTAAGAGTTACAACTGCACTTGAAACCTACAAGTGACTAACAATTACACTGACTTAGCTCACACTAAGATTCACTCTCTTAGTCTTCTCTAGGATCCGATCAGCCTTGATCTCCTAAAGGAACTAAACAAACTGTTTATCAAAGAATTGTTTACAAGAGATTTGCTTCTAAAAAGCTAATAGTAAACTCAATGAATTTCAGATGAAAGAAAACTTAGAAGAATTTTAGATTGTCTTGCGTATGTGAATTGCTTCTACTTTTCTTTCAGTCTTCAGCCTCTTTATATACTCCAAGGATTAGGGTTGAGCGATGCATGGGAAATGCTACCGTTGGAGGGCAGTTCTGGAAAATCCAGCTTCTGCTGTGGCTGAGAACGTTAGGTAGGTCGTCAGGAAGGTACAGTAGCTTTTGTACTTGGATAGCGACGCGACCTTTGAACCTAGGAGACTTCTGATCAGGGGAATGCTTCATATTGGAACTTGTGAAGCCGGTTGATCAGAGTCAGAGGGAAAGCACAGATCCTCTGACCATTGTATCTTCTGATTCTGAACTCAGAGGGAAGAACATGGCCTTCAGAGTTTCTTGCTTCTGGACATCAGAGTTTCCACTATTCAGCTTCTGGATCTTCAGAGTCTTCTACGCCATCAGAACATCTGAGCCTTCAGTGTTTCTTGGTTATCAGACTTTCTGGATCTTCAGAACTTCTAGTGACTGAGTCCACATCAGAGTTTGTATAACTTCAGAACTTCTGAAGCTTTTCCACTGTTCATACTGAACATGGTGAATGCGAAAGCGTTGCTTGGGTCACTCTTTATACACAGTGCTTCTGATTTGTGTGAGATTGAGTTGAGGTCAGAGCCTGTAAATAGCACACTCAGAAAAACACGTTAGAGTACCACAATTGTTCATATCAAAAGGTTAACTTGTAATCATCAAAACATAGAGTTGTACTACTAGATCAAAACTTGATCTTACACCCTGGACTGTACGCACGATAGTATTCACTTTTCGGAAGTCCGATGTTCCGGGATTGAACATTGAAGGAAGGGGTAGTACCTAGAGAGTGGAAGAATGTGCTAAAGAGAGAATGAGAATGGGAGAGTGAGTGTTGAATTTCATGTCTTATTTCATAAAATGAGCAAAAGTCCTTTACAATTGGTATCTACCTCCTATTTATAGAGCTTGGGTACTACCTATTGGGCCAATTGGGCCTCTGATGTTGAGGCCCAATTTAAGGCCAGGCACTCGCCTTTGGGCGGGCTGAACCCTGGGCGTTGTAACACCCCGATTTCGGTGGCGTCACTTTAGTAACCAAAATAAACTTAATGGGGAAAAACGTGAATATTTTTTTTTTGATAATAACTAAGACAAGACTGAATTAAATAAAACCCAAATGCTAAAAGGTAATAAAACTAATATACAATATATAAACAGCCCCCGCTGTAAGTAACATCCTCGTCACGAGTAACCTCCAGTGACGGAAAGAAAACTGTAACGCCCGTAGGCAATAAGTACAAACCAAATAAAAAGGTGAAGTGTCCGCAACACCATCCCTCAAAACTGAGAATAAGTCAGCCCAGATGGCCTAAAACAAGACCTCCTAAGTCCAACCAACTCCCTGTGATTCCCGTAAAGAAACCACACAAAAAGCTATAGGTGGGAAACTACCCTGTTCCCAAAGGAACAAATGATGTTCAGAGCTAGGACTCTACTCCTACACTAATCCCATCTCGAGGAGCTCACACTAACACTCAATCCTACATGCTAGCATGATCGTCGTCCGAATTCGAAATCCAGAACGACCTAGTCTACATACACCATCCGTCCTCCTCTCGCAACCGCGATACGCTCCAGTTCCTGCATCTCAACCCTAGTTCCTCCCGAAGGATGAACCATCATGAATCAGCCCGCCAAAGACATCTGACAAAGGGCGTTTGTTCGCCAAAGCACACACAGAAGACGCGAGGGTCAACTCCAAAGAATTATATAAATAATACCACCAATAGATACCATTAAAAGATTAGCCACTTAGGCTTATAACTAGGGATAACATCCTAGGGTTGCATTATTCCACAAAGAATATAACGACAGTAAAACACAGTTAACATGCATCAAGTAGAACTAACAAGTATCAAACACACTCATCAACTAAGTCAGTATGCATGTCGCATGAAATGATATGCAGGTTAACCCAGTCAACCAATATGCAATCCGGAACGGATGGACATCAAACGGATCAGCCCTAACACCAGCCACGGTGGGACCATTTCGGCCCGCGTGCCTCTTACACCACACAAAGGTAGTCAGATCAGCAGTAAACCCGTAGGTCTGCCATTTCGGTCTGCTACTAAGAGTCACCTAGCAGCGCTCTTACGCGGAAATCCTGGTCTTATAACCAATTTTGGAATCCGCCGTGGTCCGGTATCTCGCCGTGTTTAAACCACTTAATGAGTGCATGCAATGCAGTGATTAGCCAAACAACGTCTCCGACCTCACTCGACACGTCGCCACGTGTTCTAGCTAAATTAATGTCTCTAAAAGCTTACCCTAAGGTAAAGTCGATTCTGCGACAAAAAAAAATAATCATAAAATGAGTGCAACCACTCACGATGACTCTTCGGGTCATCAATGCTCTCACGAAGTCTCACGCTTCAGTGAAGTTTCATGCTCTCACAAGGTCTCACGCCTCAGTGGAGTTCCATGCTTTCCACAAGGTCTCACGCCTCAGTGGAGTATCCCGCATTCACAAGGTCTCACGCCTCAGTGAAGCTTCATGCTGTTCACGAGGTCTCACGCCTCAGTGAAGATCCATGCTTTCCACAAGGTCTCACGCCTCAGTGGAGTATCACGCATTCACAAGGTCTCACGCCTCAGTGAAGCTTCTCGGCTCATCCCTTGGATGGCTAACAAACTGCTCAACGAGCGAAGGAGTACCAACATACTCAGAACTTACCAAACTCCTCAACACTTGGATCCGACGACACTTCTCGTTTTCCAAAAACTAAGGTTTGCATCCGAAGCTTCCTTTCGAGTTTATTATCTTTATTTAAAGATTTAGAGGTTGTTTAATGTCTTATGAGTTTTCTTTTCAAAATAATATCCTTTTTAGTCTTATCGAAATTCCTATAAGTTCTCGGGATCTCCTAATCCCCAAATGACTCCAGAGAATGTCTCGATCCATACACATCATAACAAGGCCCGAATCTCATTCGTCCTATCAAACTTTCTCAAAACTCTCAAATAAAAATCGGCATGACCTGCCCGCTATTCTCACGATTCAGAATTTCAGATTATAGTGTAAAAGCAGAATTAACTTATCATAATCAATCAACATGTCATAGGTCAATATCTTAAGCAATAACCACATAGCACTTAGCATATAAGGCATGCACCACACATCCTAAATTACCCAATTAGCACTTAGCATGTAATTCACTCATCAAAAACATTCAGTAGATGCATCATCTACATTGTCAGCCGAAGCCTCAGAAAACATTTTCCAATCACACACAATTCCAGTGCATAAACAGTAAACAATGTCGAAACATCGACCCTAAGCATTAACTAGAGATTCAGTGAGAAGCCCTCACCTGTAGATTCTCCAGGACGATCTCCTAACACTTGTTCACAATCAAAGGCTTGCTCCTCTGGGAATTCCTCAAAATCACCTTTAGAGCAAAACCACAGAAATACTATCAGAATCTATCGAAAACTAAGCTATCGATACTTACTAAGGTTACTCGAAGTAATCTATACTCTAAGGTACGATAATCTAGCGCGAAAAGACAAGTTTTCGGAAAAGGAAATTTCCTCCTCCCCCTTTAATAGGTTCGGCCACTTTGTGCAATTATGGGGCTCGATTTTTCTTCGATCAAACTTGGTTCCTATGCTTTCATAAGCCGTAACTAAGGGTATTCTGAACTCGGAAAAATTATCGGATCAAAAACTGTCGCAGGGGTATTTTGGTCATGATTTTTAACTTAGGATTTTCAAAACTGAAATCCCAAAAATAAAATTTTGCAGGGACGTCACCAACGACGTTTATGACAACTAATCCTACTAGCACTAAGCTAAGGCGATAGTTTTCAGCCTAAAGGTTGAAGCTTTACTCCAAAAACTCCAAAAATGGGTATTTTAGGCTCAAATTGATTCCGGCGGAATTCCGGCGACATAACGGAAAATCTAACCCGGCAGAAGTGATCTTGGGCGCATAAGGAAGAGGTTTAGAATCAGAAATGAAAGATTCAGGATAGTTTTGCAAAAACCCATAAACTATCCGCTCAGAAAACTCTACAGAAAAGCTATGGAAAAAGCGATCAGAGGTAAGGATTAGCGACTATACCTCGAAGCCTTGAAGTAGCAACTGATTGATCAACGATCAAGCAAGTAATGAAGAAAATCTTCTCTTCTCCCTCCCTTGTAGAACTCGCGGCCTTGATGAAGAAAATGGAGGAAAATTTGAGTTTTTCTTCCTTTCTTTGCTATATATAAAGGTTGGAAATTCGCGGGAAAATGAAAGTTTCGCGAATCTGATTTTTCCGGCGTCATTCTCCGTGAATTAATAGATATGTTTTGGCAAAAGAATTCCAAAACTATAAAGAGGTCTCCTTGTATTTTTGGCAACTAATGCATAGTCGGTATAAAACTATTTTACCCGATAAGTTGCTTTTTGCATCGAATGTCGGAATAGAAAACTTCCTTCGGAAGAAAGATTGAAATCATCAAGAGAAATGGGTGTACGCGTGTGGAATATTCATTTGAAGCTCTGAATAGAAAAAGTCTTCATTGTCGAGAAATTCTAGGGTTTTGAAATACCAGGGATTCGGTTTCGGCAAACTTCCGATGATTGGAATCGGACGTTCGTAGATCCTAGAGTTTCGCCTCGAAACGATTGTGATATATGGAAAAAGAGAAGTTCTAACATTTCTCTGAAGATTTTTGGAATTAACTTCCGTCGTGCCTAAAAGTGAAAATTAGCTATATACTAGGGTTTCTGACCTAGGTTTAAGCGTAAAACGATCGTGCTATAACTTTTATCGACTTCAATACGAACCTCAGACTTTTCCTGAACTTTCTCCTTCATACATTTATTTCATTTACTAAACTCTTGTTCAGGTTTCCCTTCGCCATGCTTCAAACCTACTAGTGAATAAGAATTTATTCACTTGGTATAAACTGAAAAACTTGGGCCTTACATTACTACCCTCCAAAAAGAAAGTTTCGTCCTCGAAACTTAAGGGTTAGTAAAAAAATTCTGAATATTGTCCCTTGGTCTTTTCCTCTAACTCCCATATAGCACCGTCTGTGTCTTTGTTCCAAATAACTTGCACTAAAGCACTCTGCTTTCCCCTCGATTGTTTCACTCTTCTAGTCCCAATGCTGACCCACGGCGTCTCAAAAGACATATCGTCCTCTAACTCTCTGTTGTCCGGTTCGACCACTTGAATCGGTTCTCCGTTGGAAATAATATTTGTTGGCATTCGTGCAATCGCACAACCTTAACCACTTGCTCCTCTGCCCTTGTTCGTCCAAAATACTGATTAGGAACTCGGTACATCTCTATGTTCCGGATTGAATGCTCAACTTGAGTCTTACTACCTTGTGCATGACAAGACTCATTCTCCTTAATCATAAATTCATCAACCCCTCATAAGCTAATCATCCTCTTGATATCCAACAATCCATTATTGTCGTCTTTGTCCTCAAAACCTTCCTCACTCAAACCAGTTTACACTTACTGAAATCCCTAACGCTTCGCATCAATCGAGATTTATCCTCTAGAAGATCAAATCATAACTATACCTCAAGGGACTTAACTAGTCATTTCGTCATCCGATCCTCCAACCTTCTGAGGTTTAACTACTATCGTAACTGCTATCACCACTACATCCCTTACTCACACACGATTTCCAACTCCCCAAGTCAATCTTAAACATAGGATTCTTATTCAACTGAGCAAAATTCACTTGCTAACTCTAGCACGCATCACCGAAATCCATAACAAAGTTCCATTCACTATTAGACTCTGAGTAGCTTGTCCAAATATGATAACTTCAAGTATTCATCTCTTAAAACTACAACTCCTTCGCAAGGAAAACAAATACTTAATGAGAACTTTTTCCTCCCAAACTCAACTAATCTTCGATCAACACAAGTTAATCTTACCAATCCTTCTATCAAAGTCCATAACCAGCTGTGATTCCGAATATCACCCCCTCAATATTAAGTTGATCAGGCCTAATACATCGAAGGTGGAAATCTAGAAAAAGCCCACTGGAACAGTCAATGAGTTTCCTATCATCCAGTGGTCACATACACCCTGATGATAAAACTTCAGTGATGTCGCTACGGAACTACACACCCTCGACATCATACGTATACTATCCATGAGGAATCTCTCTGAGATTCATTCTTCGGCTTCTACCTTCCTTATAATCGCATCGGCGCAATACTACTTTCTAGGCTTAGTGGGTTATTCTAAACCTCGTGTAACTTCTATAGTTAAGCCATTCGGTCAGGGCTTACCATCATATGCTTAGTTAAACAAACAGTTGGTACTTATCACAAGATAGTCTCTGGCACAACTATACAGTATGATTAAGCAATAACTTCAATCAATTCAAAGCGAAAAATCGCTTGCAGACAATCAATTTTCACTCTTTGCAGAGTCACACAACCTAGCACAGAAGACCTATACCCCAACAACTCCCGAAAGACTCGACAAGCTCTGATACCACAATGTAACACCCCGATTTCGGTGGCGTCACTTTAGTAACCAAAATAAACTTAATGCGGAAAAACGTGAATATTTTTTTTTTGATAATAACTAAGACAAGACTGAATTAAATAAAACCCAAATGCTAAAAGGTAATAAAACTAATATACAATATATAAACAGCCCCCGCTGTAAGTAACATCCTCGTCACGAGTAACCTCCAGTGACGGAAAGAAAACTGTAACGCCCGTAGGCAATAAGTACAAACCAAATAAAAAGGTGAAGTGTCCGCAACACCATCCCTCAAAACTGAGAATAAGTCAGCCCAGATGGCCTAAAACAAGACCTCCTAAGTCCAACCAACTCCCTGTGATTCCCGTAAAGAAACCACACAAAAAGCTATAGGTGGGAAACTACCCTGTTCCCAAAGGAACAAATGATGTTCAGAGCTAGGACTCTACTCCTACACTAATCCCATCTCGAGGAGCTCACACTAACACTCAATCCTACATGCTAGCATGATCGTCGTCCGAATTCGAAATCCAGAACGACCTAGTCTACATACACCATCCGTCCTCCTCTCGCAACCGCGATACGCTCCAGTTCCTGCATCTCAACCCTAGTTCCTCCCGAAGGATGAACCATCATGAATCAGCCCGCCAAAGACATCTGACAAAGGGCGTTTGTTCGCCAAAGCACACACAGAAGACGCGAGGGTCAACTCCAAAGAATTATATAAATAATACCACCAATAGATACCATTAAAAGATTAGCCACTTAGGCTTATAACTAGGGATAACATCCTAGGGTTGCATTATTCCACAAAGAATATAACGACAGTAAAACACAGTTAACATGCATCAAGTAGAACTAACGAGTATCAAACACACTCATCAACTAAGTCAGTATGCATGTCGCATGAAATGATATGCAGGTTAACCCAGTCAACCAATATGCAATCCGGAACGGATGGACATCAAACGGATCAGCCCTAACACCAGCCACGGTGGGACCATTTCGGCCCGCGTGCCTCTTACACCACACAAAGGTAGTCAGATCAGCAGTAAACCCGTAGGTCTGCCATTTCGGTCTGCTACTAAGAGTCACCTAGCAGCGCTCTTACGCGGAAATCCTGGTCTTATAACCAATTTTGGAATCCGCCGTGGTCCGGTATCTCGCCGTGTTTAAACCACTTAATGAGTGCATGCAATGCAGTGATTAGCCAAACAACGTCTCCGACCTCACTCGACACGTCGCCACGTGTTCTAGCTAAATTAATGTCTCTAAAAGCTTACCCTAAGGTAAAGTCGATTCTGCGACAAAATACAATAATCATAAAATGAGTGCAACCACTCACGATGACTCTTCGGGTCATCAATGCTCTCACGCAGTCTCACGCTTCAGTGAAGTTTCATGCTCTCAAAAGGTCTCACGCCTCAGTGGAGTTCCATGCTTTCCACAAGGTCTCACGCCTCAGTGGAGTATCCCGCATTCACAAGGTCTCACGCCTCAGTGAAGCTTCATGCTGTTCACGAGGTCTCATGCCTCAGTGAAGATCCATGCTTTCCACAAGGTCTCACGCCTCAGTGGAGTATCACGCATTCACAAGGTCTCACGCCTCAGTGAAGCTTCTCGGCTCATCCCTTGGATGGCTAACAAACTGCTCAACGAGCGAAGGAGTACCAACATACTCAGAACTTACCAAACTCCTCAACACTTGGATCCGACGACACTTCTCGTTTTCCAAAAACTAAGGTTTGCATCCGAAGCTTCCTTTCGAGTTTATTATCTTTATTTAAAGATTTAGAGGTTGTTTAATGTCTTATGAGTTTTCTTTTCAAAATAATATCCTTTTTAGTCTTATCGAAATTCCTATAAGTTCTCGGGATCTCCTAATCCCCAAATGACTCCAGAGAATGTCTCGATCCATACACATCATAACAAGGCCCGAATCTCATTCGTCCTATCAAACTTTCTCAAAACTCTCAAATAAAAATCGGCATGACCTGCCCGCTATTCTCACGATTCAGAATTTCAGATTATAGTGCAAAAGCAGAATTAACTTATCATAATCAATCAACATGTCATAGGTTATATCTTAAGCAATAACCACATAGCACTTAGCATATAAGGCATGCACCACACATCCTAAATTACCCAATTAGCACTTAGCATGTAATTCACTCATCAAAAACATTCAGTAGATGCATCATCTACATTGTCAGCCGAAGCCTCAGAAAACATTTTCCAATCACACACAATTCCAGTGCATAAACAGTAAACAATGTCGAAACATCGACCCTAAGCATTAACTAGAGATTCAGTAAGAAGCCCTCACCTGTAGATTCTCTAGGACGATCTCCTAACACTTGTTCACAATCAAAGGCTTGCTCCTCTGGGAATTCCTCAAAATCACCTTTAGAGCAAAACCACAGAAATACTATCAGAATCTATCGAAAACTAAGCTATCGATACTTACTAAGGTTACTCGAAGTAATCTATACTCTAAGGTACGATAATCTAGCGCGAAAAGACAAGTTTTCGGAAAAGGAAATTTCCTCCTCCCCCTTTAATAGGTTCGGCCACTTTGTGCAATTATGGGGCTCGATTTTTCTTCGATCAAACTTGGTTCCTATGCTTTCATAAACCGTAACTAAGGGTATTCTGAACTCGGAAAAATTATCGGATCAAAAATTGTCGCAGGGGTATTTTGGTCATGATTTTTAACTTAGGATTTTCAAAACTGAAATCCCAAAAATAAAATTTTGCAGGGACGTCACCAACGACGTTTATGACAACTAATCCTACTAGCACTAAGCTAAGGCGATAGTTTTCAGCCTAAAGGTTGAAGCTTTACTCCAAAAACTCCAAAAATGGGTATTTTAGGCTCAAATTGATTCCGGCGGAATTCCGGCGACATAACGGAAAATCTAACCCGGCAGAAGTGATCTTGGGCGCATAAGGAAGAGGTTTAGAATCAGAAATGAAAGATTCAGGATAGTTTTGCAAAAACCCATAAACTATCCGCTCAGAAAACTCTACAGAAAAGCTATGGAAAAAGCGATCAGAGGTAAGGATTAGCGACTATACCTCGAAGCCTTGAAGTAGCAACTGATTGATCAACGATCAAGCAAGTAATGAAGAAAATCTTCTCTTCTCCCTCCCTTGTAGAACTCGCGGCCTTGATGAAGAAAATGGAGGAAAATTTGAGTTTTTCTTCCTTTCTTTGCTATATATAAAGGTTGGAAATTCGCGGGAAAATGAAAGTTTCGCGAATCTGATTTTTCCGGCGTCATTCTTCGTGAATTAATAGTTATGTTTTGGAAAAAGAATTCCAAAACTATAAAGAGGTCTCCTTGTATTTTTGGCAACTAATGCATAGTCGGTATAAAACTATTTTACCCGATAAGTTGCTTTTTGCATCGAATGTCGGAATAGAAAACTTCCTTCGGAAGAAAGATTGAAATCATCAAGAGAAATGGGTGTACGCGTGTGGAATATTCATTTGAAGCTCTGAATAGAAAAAGTCTTCATTGTCGAGAAATTCTAGGGTTTTGAAATACCAGGGATTCGGTTTCGGCAAACTTCCGATGATTGGAATCGGACGTTCGTAGATCCTAGAGTTTCGCCTCGAAACGATTGTGATATATGGAAAAAGAGAAGTTCTAACATTTCTCTGAAGATTTTTGGAATTAACTTCCGTCGTGCCTAAAAGTGAAAATTAGCTATATACTAGGGTTTCTGACCTAGGTTTAAGCGTAAAACGATCGTGCTATAACTTTTATCGACTTCAATACGAACCTCAGACTTTTCCTGAACTTTCTCCTTCATACATTTATTTCATTTACTAAACTCTTGTTCAGGTTTCCCTTCGCCATGCTTCAAACCTACTGGTGAATAAGAATTTATTCACTTGGTATAAACTGAAAAACTTGGGCCTTACAGGCGTCGCCCCTCTAGAGGCTCGCCCAGTCCACTAGTCCACAAGACACCGAGCTCGAAGTATGAGAGCTAAGTGTGTCTTTTAAATGCTTTTACATACATCCTATGGTGCACTGGAACCCAAGCTGCCAACATGGCTTGAGAAAAAAAGAAGAAAACTACGTCGCCAACATGGCGTAAGCGAAAGGAAACAAGCATCTTTAGTCGCCCAGTCCACTGGTCTTGGCGAGCAACCCAGCCCGTCAAGTCCACAAGTCCACAGGCGGCGGGAACGATCGCTTTGTACTGACGATTAGTTGGAGTGGGCGAGCGCCCTTCGTCGGCGAGCTAGATGACAAGTGTTAGTCATGTACTAATCGTCCAAGTGTTAGCTGGCGATGCCCTTGGCGGGCGACTAAACTCCATTGGCGACACCATTATCTAGGCGATGGCATTTAGTCTTCACGGTGGCGGGGCCTTTCGCGCTTTCCCTTGTTTCAAAAACCCTTCAAATCTCTAACTGCCCCATGTGATACGTCAGTTGCGTCAGTTTCCCCCTTTCTCCGTAACCGTCACCTCACTCCTCATAACTGTCCAATCAGGCGCAGTAACTCCCCATCACACGCGTCCCATTTCCCAAAAACCATAATGACCTCCAACCTTCCACACGCGTCCGACACGTGTCACCCTTCCAGCTTCCCCCCTTGTCCTATAAAAACCCTTCTTCCCTACAATCATCCCTTTCCGAGACCTCTCTTTACTTCTCTAATCGCTTACCAAGCTCCCTCTTCCAACTTCCGCTCTGGTGCCGTCGCCTTTCACCCTTTCCGCTACCCACTCTTCACATCCTTGCCCGGTGAGTCCTTGTTCCCTTATCTCTGCATCTTATCTCTACTCATCTTTTCCTTTTCCTCATTTCATTGTCAAAGATGGCTTCAAACCCTAACTCCCCTAATCACACCTCTTCCTCTTCTGGGAGCGACCCTGACTCTACCGCAGCCGGCGGCCTCCGTTTAGAGGTCCCGGAGATCCCTCCTTACCGACTGAAAACTTTCGTGACTTTGCCCCTTCCAGTCCTGAGAGCACCCACCCACGAAGCTATAGACCAACCCTCTGTTTTCCAGGATAGTGATCTTATCGTGGAATTCGTGAGTAACCTTGGGGGTTTGTCTGACGATGACGAAATGAACGCCAAACTCAGGATCTGGCCTTGCAGTGCTGAGGACCGCCCCTGGCTTCATAAGATCAACGGCGACGTAAAGAGATCCCATTTTTTCTTTGCGTATGAATATATGTTTGGCAAGCTTGGAGTCATGCTTCCCTTTTCGCCCTTCGTTCAAGCCGTCCTCCGCGATATCAACGCGGCCCCTTGTCAACTCCACCCCAACGCCTGGGCCTTCATTCGGTGCTTTGAAATCTTGTGCGCCGCTGTTGGCACCGCCCCATCTCCCACTAGCTTCTTCTACCTCTACGATGTTGACTCCAAGTCCATCAAAAATAGAGGATGGATCTCTCTAAAGGCCCGAGCCGGCCGTAAGTGCTTGAACCCTCATAAAAGCAACGCGAAGTCCTCCTTCGGCCGGAGATACTTCCGCGTGGCGGTTCCCCCCGCCTACCCAGAGGCCTTCACCCTTAGGGACGGGACTGCACTTTTTCCCCTTTACTGGACGGAGAAGCCCGATGGGATTACCGATCCTTCAGAAGAATCTTTGTCTGCCAATGACAAAGCCTTTTTGAATCTCCTCGCCCCACTTCCTATCTTTGACTGCTCAACAGTCCTTGAGGGCGCTCGCCTCTCAAGGACACCCAAATACTTAGGTCACTTATAGTTTATTTTTATCATCGCCATTTCTTTCTCGTTTTTTCATCATCATCATTTTCTCTTATCTCTTATGTTGCTACTGACCCTTTTTTTTTATTTATTGTTGCAGAAGACATGAACTTCACCAACGCCAAGCTCCTGAAAGCCCGCGAGAGGAAAATGGCCCGTTTCTCTCCAAAGTTCAACACTGAGGGCGATGGGAAAAAACGGGGCGGTGCTGAGAGCCAACCCGAGCGCGCCCAAGCCCCCAAGAGGAGGAAATTAGTTAAAGTTTCCTCTGTCGCCCCGGGACCTGCAGTCGCCGGCTCCTCCAACCCCGACGCTCAACCCACTATTGCCGCCGCGTCCAAAGGCAAGAATGTTGCCAAAGCCTCCGCCAAAGCTTCCGCCGCCACGGCCTCCGAGTCTGCTACTGTCACAGCTCCCAATTCCGCTACCGGTGATACAGCCTCCATTGGCGCCGCCAAGTCCACTACTGTAGGCGCCACAACCACAACTGTCGATCAGTCATCAGTTGCCGGCACAACCACCAACACTTCTCAACCCTCAGCTGTTGAGAAGCTTGCCGCCATCAACGCCACCGCCGGGGAGAAAGAAAGAGAAAAGGAAAAAGAAAACCCCAAGTCTCCCCCTCGCCAAGTTGCACCTCCTAGCCCGCCTCCAGCAAATGATGGGCGTTCCATGTCTCCCCCGCCTCATCAAGAAGAAAGACCCTCTCCTGGTGCCGCCACTACCTTTGAGGCAGCCCGGATTGAGCAAGTTCCTGGCAACGAAGGCGGCTCTTCTAGCTACTACAATATGCTTCCCAACGCCATTGAACCTTCAGAGTTCCTACTTAAAGGCCTCAACCGTGACGCCATAGAAAAAGAAGTTTTGAGCCGGGGTATTAATGAGGCCAAGGAGGAGACCCTTGCTTGTCTTCTACGTGCCGGGTGCATCTTTGCCCACGCGTTTGACAATTTCAACGCCGCCGCTGCTGAAAACGGTTGAGGGCTGAGAGCGCCAAGCACCAAGAGGACGCCGCCGCTTGGAAGAAGCGCTTCGATAAACTGTTGGACCAAGCGGGCAAAGAAAAAGTTCAAGCCGACAAGTTGATTGGTACGGCGGGGATTAAAATCGGCGAACTGGAGGATCATTTGATGCTGATGAGGGAAGAAGCGGATGGCCTCGATGCCAGTCTTCAAGCCTGCAAAAAGGAAAAAGACCAAGCTGAGAAGGATTTGGCCGCTAGGAGCAAGGCGCTGGCCGCTAAGGAGTCAGAGCTCGGAGTGTTGCGCGCCGAACTGGAGTCAGCGAAAAAGGCGTTGGCGGAGCAAGAGGAAAAGTCTGCTGAGTCTTTGGCTTCGGCGAAAGCGGATCTGGAGGCGGCGATGCGAGCTACTGCTGAAGAGATTAAGAAGACGGACGAGGCTCATGGGGTAGCCCTTGCCGCGAAAGATGCCGAGATTACTTCACATCTTGCGAAGATCAAAGAGCTAGAGGGCGAGCTTGCGGTGGAGAGAGCCAAAGCCGTTGAGGCGAGGGAACAAGCCGCTGACATTGCTTATGACAACCGTGAGCGCGGCTTTTACCTCGCCAAGGACCAGGCTCAACACTTGTTTCCTGACTTTGACTTTAGCGCCATGGGAATAATGAAAGAAATCACTGCTGAAGGACTGGTTGGTCCTGATGATCCTCCTTTGATTGACCAACACCTCTGGACCGCAGCTGAAGAAGAAGAAGAAGAAACAAGAGAAGAAGAAAGAAATAATGAATAGTGTAATTTTAATTTTTACGTAACCTTTACCGCCATTGCTTTCACATCGCCTTTGTATACTTCGTAAATCTCATTGAATGATTGTTAGGATTTAGGCGATTAATGAATGATTGCTCCCGCCGTAAATCCTTTTGGTTTCACATCGCCGCATTCTTATTGTTAAAAATTTAAGAATGAATTTCATAGTTAAACGCCCCGACGCCCCGCCTTCCACCTTATTCATTCACCGACCTTATATCTTGCGCTATTTTTCACGCGTCATGTGATTGAATTACGCCTAACGATTTCGTGCATTAATTTTAACTAGGGCTTGTTGCTTGACATTTCTCCATCAAGACTTTGAACATTTTCCACAAAGGGATAAATGGCCTCCATTCTTGAGGGCTTCGCCCGGGGCTTTGCCCGCTCGGGGCTTACAATGCTTGGGTCCCAAGACTTTTGCCTAGTTAACGGCGCTCGTCGTATTCTGGCGAGACTTACCTAGCACATCGTTTACGGGACCGGCTATCACACCAGACTTTCAGGGGGGAGATTCCCAGGCGTCAAAGGCCATTTGTGGAATCGCCGCCACCTTCAGGGTTCCACCAAGCCCCTTTGGGGATCAAGCTTGTCCCACCTAGTGATCGTCGTAATTCTTTATATCGATCGGCAGGGAATCCCTGGAATCCTTGGACATGAATTTCATAAATTTTCGTTTTATTGATGGAGCGCCTCGTTAAAAAACTCCTTTCGGAGAAAAAGAGCACGCTTTTGTTATGGCAATACATTGGAGAGTTTGGAGATATTTTTAGAAAAATTGGAGATATCTAACTTTGGCGAATTCACTTTGTTTATCAGAAGTTCTTCCTTAGAGCCCCTCGCCCTTTCAGCTTTCTCGCCCACGATCAACTGTAATAATAGCGCAGGCTCAACCCGTTGAATGACCTGGGTAGTCGCCTTCCATCCAGCTCTTCCAAGTGATAGGCCCCTGTACCAAAAACTTTGACAATGCGGTAGGGACCTTCCCAGTTCGGAGTCAGCTTGTTTCTTGAGGTTCCTGATCGCCACTTGAGGACCAGGTCGCCAACCTGCATATCCCGGGGGAGAACCCTGCTATTGTACATGGCGGCCACGCGCTGATTCATCGTCGTCTCTCGAATGTGCGTCTCGTCACGCGTTTCAGACAAAAGATCCAGCTCCATCGCCATATTGGCTTGATTCTCCCCTTCAAAATCTGGCTGAGTCCGCCATGTGAAATTATCAATTTCCACCGGTAACATAGCATCTACCCCGTAGGTCATTCTAAAGGGGGTTTCTCTTGTAGTAGATTGCTCAGTGGTGTTGTACGACAAGAGTACCACAGGGAGTTCATCCAGCCAGGCTCCCTTTGCTTCCTCAAGCCGCCGCCTTAATCCGCGCAGAATCACCCTGTTTGCAGATTCCACTTGACCGTTCGTTTGCGGATGCTCCACAGAGGCGAACCTCATCTGTATGCCCATTTCCTTGCAAAATTCCCTTGTTTGGTTGCTTGAAAACTGGGTCCCGTTGTCGGACACGATCGCCCTTGGGATCCCGAACCTGCAAACAATACGCTTCCAGTAAAAGTTGACTATTTTCGCAGAGGTTATTTTGGCCAGCGGCTCAGCTTCAATCCATTTAGTAAAGTAGTCCACTGCGACTAATATAAACTTCATCTGCGACCTGGCGGTCGGAAACGGTCCTACTAAATCCACACCCCACATGGCGAAAGGCCATGGGGCACTCATCGTTACCAGCTCCTTTGGCGGTGCCTTGGACAAATCCGCAAACACTTGACATTTTTTACACCGTTTCACAAAGTCCATACAATCCTTCCTGAGGGTGGGCCAGTAGAAGCCCGCCCTTAACACCTTGCAGGCCAAAGACCTTCCCCCGATGTGGCTTGCACATACTCCTTCATGCACCTCAGACATTATCGCCTCATATTTCTCTGGCGGTACACACTTTAACAACGGCGTCGAAAAACCACGGCGGTACAAATGTCCGTCAATGAGAGTATAGTGGCTCGCCTCTCGCCGTTGCTCCTTCGTGCATTGCTCCACTTCCGCCGGGTCCCCCGCCAAGATAGATAATATGGGTCCCATCCACGTCGCCCCTCTGTCCACACATGCCATGAGCTCGCCTTCGATGCTGGGGCACGCTAGCGTTTCCTGAATCACACTTTTGTTGTTGCCGGGCTTCCGTGTGCTCGCCAACTTGGCCAACGCGTCCGCCCGTTGATTTTTTGCTCGAGGAACGTACTCTACCACAACTTCTTGAAAAAGTGTCATCAAATACCGCACTCGCTCAAGATATTTTATCAGATTGGGGTCCTTGACCTGGAAAGTTCCCTTCACTTGACTCTCTACCAAATGCGAGTCCGTTCTTATAACCAAAGTTTCGATCTTTACTTCACGCGCCAACTTCAATCCGGCAATGAGAGCTTCATACTCTGCCTGATTGTTTGTTGCTTTGAACTCGAATTTCAGCGATTGCTCCAATACTAGATCTCCTGGTCCTTCCAACGTTACTCCCGCGCCACCGCCACTGCTATTGGAGGATCCATCTACAAAGAGAGTCAACTGGGTATCCACTCTTTCAACCAGGTCTGGGGTCAACTCCACCACAAAATCCGCCGATGACTGTGCGCCTACTGTGCCTCACTTATCATATTGCAACCCATATTCAGATAATTCAACCGACCAGGCGACCAATCTACCAGACAAATCCAGCTTTTGTAACACCTGTCTCAGAGGCAAATCCGTTCGCACCTTCACTGGAAAGCTCTGAAAATAAGGTCTCAACCGCCGGGCGGTGACAAGGACCGCCAATGCTGCTTTCTTAATTTTCTGGTACCTGATCTCAGCTCCCTGGAGTGTGTGGCTAACGAAATAAACAATTCGCCGCTCACCATCTATTTCCTGCAGTATCACAGAACTCAGAGCACTATCACTCACAGCAAAATACAAGTGCAGCGGGTGTCCCTGCATTGGTTTTGACAAGATTGGCGGTGATGACAGGAGTTCCTTGAGACGAGCAAAAGCTTCTTCACACTCCGCCGTCCACTCAAATGCAACATTTTTTCGAAGACACTTGAAAAAAGGGAAGGATCTATCACCAGACTTAGGAAGGAATCGAGATAAAGCTGCTATTCTCCCTGTTAAACGCTGGACCTCTTTTACATTGGAGGGGCTTTTCATCTGCTGAATCGCCTTGCATTTGTCTGGGTTTATCTCTATTCCTCTGGACGTGATCATGAAGTCTAAAAACTTGCCGCCCTGAACACCAAAAGAGCATTTCTCCGGGTTGAGGCGCATATTATGCTTCCTTATCTCGCCAAATGCTTCTTCTAGATCCTGATGATGGTCCAAGCCACGCGCTGACTTAACGATCATATCATCAACATAAACTTCCATGTTTCTCCCAACCTGCCCAGCAAAAACCCTATCCATCAATCTTTGGTAGGTCGCCCCAGCATTCTTTAATCCAAACGGCATGGTGCGATAGTAATAGTTTACTTTGGCGGTCATGAAAGCCGTTTTGTCCTCGTCTGCTGGGTGCATGCGGATTTGATGATAACCAGAGTACGCATCCATCAAGCTAAGCAGTTCATTGCCCGAGGCACCATCAACGAGACCATCAATGCTGGGAAGAGGATAAGAATCCTTTGGGCATGCTTTGTTTAAGTCTGTGTAATCCACGCACATTCGCCACTTTCCATTCGCCTTCTTCACCATCACGACGTTCGCCAACCACGTCGGATATTTCACCTCCCTGATGAATTCTGCCGCCAGCAACTTGTCTACTTCTTGTTGAACCGCTTTTCCCTTGTCTCCGCCCAAGCGCCGCCTGAGTTGTGAAACTGGCTTGACACTTGGATTCAATGCTAACCGATGGCAGATGAAGTTTGGATCAATTCCGGGCATATCCTTGCAGCTCCAAGCAAACAAATCTAAGTTCTCGCCAAGCAACTTTGTCAGGCGCGTCTCCTGCTCGTCCGTCAATCTGGTCCCAATCTTCAAAGTGCGATCGCCAAACTTTAGCGCCTTTGTTTCCTCAATTGGCATGGGCCTGTTCACTCGCCCCTCGCCACGTGGGTCAAGATTTTCATCCGAAGTTCCAATTTCATAACATCTGTGCCCAACCAACGCACTCTTCTTGCCACACAAGTTGAGGCAATTATTATAACATTCCCTCGCCATCTTCTGGTCAACTTTCAGCTTACCAACCTTGCCATTGCTTAGTGGATACTTGACCGCCAAGTGGGCTGTTGAAATTACAGCACAGAGGCGATTCAATGTATTTCGCCCAATGATGACATTATAGGATGCCACCACCTGGAGGACCAGATACCTTACCTTCAAAACCTTTGCACACTCATCTTCCCCAAATATTGTGTCCAGATCAATGAATCCTCGCACCATTACTTGCTCTCCTGCGAAACCCACCAAGGTCCCCGCATATGGAGTCAGATCGTTGTCAGTCAGTCCCAACTTGTCAAATGCGTCGCCATAGATAATATCAGCTGAACTGCCCTGATCCAGGAGTACCCTTCTAACGTTGAAACTATTCAACCTTAATTACACCACTATCGGGTCATCCTTGTGAGGTTTTATCCCTTCAAAGTCTGCCATCGAGATTATTATGTCAGGGTGCACGAATCCGAAAGCAACTTCATGAACTGAATTAACTGCCCGAATATGACGTTTCCGCGCCGCGTGTGTGTCGCCCCCACCGCCAAATCCTCCAGCGATGGTGTTTATGGTCCCTACAGGCGGTCCTGAGTGTTGGGCGAACGTGTCATCAGCCCCTTTTGTGGCGATAGCTGCTGATTCCTGCTTCTTCTTGCCCTTATTGTCTGTTCGCTCCTCCTCTCGCTTATCCATTTTGTTGTGATCGCCATTGTTGCGCCACTGGCTTTGGCGATTTCCTCGATATCCCGCCCGAATCAACTTATCAATCTCCCGCTGCAAAGTCCAGCAGTCGTCCGTTCATGCCCGACGGACCGATGGTACTCACACCACTTCTTGGGATTGGCGTCCCGTGGTTGATACTTTGGGGCCTCTGGCTTATCCACTGGATTTGCATCCCTCGCCTCGCGGAGCACATCCGTTAAATCTGTGTTCATCACCATGTCAGCCTCCTCCCGCTGGCGATGAGACTTAGATTGCCAAGGCCGGCGTTGTTCATAATCATCGCGCCGTGGATACAACTGTTCCTTGGTCGGTTTCAATACCGCCTTTCCTTTATCTTCTCTTTGCCGCTTGCCATCCCCCTTATCTTCGCCATTCTTATCTTTTTTCGCGCGCTTGGGTGACGTGTTGCCTTTTTCCAGTTTCGCGCACTTTCTTTTGAAAGCATCGTCCTCCTCGTCAAGAATATAAGTGCTAGCGCGAGCACGCATCTCTTCCATCGAACGTGCAGGCTTGCGTGTCAACTAGCTGTTCAACCCTCCCGGTAACAAACCATTCTTGAATGCCAGAGCACAGGCTCGAGGCTCCTCATCCTCTACCTTGACCGATGCAGCGCTGTACCTTGCCATGTACTCCTTCAGTGACTCTCCTTCTTGTTGGCGAATGTTGTATAGATCATTGATCGTCACTGGCTGATTCGTATTCGCCGAGAATTGCACTAGAAACTTGGATGAGAAGTCTCTGAAATTCGAAATCGATCCGCGCGGCAAAGTCGTGAACCATGCCATCGCCGTCGATTTGAACGTCGATGGAAACATCCTGCACTTCACCGCATCTGATGCCGCAATTATCACCATCTTCGTGTTGAAATACAGAAGATGATCCTTCGGATCAGAATCCCCACTGTAAGAATCCAGAACCAAAGTTTTCATATTATCTGGAATCGCCACACTCTCAATGTCCTCCGAGAACGGACGGAACTCAGCTACGGAATCCGCTTCTCTGCCTCCATCATCTTGTTGCTCGCGGCGGTAGAAATCCAACTGAGCTTGTAAATACTCATTCCGCTGCTGGATGTCGCCAATGCTGCGCATCATACGGCGCCATTCCTCCTGCGTCACTGCCGGTTGTCGCTCCGGTTGCCGCTCCGGTGTAGGTGAATTCTCCGGTGAGCGCTCCAGAGATCCGATCTGCGAAGGCGATGGAGGAGGTGGTGGTGATTTTGGAGGAGAAGGTGGCAAAGAAGTGCGTGTAGCCTGTACTCCCACTGTTCATATCAGAGAATCTAAAACAACTCGCTGAGGCCGCCGAGGTGGCGAGGTTCGCTATCGCACCGGCGAATGATGCTGCTTCCTACGTCGAGTCTCCATCCGAACCAGGAATGACACAAACTCGATCGGAAGATAAGCACCGATCACAGAATCAAACCAAGAAAAACTTTAGAATCGTCGAATCGTAACCAGAAATCGCCTCTTGCACAATCAGTCCACGTGAATGGGAATAGAAAGTTTATCATTCCCCACAGACGGCGCCAAATGTTCCGGGATTGAACATTGGAGGAAGGGGTAGTACCTAGAGAGTGGAAGAATGTGCTAAAGAGAGAATGAGAATGGGAGAGAGTGCTGAATTTCATGTGTTATTTCATAAAATGAGCAAAAGTCCTTTACAATTGTTATCTACCTCCTATTTATAGAGCTTGGGTACTACCTATTGGGCCAATTGGGCCTCTGAAGTTGAGGCCCAATTTAAGGCCAGGCACTCGCCTTTGAGCGGGCTGAACCTTGGGCGTCGCCCCTCTAGGGGCTCGCCCAGTCCATCCGACGACGCTAATTTCTTTGCTTCGAAACCCTAGATTCAAGCGCTGGATGAAGACTTTTTTCTACTCGGGACTTCTAACGAAGTTTCCGTCCACGTTGCCAGAATTCTTTCGACTTTTCCAATCTTTCTTTAGAAGGAAGTTTTGTCGTCTGACCATCACAGCAAAAAGTAGTTTTTCGGGACAGATTAACTTACACCGCTTTTGGGATTTTAGATATCGTTTTTCCCGAATGTCAGAGATTTGTTTTGAGTTATGGAATTCTGTCGCCAGAATCTCTCTTAGAATTCATCGGTGAACGTGCTGCAAAAATCGGAATCGCGAAATTTTCATTTTCCCGCTATTTCACCTGCCTATAAATAGTCGAAAAAGCAAAATATCTTCCATTTCTTCCCATTGTTGGCTGTGGATTGAGGAGAGAGAGGGAAAGGAGATTTTTCGTCGAAACTCGACCGATCTTCGCGCAGTTCGTCCCTACTTCAAGGTACCGAGGTAACTAGCTTGATTCTTACCTCTGATTACTGTTTCTACTGCGTTTCTTTAGTCGTTTCTGTGCTCAAAGTTTTGAGCTTTTTGTAAAACTGTCCGTTTTTCCTGATTTCTCTGTTGGGGTTTGTTCTCTACGTGCCCATGAGCCTAAAACCTCCGTCAGTATTCGCGATTGTGATCGAGTTGTCCAAGATCTGAAAAACTGTTTCAAAATCCTTTTTGGCGCACATTTGGAAACTTTACTATCGAAAAGTCGTAATCTGACTTCGTGCCTTTAGGATTAGTTGTCACGGATGTTGTAAGGCCCGAGTTTTTAAGTTCATGCTAAGTGAATAAACTTCTTATTCACGATTAGGGTTGATGTAATGTGAAGGGAAACCTGAACGAAAGTTTATTAAATGAAATATATTTATGAAGGAGAAAGTTCAGGAAAAGTTCAAGGATTGCATTATGATCGATAAAAGTTATAGTACGAACGCTTTACGCTTAAACCTAGGTCAGAAACCCTAGTATATAGCTAATTTTCACTTTTAGGCACGATGGCAGTTAATTCCAAAAATCTTCATAGAAATGTTAGAATTTCTCTTTTTCCTTATATCACAATCGTTTCGAGGCGAAACTCTAGGATCTACGAACGTCCGATTCCAATCATCGGAAGTTTGCCGAAACCGAATCCCTGGTATTTCAAAACCCTAGAATCACCCGACTTCGGGGACTTTATCTATTCAGAGCTTCAAATGAATATTCTACACACGTACACCCATTTCTTTTGATGATTTCAATCTTTCTTCCGAAGGAAGTTTTCTATTCCGACATTCGAGGCAAAAAGCAACTTATCGGGTAAAATAGCTTTACACCGACTTTGCACCGACTTTGCATTAGTTGCCAAAAATACAAGGAGACATCTTCTTAGCTTAGGAATTCCTTTGCCAAAACCTATCTTAGAATTCATGGAGAATGACGTCGGAAAAATCAGATTCACGAAACTTTCATTTTCCCGCGAATTTCCAACCTTTATATATAGCAAAGAAAGGAAGAAAAACTCAAATTCTCCTCCATTTTCTCTCTTCAAACCCGCGAGCTTCAACAAGGAAGAAGGAAGAAGAGTTTTCTTCATTACTTGCTTGATCGTTGATCCGTTAGTCGCTACTTCAAGGTTTCGAGGTATAGTCGCTAATCCTTACCTCCGATCGCTTTTTCCATAGCTTTTCTGTAGAGTTTTCTGAGCGGATAGTTTTTGGGTTTTTGCAAAACTATCCTGAATCTTTCATTTCTGATTCTAAACCTCTTCTATATGTGCCCAAGATCACTTCTGCCGGATTAGATTTTCCGTTATGTCGCCGGAATTCCGCCGGAATCAATTTGAACCTAAAATACCCATTTATGTAGTTTTTGAGTAAAGCTTCAACCTTTAGGCTGAAAACTATCGCCTTAGCTTAGTGCTAGTAGGATTAGTTGTCATAAACGTCGTTGGTGACGTCCCTGCAAAATTTTATTTTTGGGATTTCAGTTTTGAAAATCCTAAGTTAAAAATCATGACCAAAATACCCCTGCGACAGTTTTCGATCCGATAATTTTTCCGAGTTCAGAATACCCTTAGTTACGGTTTATGAAAGCATAGGAACCAAGTTTGATCGAAGAAAAATCGAGCCCCATAATTAACCAAAGTGGCCGAGCCCTATAGGGGGGAGGAGGAAAATTTCCTTTTCCGAAAACTTGTCTTTTCGCGCTAGATTATCGTACCTTAGAGTATAGATTACTTCGAGTAACCTTAGTAAGTATCGATAGCTTAGTTTCCGATAGATTCTGATAGTATTCTGTGATTTTATTGTAAAGGTGCTTTTGAGGATTTCCCCGAGGACCAACACTTTGAGTGCGAGGAAGCACTAGTTGATCATTCTGGAGAACTTTCAGGTGAGGGCTTCTCACTGAATCTCTAGTTAATGCTTAGGGTCGATGTTTCGACATTGTTTACTGTTTATGCACTGAGATTGTGTGTGATTGAAAATGTTTTCTGAGGCTTCGGCTGAGATTGTAGATGATTCATCTACTGAATGTTTTTGAAGATTGACTTACATGCTATGTGCTATGTGGGTAATCTAGGATGTGTGGTGCATGCTTTATATGCTAAGTGCTAAGTGTTAATGTTGAGATTTCTTGATATATGACATGTTGTTGATTGTGATGATTTAAATATGCTTTACACTGGAAATCTGAGATTCTGAATGGTGAGAATAGCGGGCAGGTCATGCCGATTTTATTTTGAGAGTTTTGAGAAAGTTTGATAGGACGAACGAGGTTCGGGCCTTAATTTTGTTTAGTGGATCGAGACATCCTCTGGAAGCGACTTGGGATTGGGAGATCCTGCAAATGTATAAGACTTGCGATAAGACAAAATGGAATCTATTTTATAAAGAAAACTCATAAGACCTTAAATAACCTCTAAATCTTTAAGTAATGATAATAACCTCGAAGGAAGGCATTGGAAGTCAAATCTTAGTTTTGGAAAAACGAGGAGTGTCGTCGGATCCAAGTGTTGAGTATGTCGTTGTTGTGCTGTTGGAGCAGCGTTGGTTGTTGTGCTGTTGGAGCAGCTATGTTGTGGGGCTATCCTGGTGATAAGTCCGGGGAACCGTTAGTTCCCGAGTATGTGATACTCTTGTGCTGTTGGAGCAGCTATGCGTGTTGTGAAGTGTGTCTTTTGTCGCAGAATCGACTTTACCTTAGGGTAAGCTTTTAGAGACATTAATTTAGCTAGAACACGTGGCGACGTGTCGAGTGAGGTCGGAGACGTTGTTTGGCTAATCACTGCATTGCATGCACTCATTAAGTGGTTTAAACACGGCGAGATACCGGACCACGGCGGATTCCAAAATTGGTTATAAGACCAGGATTTCCGCGTAAGAGCGCTGCTAGGTGACTCTTAGTAGCAGACCGAAATGGCAGGCCTTCGGGTTTTATGCTGATCTGGCTACATGGTGATGTTGGAGTAAGAGGCATCACGGGCCGAAATGGCACCACTGTGGCTGGTGAAGGGCTGATCCGATGATGTCCATCCGTTCCGGAATGCATATTGGTTGACTGGGTTAACCTGCATTGCATATCATGCAACATACATACTAATTTAGTTGTTGAGTGTGATTGTTATTTGTCAATCCTATTTGGAACATGCTATTTGTTATTGTCGTCATTTACATTCGATATGGAACATGCAACCCTAGGAATGATATCTCTAGTTATAAGCCTAAGTGGCTATCTATTATTTGTACCTATTGGGTTTATTATCTACATAGTTCTTTAGAGTTGACCCTCGCGTCTTCTGTGTGTGTTTTGGCGGACAACGCCTTTTGTCAGATGAGTATTGCGGACTGGTCCACCATGGTCCACCCTTCGGGGGAAACTAGGTTGGGATGCTGGAACAGGAGCGCGTCGCGGTAGCGAGAGGATGACGGATGGTGTACATAGACTAGGTCGTTCTGGATTTCGAATTCGGACGACGATCATGCTAGCATGTAGGTTTTAGTGCTGGTGTGAGCTCCTCAAGATGGGATTAGTGTAGGAGTAGAGTCTTAGCTCTGAACATCATTTGTTTCTTTTGGGACAGGGTAGCTTCCCACCTATAGCTTTTTGTGTGGTTTCTTTACAGGAATCGCAGAGAGTTGGTTGGACTTAGGAGGTCTTGCTTCAGGCCGATGGGCCAGCTGATTCTCAGTTTTAGAGGGATGGTGTTGCGGACACTTCACCTTTATTTTCAGTCTGTACATATTGCCTTCGGGCGCTACACTTTTCTTTCCATCACTGGAGGTTTACTCGTGACGAGGTTACTACTACAGCGGGGGCTGTTTATATACTGTATATTAGTTCTATTGCTTTTCGCTTTTGGGTTTTGTTTAATTCAGTCTTGTCTTAGTTATTATCAAAAAAAAAAAATATTTCACGTTTTTCCGCATTAAGTTTACTTTTGGTTACTAAAGTGACGCCACCGAAATCGGGGTGTTACATTGTGGTATCAGAGCACGGTCGAGTCTTTCGGGAGTTGTTGGGGAATAGGTCTTCTGTGCTAGGTTGTGTGACTCTGCAAAGAGTGAAAATTGATTGTCTGCAAGCGATTTTTCGCTTAAAAATTGATTGAAGTTATTGCTTACTCATATTGTATAGTGATGCTAGATGCTATCTTATGATAAGTACTGACTGTTTGCTTCCTTTAACAGAACATGGTGAACACTAATCAATTAGCGGAGATGATGGCCACTATGGCCCAAGCGGTAACAGCGCAGGCCCAAGCGGTAACAGCACAGGCAAATGATAATGCCATGAGGCGTGCTACTGAAGAAGCACGTGAACAGCATCAACGTCAGAGAGAGATAACTCTGGACCAGAACAAAGGCCTCAATGACTTCAGGAGGCAAAACCCACCAAAGTTCTCTGGTGGTACTGACCCAGACGCAGCGGATCTCTGGATCCAGGAAATCGAGAAGATTTTTGGCGTTCTGCAGACTGTAGAGGGTGCCAAGGTGGGCATGGCGACTTATCTTCTGCTGGGAGATGCTGAATACTGGTGGAAGGGCACCAGGGGGATCTTGGAAGCTAACCATGAAGAGATCAACTGGAACTCTTTCCGGGACGCATTCTTGGAGAAATACTTTCCAACAAGTGCTCGGGACGAGCGGGAGTCACAGTTTCTGACCCTCCGTCAGGGAGGTATGTCGGTGCCGGAATTTGCTTCGAAGCTGGAATCCTTGGCGAAGCATTTCCAATTCTTTCATGACCACGTGAACGAGCGCTACATGTGCAAGCGTTTCGTTAATGGACTGAGGCCGGATATTGAGGACTCAGTGAGGCCACTGGGAATCATGCGATTCCAATCATTGGTGGAGAAAGCCACTGAAGTGGAGCTGATGAAGAACCGGATGGTGAACCGGGCTGGAACTGGAGGGCCGATGAGGTCGAGCTCCCAGAATAATCAGAACAGGGGGAGGTTTCAGAACAGGAGGCCGTATCAGCGTCCTGCTGGTAGAGGGTTTGCCTCGGGATCTTACAGGCCCATGATGGGCGCTGCTGGTGGTTCTAGAGGTCAGACTCAGAACAGGGAGCTGACTTGCTACAAGTGTGGGAGGCCGGGGCACTATGCTCGCGATTGTCCCGACACGAGACCCCAATGCTTCAATTGTCAAAAACCGGGGCATACTGCTGCACAGTGCAGGCTACCAAAGGCGGAACCAACCGTCAACACTGCTAGAGGAAAGCGTCCTGCTGCGAAGGCGAGAGTCTACACCATGGATGGTGAAGATGCTGAGGGAGTCGATGGACTGATTAGAGGCGACTGCGGGATAGACAGTAACCTTCTATCCGTACTTTTTGATTCCGGAGCAACGCATTCATTTATCTCTAGAGATTGTGCAATCAGATTAAGACTCCCTATTACTGCTTTGAGCTTGGATCTGATAGTTGCTACTCCTGCCAAGACTCTACTTGCTAATTCAGCATGCATGTATTGTCCGATAACATACAACAATAGGATCTACCATGCTAACCTAGTATGCCTAACTCTTAAGAACCTAGATGTTATCCTAGGAATGGATTGGTTGTCCCGCTATCATTGTCTTTTGGACTGCAACCGAAAGAGAGTGGTATTCCCTGATTCGGATCTTTCCGAGTATCTATCTGCCAATCACATCAGCGTCGCTTTGAACGAGGGATCTCAGGAGTATTCTGTTTTGCTGAGCTTGGAGAGCAAAGGGAACCCGGAAATGGGCAGTATTCCAGTGGTGAAAGAATTCACGGATGTTTTTCCTGGCGATGTACCTGGATTGCCGCCTGTGCGCGACATTGAGTTTGCTATAGACATCGTACCGGGAACAAGGCCGATTTCGATTGCACCATATCGTATGGCACCTGCGGAGCTAGTGGAATTGAAGTCCCAACTCGAAGATCTTCTGTCGAAGGGATTCATACGACCAAGCGTTTCACCTTGGGGAGCGCCAGTCTTATTGGTGAAGAAGAAGGACGGGAAGTCGAGATTATGTGTCGACTACCGACAATTGAACAAGGTAACCGTCAAGAATAGGTATCCGTTACCTAGGATTGATGATTTGATGGATCAACTACGAGGAGCTACAATATTCTCGAAGATCGACCTGAAGTCGGGTTATCATCAAATCAGGGTCAAGACCGAGGATATCCAGAAGACGGCATTCAGAACCCGTTATGGACACTATGAGTACTTAGTGATGCCATTTGGGGTGACAAATGCGCCGGCAATATTCATGGCTTACATGAATATGACTTTCCATACATTCCTGGATCGATTCGTCGTGGTGTTTATCGACGACATTCTGATCTACTCAAAGAATGCTGAAGACCATGAGGAGCACTTGCGACAAGTTTTACAAGTGCTGAGGGAGAAGGAGTTGTATGCCAATCCTTCTAAGTGCAAGTTTTGGCTCAAAGAGGTAAAATTCTTAGGCCATGTGATCTCTAAGGAGGGGATAGCTGTGGATCCAGCAAAGGTAGAGACCGTATTGTCGTGGGAACGGCCGTAGACAGTGACGGAGATCAGAAGTTTTGTCGGTTTGGCGGGATACTATCGTCGTTTCATCGAGAATTTCGCGAAGATAGTTGGACCTTTGACTCAACTGACGAGGAAGGACCAACCTTTTGCATGGACTGAAGCGTGCGAAACTAGTTTTCAGACGATGAAGGAACGGTTGACGACGTCACCTGTACTCGTCTTACCGCAACCGGAGGAACCTTATGAGGTATACTGTGATGCTTCGCATCAAGGTTTGGGATGTGTGTTGATGCAACATCGGAAGGTGGTTGCTTATGCTTCAAGACAACTGAAGGTGCATGAGAAGAATTATCCGACTCATGACTTGGAACTAGCTGCAATCGTATTTGCGCTGAAGATTTGGAGACATCACTTATATGGATGCAATTTCACCATATTTAGTGATCATAAGAGCTTGAAGTATTTGTTTGAGCAGAAGGAGCTGAACATGAGACAGCGTCGGTGGATGGAATTTCTCAAAGATTACGAGTTCACTCTGCAATATCATCCTGGAAAGGCGAATGTTGTTGCTGATGCCTTGAGCAGGAAGATGCACATCTCGTCGATGATGGTGAAGGAGCTGCAACTGTTAGAGCAATTTCGAGATTTGAGCTTGGATGTGAAATTATCCGAGGGAGAACTGAAGTTCGGGATGATCAGAATTACCAATGGGTTGATGGAAGAAATCCGAGACCAACAGTTACAAGATGAGTTTCTGCTCGGGAAAAGAAATTTGGTAAGTCAAGGTAAGGACCCAGAATTCAAGGTGGGAAGTGACAATATCCTACGGTGCAAGGATAGGGTTTGTGTGCCTAACAACCCTGACTTGAGAAGATTGATTATGGATGAGGGTCACAAGAGCAAGTTAAGCATTCACCCTGGAATGAAGAAGATGTACCAGGACTTGAAGGTGAATTTTTGGTGGCCAGGAATGAAAAGACAAGTGGCTGAGTATGTAGCTGCATGTCTGACATGTCAGAAGGCGAAGGTGGAGCATCAGAAGTCTTCAGGTATGCTACAAAGCTTGGATGTGCCAGAATGGAAATGGGATAGCATATCGATGGATTTCGTCGTGGCTTTGCCAAGAACTCAGAAGGGATACGATTCTATTTGGGTAATCGTGGATCGACTGACTAAGTCGGCTCATTTCGTACCGGTGAGGACTACGTACAACGTGGAGAAACTATCAGAGTTATATATAGCGGAGATTGTACGACTTCACGGAGTACCGACAAGTATTGTATCCGATCGAGACCCGAAGTTTACATCACATTTTTGGGGAGCTCTTTAAGAAGCTTTGGGAACGAGGCTGAGACTAAGTTCTGCTTATCATCCTCAGACTGATGGACAGACTGAGAGAACTATTCAGTCGTTGGAGGATTTGCTACGCGCTTGCGTTCTGGACAACAAGGGAAGTTGGGATACCTTATTGCCATTGATTGAGTTCACATACAACAACAGTTTTCATACGAGCATTGGTATGGCACCGTATGAGGCTTTGTATGGCCGCAAGTGTAGAACACCTTTGTGTTGGTACCAAAACGGAGAAAATCTGTTGGTAGGACCGGAACTTCTGCAACATACCACCGAGAAGATCAAGCAGATCAGAGAGAAGATGAGGACTTCTCAGAGTAGACAGAAGAGTTATGCAGATCAGAGGCGCAGAACTCTGGAGTTCGAAGAAGGAGATCATGTATTTCTGAGAGTTACTCAGACGACGGGTGTTGGTCGAGCAATCAAGTCAAAGAAGCTTACGCCCAAGTTCATTGGACCGTATCAGATCACTCGTCGAATTGGACCAGTCGCATATCAGATTGCACTACCTCCATTTCTATCAAATATTCATGATGTATTCCACGTGTCACAACTGAGGAAATATATTGCGGATCCGACACATGTTATCGAGCTGGATGATATTGAGTTGAAGGATGATCTGTCTTTCGAGACACCGCCAATTAGCATCGGTGACACCAGGATAAAACAGTTGAGAGGGAAAGAGATCGAATTAGTGAAGGTCATTTGGAATAAAGACACTGGTGATGCGACATGGGAGCTGAAGGAGAAGATTCAAGAACAGTATCCAGAACTTTTTACTAACCCTTAAGTTTCGAGGTCGAAACTTTCTTTTTGGAGGGTAGTAATGTAAGGCCCCAGTTTTTAAGTTCATGCTAAGTGAATAAACTTCTTATTCACGATTAGGGTTGATGTAATGTGAAGGGAAACCTGAACGAAAGTTTATTAAATGAAATATATTTATGAAGGAGAAAGTTCAGGAAAAGTTCAAGGATTGCATTATGATCGATAAAAGTTATAGTACGAACGTTTTACGCTTAAACCTAGGTCAGAAACCCTAGTATATAGCTAATTTTCACTTTTAGGCACGATGGCAGTTAATTCCAAAAATCTTCAGAGAAATGTTAGAATTTCTCTTTTTCCTTATATCACAATCGTTTCGAGGCGAAACTCTAGGATCTACGAACGTCCGATTCCAATCATCGGAAGTTTGCCGAAACCGAATCCCTGGTATTTCAAAACCCTAGAATCACCCGACTTCGGGGACTTTATCTATTCAGAGCTTCAAATGAATATTCTACACGCGTACACCCATTTCTTTTGATGATTTCAATCTTTCTTCCGAAGGAAGTTTTCTATTCCGACATTCGAGGCAAAAAGCAACTTATCGGGTAAAATAGCTTTACACCGACTTTGCACCGACTTTGCATTAGTTGCCAAAAATACAAGGAGACATCTTCTTAGCTTAGGAATTCCTTTGCCAAAACCTATCTTAGAATTCATGGAGAATGACGCCGGAAAAATCAGATTCGCGAAACTTTCATTTTCCCGCGAATTTCCAACCTTTATATATAGCAAAGAAAGGAAGAAAAACTCAAATTCTCCTCCATTTTCTCTCTTCAAACCCGCGAGCTTCAACAAGGAAGAAGGAAGAAGAGTTTTCTTCATTACTTGCTTGATCGTTGATCCGTTAGTCGCTACTTCAAGGTTTCGAGGTATAGTCGCTAATCCTTACCTCCGATCGCTTTTTCCATAGCTTTTCTGTAGAGTTTTCTGAGCGGATAGTTTTTGGGTTTTTGCAAAACTATCCTGAATCTTTCATTTCTGATTCTAAACCTCTTCTATATGTGCCCAAGATCACTTCTGCCGGATTAGATTTTTCGTTATGTCGCCGGAATTCCGCCGGAATCAATTTGAACCTAAAATACCCATTTATGTAGTTTTTGAGTAAAGCTTCAACCTTTAGGCTGAAAACTATCGCCTTAGCTTAGTGCTAGTAGGATTAGTTGTCATAAACGTCGTTGGTGACGTCCCTGCAAAATTTTATTTTTGGGATTTCAGTTTTGAAAATCCTAAGTTAAAAATCATGAC
This sequence comes from Lotus japonicus, assembly GCF_012489685.1. Lineage (NCBI taxonomy): Eukaryota > Viridiplantae > Streptophyta > Magnoliopsida > Fabales > Fabaceae > Lotus > Lotus japonicus. Next base: position 38,638,452 of record NC_080042.1, read on the forward strand.
CAAAATACCCCTGCGACAGTTTTCGATCCGATAATTTTTCCGAGTTCAGAATACCCTTAGTTACGGCTTATGAAAGCATAGGAACCAAGTTTGATCGAAGAAAAATCGAGCCCCATAATTAACCAAAGTGGCCGAGCCCTATAGGGGGAGGAGGAAAATTTCCTTTTCCGAAAACTTGTCTTTTCGCGCTAGATTATCGTACCTTAGAGTATAGATTACTTCGAGTAACCTTAGTAAGTATCGATAGCTTAGTTTCCGATAGATTCTGATAGTATTCTGTGATTTTATTGTAAAGGTGCTTTTGAGGATTTCCCCGAGGACCAACACTTTGAGTGCGAGGAAGCACTAGTTGATCATTCTGGAGAACTTTCAGGTGAGGGCTTCTCACTGAATCTCTAGTTAATGCTTAGGGTCGATGTTTCGACATTGTTTACTGTTTATGCACTGAGATTGTGTGTGATTGAAAATGTTTTCTGAGGCTTCGGCTGACAATGTAGATGATTCATCTACTGAATGTTTTTGAAGATTGACTTACATGCTATGTGCTATGTGGGTAATCTAGGATGTGTGGTGCATGCTTTATATGCTAAGTGCTAAGTGTTAATGTTGAGATTTCTTGATATATGACATGTTGTTGATTGTGATGATTTAAATATGCTTTACACTGGAAATCTGAGATTCTGAATGGTGAGAATAGCGGGCAGGTCATGCCGATTTTATTTTGAGAGTTTTGAGAAAGTTTGATAGGACGAACGAGGTTCGGGCCTTAATTTTGTTTAGTGGATCGAGACATCCTCTGGAAGCGACTTGGGATTGGGAGATCCTGCAAATGTATAAGACTTGCGATAAGACAAAATGGAATCTATTTTATAAAGAAAACTCATAAGACCTTAAATAACCTCTAAATCTTTAAGTAATGATAATAACCTCGAAGGAAGGCATTGGAAGTCAAATCTTAGTTTTGGAAAAACGAGGAGTGTCGTCGGATCCAAGTGTTGAGTATGTCGTTGTTGTGCTGTTGGAGCAGCGTTGGTTGTTGTGCTGTTGGAGCAGCTATGTTGTGGGGCTATCCTGGGGATAAGTCCGGGGAACCGTTAGTTCCCGAGTATGTGATACTCTTGTGCTGTTGGAGCAGCTATGCGTGTTGTGAAGTGTGTCTTTTGTCGCAGAATCGACTTTACCTTAGGGTAAGCTTTTAGAGACATTAATTTAGCTAGAACACGTGGCGACGTGTCGAGTGAGGTCGGAGACGTTGTTTGGCTAATCACTGCATTGCATGCACTCATTAAGTGGTTTAAACACGGCGAGATACCGGACCACGGCGGATTCCAAAATTGGTTATAAGACCAGGATTTCCGCGTAAGAGCGCTGCTAGGTGACTCTTAGTAGCAGACCGAAATGGCAGGCCTTCGGGTTTTATGCTGATCTGGCTACATGATGATGTTGGAGTAAGAGGCATCACGGGCCGAAATGGCACCACCGTGGCTGGTGAAGGGCTGATCCGATGATGTCCATCCGTTCCGGAATGCATATTGGTTGACTGGGTTAACCTGCATTGCATATCATGCAACATACATACTAATTTAGTTGTTGAGTGTGATGGTTATTTGTCAATCCTATTTGGAACATGCTATTTGTTATTGTCGTCATTTACATTCGATATGGAACATGCAACCCTAGGAATGATATCTCTAGTTATAAGCCTAAGTGGCTATCTATTATTTGTACCTATTGGGTTTATTATCTACATAGTTCTTTAGAGTTGACCCTCGCGTCTTCTGTGTGTGTTTTGGCGGACAACGCCTTTTGTCAGATGAGTATTGCGGACTGGTTCACCATGGTCCACCCTTCGGGGGAAACTAGGTTGGGATGCTGGAACAGGAGCGCGTCGCGGTAGCGAGAGGATGACGGATGGTGTACATAGACTAGGTCGTTCTGGATTTCGAATTCGGACGACGATCATGCTAGCATGTAGGTTTTAGTGCTGGTGTGAGCTCCTCAAGATGGGATTAGTGTAGGAGTAGAGTCTTAGCTCTGAACATCATTTGTTTCTTTTGGGACAGGGTAGCTTCCCACCTATAGCTTTTTGTGTGGTTTCTTTACAGGAATCGCAGAGAGTTGGTTGGACTTAGGAGGTCTTGCTTCAGGCCGATGGGCCAGCTGATTCTCAGTTTTAGAGGGATGGTGTTGCGGACACTTCACCTTTATTTTCAGTCTGTACATATTGCCTTCGGGCGCTACACTTTTCTTTCCGTCACTGGAGGTTTACTCGTGACGAGGTTACTACTACAGCGGGGGCTGTTTATATACTGTATATTAGTTCTATTGCTTTTCGCTTTTGGGTTTTATTTAATTCAGTCTTGTCTTAGTTATTATCAAAAAAAAAAAATATTTCACGTTTTTCCGCATTAAGTTTACTTTTGGTTACTAAAGTGACGCCACCGAAATCGGGGTGTTACAGATGTCGTTAGGATCATTGCTGTCAAATCTATTTTCCGAACTGATAACTTTGAGGTTTTGAGCTTTTATTTTGGACCAAAACGCCCCTGAACAGCCGTATTTTGATCCGATCGTCCGAAAACTGTTCTGACAGTTTCTTTGCCTTAGTTTTACCCTGAAACTACCTTGTAAACAGATTTGATCGAAGAAAAAGAGTCGGAGCCCTTTTTCCTTTTTGGCCGAGAGCTTGTAGTGATTGGGGGGGGAGTTTTCGTTTTCGAAAACTTGTCTTTTCGTACTCGATTGTTATATTCTGAAGCTTTAATGCTTTGTCTATCGTTTATGAGTTGTATGGCGATCGAACTAATCGATTTTGTTTGAATTCTGCTTTGTTTTCTCCGAGGTTCAGTTGAAGGAACTTTGGGTTTTGCAGAGCAATCGTGTGAAGGGAACTTTAACCACGAGACTGGAGCAGCTCGAGGTTAGGGCACATTACTATTAGCTATGACTGCATGATAGGCGTCGATGAATTCGACTTATGCTTTACTTGATGTTGATTATGTTGATGAACTGATGTTATGATGTTTCTGTAACTGATGATGTGGAGATGATTGTTGGATTGTGCGTTTTGACGCGACTTCGGAGTGGGGATTCATTGATCTGGTGATCTTTGATATTTCGGGTTGGATGTACAACCCTAGGCAAGTTCAAACTTGAGTTTTGAGATTTAGCCATTTGTTCGTATTCTTAGACTTTCCCCGGGAAATTTCTTTTGGGTGGTTTGTCTTTGGAAAACCTAGAATGAATAGAATTTCGAAAACTAGAGACTTTGGGAGACTTAGACTTTGAGAAATAAACTCATAACTTGACTAATCCAATTCGAAACGTTTTTACTAAACGAATAAATATAGGGAACCTAAAGGAGAAAATAATTGCGAAAGACGGGGAAAAGTCGACTTTTGTTGTGGTTTTGGAATTGGGGAAAGCCACTGAGGTGAGCTATGGTGATGATTGAAAGTCACCGAGTACTCTAGTACTCTTGTTATTCGAGTTGTGTTGTATTGACCGACACTGACTCTGGCTTTGATTTTTGGGTTTTGTTATTGGAGTTGTGTTGTATTGACCGACACTAACTCCAAGTTGTGTTGTATTGACCGACACTGACACTGGCTTTGATTTTTGGGTTTTGTTATTGGAGTTGTGTTGTATTGACCGACACTAACTCCGAGTTGTGTTGTATTGACCGACACTAACTCTTGGGTTTGTTATGAGTTTGGGTTTGAGCTAAACACTTATGTGGTGAGGACGATTCGATGTTTGGCTAACCATATTGCATCAATTGGGTGAATAACGGGAATGGTTCACCTGTGCATCTTTTGGTGAATAACGGGAATGGTTCACCAATGCATTAATGATGAATAACGGGAATGGTTCATCATACGGTGAATAACAGGAATGGTTCACCAAGGATGAATGACGGGAATGGTTCATCCATAGTGAAGAACGGGAATGCTTCACTTGTGGCGAACGGGAACGCGTCACAATCCGGATCACATTCATTGCATTTCACGCATACATTCATTCTGACTAGAATTGTGTGTTGTTTGATTTATTGAAGCATTGTTAGAGCCAATAACATGCTAGGATTATTCATATATATATAATGACATATATATATATATCCTCTTATCACATGTTGGTTGTATATCTACTCTATTCCGTGAGTTGACCCTAGCGCCTTGGCTTTGGTTTCATGTTTGTGTTTGGGCGGTCGGCCTGCTGCAAGACGTCGACGGTGGATTGGGTTTCGATGTTCTCTCCCTCGGGGGGGATCAGGTATGAGCTGGTGGATCGTGATGCCCCCATCGCTCGGGTGATCGATCTTGTGGGTCATCAGGCGACGCACCGGGGATGGGTCATGGAGGACCGGACTGACGAGCGTGGACGTCTGACGATAGGAGTTCTACGACACATGTAGCTGAGCTTCAACTTGCCAACTTCAGTTCGCGGTGGACTTGGTACTGGAAGGGTAGGTTTAGGCAGGCGTCATGGTTTGTGTAGAGCTCTGATTTGTTTTGCTTTTGGGACAGGGTAGGTTCCCGACGCATGACTTTTGTGTGGTTCTCTTACTGAGGGATCACAGTGAGTCAGTCGGACCGTAGGGGTCTTTGCTTAGGCCATTTTGAGGCCGACTTTCTCCTAGTGGGTTGTAATTATAAACTTTCTTACTCACACTTCTGGTTTTGTATATATTTGCCTACGGGCACACTACTTTGGAGTCACTGCGAGTGCGCGTGGCATGGAAGTGCAGCTGAGGCTGTACATGTCTATATTTGATGTATATTGGTTAGTTTAGTGGTTGGGTTATGTCTTTATTTTCTATTGCCTTATTTAAAAGAAATCAAACGGGAAAAAAAAATTACCTGGTTTCCGCGTAAAGTTTATTTTTGGTTACTAAAGTGACACCTGAAAATCAAGGTGTTATACCTTCCGTGTTGGTGATTGATTACGTGTTTGTAGCAGCAATTTTCTTCTCTGTTTTACTGCTGTTTCCAGCCCCTAGTTTCTCTCTTTCTCTTTCTTTTTCTATGTACCTTTCTATATATATATATATATATACACGGATTTGAGAATTTGTACTTCTTCCATCTTCACTCACTCTGTGCAATCATTCTCATGAACCCTAATATTATAGATTTGAATTACCACTTGTTTTTTAGAGATAAAAAGACAAAACTTTAATCATACATGTACCTAAAGATAAAGAACTAGATTATCCAGAATTATGTGTAAAGATCGTTGCATTTCGTGTGGTAGCATAGGTGAACTAGATTATTATCTTTATCTGGAAAAGTTGTCTAGTGTCTGATAGCCATATATCAAGATATGAAGTATAGGAGTTAAGGGCAGATCTAGAAGTGAAATATATATTGCCTTGCATTAAACTTTAGTTCATAGGTTTTGCTGGCAATGGATGATGCTTAATTTTGAGAAGTGGTGTTCGAAACATAGAATCAGGTCATTGGTTTCATTCACATTAAAACTGCAAGAGATTGTTATAAGGAAATTAAATTAACCTTTTTAAAAAAAAACCACAATTTGTCATAAAGATAAAGACTTTTTGTAGTGAAGAAAGTACTTTAAGGTATTCTTAGAGCAACAAAAATCTATAACATTTGCCATTACTTGTGTTTCACATTAAGATTTTAGGATACCTTTATCAAATAATAAAATTTTAATGATGTGTCTAATGGTTGATCATGACCTCTTTTTAATAATTATCTTGTTCTTATAGTGTTTTTTGTTCAGTGAGGGGATGTGGTTAGTAGCTTAGCTATAAGGGTTGATATATATCCCAATGTTAACATACTCTTATCTTATGATTGTTTCAGGGGTAAAAAACTGAGGAGTTTTGATATGCTGTTATTTGTATTTGGTTAGTTATTAGGATAGAAGAATAGAATCCTAAACTCATAAAGAAAATAACTATTGGTATTAGAACTTGTAGTATCAGTAAAAAAAATTACACTAATAGAAACCTAAACCCAGAATTAATGTGATCCATGACTTATTTCTGATTTCTCGTGATTGTTATGCTGCTCTTGTTGTGTTGTTTCTGTTTTGAAGCTTGTTTACTAATTTTATAGGAGTTAATTAGCAATCTTTTTGTCTTCACATTAGTTCTATTGTAAATGTTACTATTTTTATTGATTACTACAGAAAGTAGAAATGGATAAGTCATGGATTTTGTTGCCACGAAATTCACCTGCATATCAGGAAGGGGTTAAGCGATTTTTAGACTTTGCCTTTGAGCGTAGTTCTGTTGATGGGGAAATATTATGCCCTTGTGGTCTATGCAATTTTAGAAAGTGGCTGACTAGAGATGTAGTGTATGAACACTTAATTATTAAGCAATTCCCGAGAAATTACACATTTTGGTTTGATCATGGCGAGTCTCATGAAGTGCAAACTGAAAACAATGGTACTGCCCATGTGTCAAGTTTAGGACCAAACATTGCGAATGATAAAGATCTTATCCGAAACATGGTCAATGAAGCTTTTGGGGTCGATATGCATCGTGACAATGATTCAGATGAAGTCGTCGGCCAAGGTGAAGGACCAATGCCAAATGTTTGGCCACAAGGAAATCAAGCTAGAGAGTTTTATGAGTTGGCAAAAGATGGGGAACAACCATTGTACGAAGGGTCGATATGCATTGGGACAAAGATTGAAATGAAGTCGTCGGCCAAGGTGAATGACCAATGCCAAATGTTGGGCCACAAGGAAATCAAGCTAGAGAGTTTTATGAGCTGGCAAACACTACTAGAAAAACTAGTTTTCACATCGGGTATTTTTGAGTTTTAACATCGGTTTTTATCCGATGTAAACAATGTTGATGTGGTATCTCCTAACCTTTTCACATCGGGTTTATAACCGATGTGAAAAGTATACCTTTCACATCGGTTAAGTCAACCAACTGATGTGAAATGTACACTTTTCACATCGGTTCAGTCAGCCAACATATGTGAAATGTACACTTTTCACATCGGTTCTGTCATCCAACCGATGTGAAATGTATACTTTTCACATCGGTTAGACAAAAAACCGATGTGAAAAGTATACTTTTCACATTTTCACATCGGTTAGACTGAAAACCGATGTGAATGCTCAACCAGTTTTTTTTTTCCACACGAATTTGACCTGAATATACATTTTTTTATAATGAAAATTTATTAAAATAAAAAGAGATCTTGAGAACACACTCTCTCAAGTGAGTTAAACATCCAAGGTCCTAGCAAAAAAGAAAACATAATAGCCTAAAAGAACTAGAACAATTCAGCAATTCTAGTTCTTTAAATGTAGTTAAACAGCAACTGCTCATGAAATTAGGACAAAATAGTTAAATTAATGCCCCAAGCAGGAAAGCCACCAGCACCATAAGCATAAATTAGGAGAGCAGCGGAGGTGAGCAACTTTCAACCCTATAAACAGATGCAATAAATACAGAGAGATCAACAATCCATGTTATAATGTAAAAAACAAGTTGCCCAAACTTTAATTCAGACTGTTTAGGCACTAAAAATCAGCTGAGCACCTTCAAAATCAGCTCAGCTCTTTTAAGACAGAACCATTCCACTAAAAATCAGCTGAGCACCTTCAAAATCAGCTCAGCTCTTTTAAGACAGAACCATTCCACCATAAATCAGCTGAGCACCTTTTGGAATAAGCTGAGCTCTTTTAAGACAGAATCCTTTTTTTCAGAGTTGAGAGCAACAGGTAAATGATCTGTCATTAGACATGATTCATAGTATGACACTATATAACTAGAAAACATTACCTGATCAAGAGCACAAGCAAAGAGATCTAGTACATGACCCTGATGTACAAGCAGCTTTGAAAGTCCATCATAGAATTTCACACATTTATGGTAATATGGCCCAAAATCTTTATCCAGATCCTTGTGGGAGCAAATTGGTTCAGAAAGTTGTTTGGATACAATCTACAGTATACAACAATTCATAAGAGAGAATCAGCTCATATCAGATAGCAAGTCTTTAATAGTAAAACTCAACATAGGCTAAGCTTCATCTTTCACCCAACAGAATTGCAATACATAAGCTCCACTACTCCTTCTTCTGAGATGTATTATCAATGATAATAAGACCAGATAGCATAATAAGACCAGACATTCATCCATTCATATGATACCAAGCATTAATTACAGTTAGAGAACTTGCTGTACATAAAGGACAAAAAACACCAATCCCTAATTTATATAGTAATCAACAAACAAACACACATTTAAAACAACAAAGAAAGGATCAGAACATGCTATGCTTAATAAGAGGGTAATAATTTTATTTCGAAAGAAGAGAATAATATATAAAGAGTGAATGAGTCATTACAAGGAGGCAACACAAAGACCCATAAAAGTCTATGAAAACTCTTGGAGAAAAGCATAAAAAGAATCGCAGGTTCATGACTGTGATATATCAGTTCCATTTCCATAACTGGGATTTTTCTTTACATGACCATATCAGTCACAAGGATCCAAAAGACACTGAAAAATTATGAAAAACTAACATCAGAACTATGGTTGAATTTCTTAGTTATGGTAGTTGTTTAATCCCTTTGGAGTCCCTTCATCTTCAAAAAGGATACTCACATGCATTAAATGCAGGATGTGTCCTCTGAATTTATCCTTAAGAAAAATCATGTCTCTCTGCACTGTGTGCTTTTTAAATGGCACTTTAGAAATCATTTAGAATATGGCTATGGGCTTTTGATTGTGATTTGTGAACTTGCTGAAAGAATTGACAGGTTTCCTTAACAAGCATATTAGTTTAAATGATCAAGAGAATTAGTGCTAATTAGATATGAGACTTCATGTTTCTGAATTATTACTTCTTCCCTTTTCTTTTCTACTTGTTTCACCCCTGAGGAGATATTCTTTTGGGTTTGGAGGGAGTGCTTGTGGTAGGTGTTGTATAGGGTGTTTGTGATTTTTTATAAAGAGTGAATGAGTCATTACAAGGAGGCAACACAAAGCCAAAAGAAAAAAACTTAGTATAACCCTGATGTAAAAACCCTGATGTGGAATGTATATTTTCTACTGTTTCAGCATCCTCTCTCTCACCAATACACACATGGGCATACATTTAGCCTAGTCTAATTTTACTGGTTTCCAACACACCATGATCAGTTTTAGGTCTGCAATTTTATTTCAGTTGCACTATTTCTTTGTCCATTAGTTAACTTAGTATAACTAAATCTTTGATACTTATTAGTGTCATCACCAGATGCTTGTGATAAGCACTGATCTTAAGATACACTTAAGCTTGTTTGGCACCATTAATACTCATTAACTCAAGCAACACCAGTACTTTTTCAGTTAGATTAATGATTTGAGGATATCCGCTCTGTTAAGAGACCACAAACAGGTAAATGATTTGTCATTAGACATGATTCATAGTATGACACTATATAACTTGAAAACATTACCTGATCAAGAGCACAAGCAAAGAGATCTAGTACATGACCCTGATGTACAAGCAGCTTTGAAAGTCCATCATAGAATTTCACACACTTATGGTAATATGGCCCAAAATATTTATCCAGATCCTTGTGGGAGCAAATTGGTTCAGAAAGTTGTTTGGATACAATCTACAGTATACAACAATTCATAAGAGAGAATCAGCTCATATCAGATAGTAAGTCTTTAATAGTAAAACTCAACATAGGCTAAGCTTCATCTTTCACCCAACATAATTGCAATGCATAAGCTCCACTACTCCTCCTTCTGAGATGTATTATCAATGATAATAAGACCATATAGCATAATAAGACCAGACATTCATCCATTCATATGATACCAAGCATTAATTACAGTTAGAGAACTTGCTGTACATAAAGGACAAAAAACACCAATCCCTAATTTATATAGTAATCAACAAACAAACACAAATTTAAAACAACAAAAAAAGGAGCAGAATATGCTATACTTAATAAGAGAATAACAATTTTATTTCGAAAGAAGAGAATAATATATAAAGAGTGAATGAGTCATTACAAGGAGGCAACACAAAGCCAAAAGAAAAAACTAGCTAAACTAGAAAGCAAGAGGCAAAACACTGCCAGGAAGAAGTAAGAAAATAAATAAAAGCAAAGAAACATAGGGTACAGGTATTTAAAATAACATCATCACATCCTCAAACAAGTAACATTCATAGGTCACTAGGAAAGAGTTTGGTTTCCTTCAGCTCTATTCTGTATAATGTTCTCCATTTTTTAGAGGTAGAGGTTGACCTAGGCTGAAGAAGAAAGTGGAGGTTGGTTGTAACTTAGATCACTTACAAGTTTGTAGACGCACCCTCCCACCCTCTCTCTCAAAAAATACACACACTTGATACATCCTATTAACAGAGTCCCCAAATTGCTCTAGAAGGGAGATCAATTATAAATTTAACGAACAAATGTAAATGACAGAACACTTAGAGTGCTTTATATCATGGCAACTCAAAAATCACAAACAATAACACACCTTAAGCAAAGAGTCAAAGATTGTCCAAGAAAAGTGTGATATGAATCAGCTGATGTATTTTTATAAGTAAAATCCCGCTATAAGACAAGCAATCATCACCAAAACGAGAATGAAATCATCCAGTTCTTCCCAGATAACCACACTCCTAAAAGTAGTGAACGGTGGTTCGGAAAAATTGTTGCATTCTTACAATATATTTTGTTATAAGAATGAAGACCAAGAATGATACTCTAAAGACTATAGTCTCCCAATTCCACTGTCATCAAAGGAAAAGAAAAAGGTTTGTGACGTTTTATCTACAACACTGAAGGAGAATATCAAATAAAGATGAAGCTTTACCCCATGTTCCACTGGTTTCCAAACCGAGCGCATGACAGAAAAAATATCAGTTTTCTTTATGAAAGTTTTTAAGCCTTATAGACCTTTAATCCAGAAGAACAAATTGTCACCGAGGAACTTAATCTTAACAAGGTGAAATCATCAAAAGTACCCAAGAACAAAAGGGATACAAAGGTAAGTTCTAGTCAAACAAAAGAGAACAGGACTAGACAAGCAATATAATAGAATGTAAGTACCCAATAACTCTGACCAACCAAAAATCCTTATTAGATTGAAGCCATCAAATCATAGGAGCTATGCCAAGTTGTGGGTAAAAACCAAGGAGTCTCTACTACCAATTTGACATAGAGCAACATCCAAACCCAAGCTAGTTCAAATAAGAGCTTAACCAAAACCGAGAGGAAAGTAGAGTCTCACAGCAGTAGGGAAAAATAAACACAAATGAAGAAGGTACCTGCGGCAGTGCTTCAAGCAGTGCGACGGCGGCAGTGCTTCAAGCAGTGCGACGGCGGTGGGCTTCAGCAGTGAACCGTTGTTCCTGCAAGTTTAATGACAGACGGTGGTGAGGGTGAGTTTGTGGTGGAGGAGAGTGAGTGAGTATGCGGCTAAATCTGAGTTGGGGGCGAGAAAAAGTGGTACCTGAGTTGATACTAGAAGAAAAATGAAAAAAATTCAGGGCAGGTAAAACTATAACCTTATTACCTTATTCAACACTATATCAAAAGGACCTTGGTCTGAAAGAGGCCTATTATGGTCAATAGCTACAAACAGTATCCCCTTGTTCCTGCAGCAAAATTTGTAGCAACCATAATCAGTAACCAAGTTAGACCAGTATCAGTGAAATCATCAATTTCATGGCTAACTCGGTTGCTTGAAATTTTTCCTTTTCAGCTAAGGTCCAACATTAAACTCTCTCAATCAACCAAAACCTAAACGACGCTAATAATCCCAATCCACATCAAATCAAGTTTCAACAACAAGCACTCAACCAATCAAGCTTTCAAAGGATTTGTAACCAGTTAGATTCATTCATTCATAGATTGAAGAAAAAACCAACAGTATGTTATGAACACTGCAAACTTCAAAACCCATATCAAACAATATGCTCCAATCCATGAAACAAAGAACAAGAAAGCAACGCACCTTAATGCAAGGAATCAAAGTGGACCACAGAGCTGCACGAGCGACGACGAGCGACTGCGGAACAACGGCGAGACTGAGAGAGAATGAGAGTGAGGTGAACGGTGAGCTAGCGACGGCGAACAACGGCGAAACAGGACCTACACAACGCACGAGCGACGGCAAGCGACAGCGAGCGACGGCGAAAGAGGAGCAAGAGCGTAGGCGACTTAGGTTTTCAACGGTGAAAGAGGAAGAAAGCACTTTGAACGAATACTGATCTTTGTATCCTGTGTAAAAATTATAAAAAGAGTGATCTTTCACAACGGTTATAACAAAACTGATGTGAAAACTCAAAAAACTGAGACTTTTCACATCGGTTATATTATCGGTTATAATATAACCGATGTGAAAACTAAAGAAAAGATGGGCTTTTTACATCGCTTATATTATAACCGATGTAAAAAGTACTTCATTAAAATTTCAAAAATGCCACCGCATTTAGCTTTCACATCGCTTATTCTAACAACCGTTGTAAAAAGTGTTTCCTAATTACTTTTCACATCAGACATATTCCTAACTGATGTGAAAACTATCATAAAAGTTCACCATAATTTCAAAATTGCCACCGCGTCATCTTTTACATCAGGTAATTGATTAACCGATGTGAAAACCCTGATGTGAAAAGTCTTTTTTCTAGTAGTGAAAAGACGGGGAACAACCATTGTACGAAGGGTGCACACGGTATTCTAAACTTTCTTTTATAGTGAAGTTGTATTATATCAAATGCCTATGTAAGATGACTGATAAGGCAATGACAATGATAATAGAACTACTACATGATGCATTTGAACATGCACAAATTCCAAGTTCATTTTACGAGGCAAAGAAATATATAACCAAACTTGGTTTGGGCTATGAAAAGATACATGCATGGCCACGAAATTGCATGTTGTACTGGGGTGCGGATGAAAACAGTGAACAATGCAAAACTTGTACCATGTCTAGATGGAGAGAACCGAGTGGAAATGATGAGAATCCGGTGTCAGAAGTTGATAAGTGCAAGAAGAACGTGCCTCGAAAAGTTCTTCGTTACTTTCCGCTGAAGCCTCGATTGCAAAGATTGTTTTTGTCTTCAAAGACTGCTAATGATATGAGATGGCATGCTGTGTGTTATGCTGCTCTTGTTGTGTTGTTTCTGTTTTGAAGCTTGTTTACTAATTTTATAAGAGTTAATTTGCAATCTTTTTGTCTTCATATTAGTTCTATTGTAAATGTTACTATTTTTTTATTGATTACTACAGAAAGTAGAAATGGATAAGTCATGGATTTTGTTGCCACGAAATTCACCGGCATATCTGGAATGGGTTAAGCGATTTTTAGACATTGCCTTTGAGCGTAGTTCTGTTGATGGGACAATATTATGCCCTTGTGGTCTATGCAATTTTAGAAAGTGGCTGACGAGGGATGTAGTGTATGAACACTTAATTATTAAGCAATTCCCGAGAAATTACACCTTTTGGTTTGATCATGGCGAGTCCCATGAAGTGCAAACTGAAAACAATGGTTATGCCAATGTGTCTAGTTTAGGACCAAACATTGCGAATGATAATTCCTGGTAAAAAAAACCAGGAAATGATATAGATGTTTACTTGCAGCCTCTAACAAAGGAGTTGAAGGAATTATGGCATGATGCCTTGACAATTCTAGTGGCCACTACACTACAACAAATTCTGTCTTTAGCGACGATCTTTTAGGCTTTGTTTGGATTGGGGGAGGGGGATGGAGTGGAGTGGAGTGGTGGGGAAGGAGGGAGTGATCAATTGTTTGTTTTATTTAAAATATAATGAAAGGGAGTGGTAAGTGGGGGTCCAAGATCCATCATGCTCCATTACTTTCCCTCAGATTTGCTCCCCCCGAAATTGGGTGGAAAGGAATGGAAAGAAAAACTGACTATGTTGTTAAATTATGAAAATACTAATTTACCCATGGTAACCTCTTTTATAACTTCCCACTTTCACTTGCAGTTATTATTCCATCCTTCTTTCACCCATTCTCAAGAGGTCCAACGTTGTGAATTGGGTGCTGGATGAGTCAATTATTTTTATCTAGAAAGTGAACTATATATGGATACTTCGTGTAAAGGTTAATTAAATCACTTCAGCCCTGCATGTTAAGTTCTAAGGACCCAAAGTTTTAATTCTCTTTGTGAGCACTAACATCATTTGCCCTTAAACAATCAGCAAATAATGCTATGGTGAAGACCTTTATGTTTCAAAAAAAATGTCATAGAACCACTATACTCATCTTGTTTTTTATACAAGTCATGTCCTGGTAATCTTTCCACTGTACACTCTAAAAGGATAATAGCATAACGATAATTTCTTTTGAGTTAGGGTAATATAGGAAAAAAATAACAATAACTCATACCCTCCGTCCATTACCCAAACAATAGAATGGTAAATTTCCTCCGCTCCATCATAAAATACCCCAAACAATGGAATAAGAATTTTACTCCATTCCGTTCCGTTGTGTTCCATTCCGTTCCGTTCCATTACGTTCCATCAATCCAAACATACCCTTAGCGGTAATAGCACTATTGTCACCGTTTCATATGAAAATTTGCCAATGTTTCGACGATTGGAAATTGGTCGATAATAAGTTATGTACAGCGGCAATTAGTGACAAAATTTACTCCCACACTAAATTGTTTCCTTTTTCCTCCGACAAAGTCATTTCTCTTCCTCATCCTCATTCTCTCTTCCCTCCTCTTCGCCATCGCTCTCTTCTTCCTCCGATCGTAACCCTTCAAATCCCTACCCTTTTGGCTCTACCTCTCCCTCACCGGCGGCGACGTCCACGTCAGATGAACATGCCCCTGCCGTCGCCAATGACCTGAAGCCTCCCCTGCAGCGCCGATCCAGAACCCGCAGATCGGAGGAACTCTTCGTTGCCTCGCACTGCCGTCAGGTTCGCGAAATTGGGGAACGACCGGTGGCGGAGAAGGAGAAGGAGTGGAGCGAAGAGGACGTTGAGGTTTGAAGAAGCAGATGACGAAGCTTCCCGTGGGGAAACCTGGACAGTGGGAAGCGATGCAGCCTTCATTGTGCAACACAGGGTGGACAGCGTGATCTGGGAGAAGAGAATCGACGATTCGGAAAGGAATTCTGGAAATCCATGGCTGCTTGTGCGCAAAGAGTTGCTGAATTGAAGAGAGGGTTTCAGAATGCAAAAGCTGCTTCCTAATGGTAAATGCACTTTTGATTTTTGTCAAGTTCATTGCATGTTTAGTTATTTTGTCAGAGATTATTCTTAGACAGAAAGAAGAGGCTTCTAAGAGGAAGAAGAACATGGTAATCAGCATTTATACGTTAATGTATACATTTCCCTTATGATTGTGAATTCAAACTACTAAATTATTAGCCTGAGACTAAATTATTTGACTCATCTACCAGCAATTGAAGGGAAAATCAGTATTAGAGCTTGGAGCAGGCATTGAAATATTTAAAGGTCAGCATTGATTTTGGGATGACAATGATTCATTAGCAACTTGGCATGAATCTGCCAGTCTAATGTAGTTTATGTTCTTTCATAGTTATAGTTTGTTGTCAGCATATGCTTATCACTTCTTGATCTCTTGCCAAGCACCACATGGATCTTTAGCAAAATTGAAGTTTAACTTGGTTTACAATGTATGTCTTAACAATATCTGAACCTTTTTCTTTTTGCAGGTCATAAAGATTAGAGAAGTTGTGAGGCTTGAAGTTAAAAAGGAGAAAAAAAATCTAGATTTTGTGGTAAGTATTTGTCCAATTTGTGGCTTGGTGTGTATTGTGGTATCATTTTTAAACCATCCAGGTTTCCGTTATGCAACATGTAGTTTGGTGATGGGTTATAAGACTTGTTAAACCATCCATGTTTCCGTTATGCAACATGTTCTGTATTGCTAATAGTCCCTTCAAAAAGTTGATACATAGAATGTTTTAGATAATATTACTAGTTAATTTATTTGTTTTCACTGCAGGTATCTAAGCTGCAGTGCCATTGCAGTGGCTGCGGAATTTGCAGGTATGAACTGTTAATATGTTAACTAATTTGTATAAGTTATCTGAAATATCAAGCCCTTTAATATCAACTCAGTTTGTGACATGTCAAAGGTTTGGGAGAAATTTGACTTGGAGATTGCTGCTACACCAATGCCTGAACCAGGCCTTAGGATTATCTGTAAGCTATGGGCTTCAATGGGTTATCATTGAATTTTATTCATTTTGTTTCTCTCTAAGATGCAAATTGTTTTAGTGTAGATTAGAATAACCAGTTTCCTTCGTCTTATCACTCTCCCTTAGTTTTAACCATTCTGTTTTTCTCTCTTGCAATCTATTCAGAATGAGCTGAACCGTGCTAAAGCTTTGGTCAAAGTCCTTACTTGAAACTTGAAAGAGCCTGTCAAACAAATTGAGGACACAACTCAAAGGTTAGCTGCATTCCTTTCACAACGCAATTAAGTTTTTCTTAATCTGGAGCCCGTGGTGATTTTTCGATAAATTTATGTTGTGTGAAATGGTGATGACATGTTGTTCACACTTACTTTTATTAGTTTCCCATTGTGGCGGATTGTATGTTTAAGACGCCATGTTGGCGACCTATATGCTTTATAGCGGCTTATATACTTTATAGAGGGCGAGCTTTATTGCCCAAGTCGAGATTAGAGCAATGTAGCCTGGAAGGCTAGTTGTGGGGGGACATCACCGCCAATCGAAGAGTTATCTCTATAACAAGTCATCCAAGGGCGGCATATGTTCATTAAGACTTAAGACACTTTGCCCTTATACTTCGGGCACATGTCTTGTGGGCTTGTGCACTGGGCGGGACCTGCTCATGACTATAGGACGGCTAGGCGAGACCTCCATAGGCCGACCAACTCTCCAGGCCGAGGATTTTTTAGGCCCAATGGCCCAACTAGTATAGCATTAGGATATTGGACCATCCCACTATAAAAGGGGAAGTCATTCATTGCATACATTGAAGTGATAAGGAAATTTTTTCAATAAGCTATTGGCTTAAAAGGCTGACCTTGCATGTTTTGACCTTTGTTTTAGCCCCTTTGAGCCTAATATATCCATTCTTTTGTAGCTCATTACAAGCCTAAGTGAAAAAGAATAATGAAAGGGAAGGAAGGTACTCATTGCAAAAGGAAAAAAATGAAATGAAAGTTGTAAAAAAATGTTGTGAAAAGGAAGAATGTGCTAATTCTTGGGGTTGTGAGTAAGTTTAATTTGAATTATTCTCCATTGCTCTTATTTTTCCTATGGTTTTAACTCTGAAAATCTTTCTTAAATCCTTCATTGACCTTGGCTGCATTACAATCTTGGAAAGTCCTTTGATCTTTGTATATATTTATTCAATTTAATTGATGTGTTAGAATCTTGACAAGCCTATGATAGTTGCATGTTTTCATGAGATGATGAGAGTTGCTTAAGCATAACTAAACACAAGCCTAAACACTTGAGAGTAGAGAATATAACACTTGTATCAAACTTTGATGTTCAATTTGCAATTGTTGGCTTGGAAAGTAGGTGGAGTTCTGTTTGCCTAATCTCCGTGGAAAAGTGAAGTGGTTGTTTTCTTGCTCATAAATCTGAATTTCTACTTCTCAAAGATAAGTGTGTGTTGAGTTTTTATGTTTTAGGAAGAAATACTTGTTATCATAAGTGATTTCTGATTCTTCTTTGAAGTAAAGTTTTGCCTAGGAGTGCAAAAAGCTTAGTGTGGGGGAGTTTGATAAGCGCATAATTGATGCACTTTATGTGTGTCTTTCTAAGCTTCATTATATACATCTTTGTTCTTAATTTTTATGTCTTAGTCATGTTCTGACCATTAGTGCTTATTTTGATTACTAAAAGAAAAGTGCTTAATTCTTTTTTTTAGCTTCTATGACTCTTTTGCTAGAGCAGGTTGAATTTGGAGCTAGAGTGATCCGAATAGGGAGAATGATATGTCTATGGAAAGCTAACGCGAAGCTCTACAACCTTTATGTTTAGTACAGTACGAGAATCAGCATATATCATGGTCATAATTGTCTTGCAAAGTTGTTGTCGCTAATCCTGTGAGTCTGGAGCAGTCTGCACTAAAACGATCATATCTTGGGCTACAGAACTCCGAATTAGGATCTGATTGAGGGCCCGCGAATATGACTCAAAGGGCTACAACTCTCGTGTTTAACTTAATTTAAGATTCGGCCTTCTTGTGGGTCCTGCGAACACTTGAATCTTCAGCAGCTTACTCCTCTCTTGGGCCCGATTTTGTGAAGATTTAGAAAAGATTTAGGAAAGATTTAGATAGCAAAGATTGTTACTTGATGGACAAGTTTATCTATTAGTATAAATAGGCTGGTTGAGGCTCCTGTTAGGATCTAACCTCATCTCTCCCTCTTTTCTAGTATGAGTTACTAAACTCCTTAGTTAGTCTTAGGATTTTTAACATTCTTGTGTTTGCAAACCTGAGGTTTCGTTCTTAATATATTTCATCTTTTTATTCAAGTTGATCTATGTTCTTTAATTCTTGCTTTCAATATTATTTTGGATTCAAGCAATATTTTGTTTTAATTATTATTATCCAAGCGAGCTGAGTCAGTTAGAGGATTCTTTAACCGATGATGAGACGATGAAGCGATCGTGAATTCATTCTCTAAGAACGTAGATCTCTAACGCCGATTAGTTGTTAGCTTTGAGGATTCCGTGGCATAGATCGTTTTTGTACTTTGAAGCGGCGATCGCCAAGCTTCTTAACTTTTACGAATCATATTCTTAACGATTGTTCAGTGGAGAATTAGGGTTTCATCTCACGATTGTAAGTTGGGATTCAACTCAAAGGTTTGATGAAAAGCTGAATTATCTATTTTGACCAACGAATGTTTGTTGCACTTGAATGTTATAATCCGACGGCTAACGTTTTCTTTTATCTGATAATTCAATCTTTTACTTTTTTGCTTGATAATCAACCAAACCCTCTTTTTATTTGCTTTAGTTTTACTCTAATTTCAATTAATACTTCATCAAGTCCTCGTGAGATCGATCCTGGTGTTCAACACCTTGTGGTAGCATTCAAAGCAGAATACTTTGACACGCACCCGCGACAGTGCGTTTGTAACTCATGCTAGGATGTTAGTTCTAAATGCTTCTCATAGTGAACTCTATTTCATCTTTATCTAAGAGTAGCATGAAGGTGATTGTTGAATCTTTCTCTTGGAACTAACTGCATTCACTTGATTCCCCAGTTTTCTGAAAGTGTATCCTTCTTTTGGCATGTGTGTTGGGAGTAATTCTTTGTGCTTGAGGGCAAGCTAATCTTAGTGACGCTCGAGGGCGAGCTGTCGTTGAGTATAGTGGTGTGATGACCCAGACTTTGTCCTAGTTTTTAGGGTATTTCCTTTGCTAGTTTTGAGTATTTTTCCTTGTCTGATGTAGTGTTTCATCCTTTTTCATGCATTTTTACATTTTCTTTTGCATTTGCATGTGTTTAGTAATTTTGTGGTTCTTTAGGGACCTTTTACATATTTAAGCATAGTTATGTGTCTTTTAGCATTTGTCTTTGGTCTACGGTCTTTTGTGTCCATAAACCTTTACTATTCTTGATATTTTCCTTGAGCTTTGATGAGAGTATTCAGGTTGAAATAGCAGAAGAAGGAAGGTCTAGGGGCTTAAAGGCTTGATGGGGGCATTAAATGGAGTTAAAATGAAGTTCAAGGGGTTTTGGAGCGAGCAAGGGCGCCCAAGCGCCCCTGTCTGGCTCCTGAGCGCCAGATCAACAGATTGAAAAGTTGGAAAAAAAAGAGCTGGCGCTCGAGCGCCCGACACACTTGAGCGCCCGGCACAGCAGAAATGTAACATCTCTATCTTGAGGTTCACTTTAGTGACATTTTCCAAAAGAAGGAAAAGTTGGAAAAAAAAAAGAGCTGGCGCTCGAGTGCCCCGGCACAGCAGAAATGTAACATCCCTAAATCTTGAGGTTCACTTTAGAGAGGCACACCCTTCTTCCGCTGCGTACTATGATACCTCTCACAATCCGACACGCTATTCTCGTACCGGCTCCTCAATGGTCTCAATGAATAGGAGCCTCCCTCCGTTTGTTGCATCCTCACATAGCCAAGTCCACGGTGAGAAGCATCACAATAAATTTTGTAAGGTTTGTCTGCCCTTGGAAATGCTAACACCAATGTAGTCGTCAAACGTTTCTTCAAAACTAGCTTCGCATTTCTCTGTCCAAGCGAACAGTTAATTCTTTCGCGTAAGTTGTGTCAAGGGTCCCATCAACTTCGAGAAACCTTCGACGAAACGTTGATAGTAGCCAACCAAACCAACAAGGCTCTTGATGTCGGAAGCAGTCTTTGGTTTTTCCCACGCCATAATGGCCTCAATCCTACTCGGAGCGTTCATTCCAACCTCGATATTTGGTAAGCAAATGCACTTAGTTAAAGCATACTTTTGCATCTTCCTTGTAGATGTCGGCATAGCGAACCAATTTTCCACACTTAAAGCAAGTTATGTCCTTCCATTGAGCTTGGTTCCCTTGGCCACCATGAGATGCAACATTCTATATTGCTTCTACCTTTAGTTCCTTGCAATCCCTCGTCGGGTGTCCTAACTTGTTGTAGTTCCAGCAATTGGCCCACAGTGAACTTCGTAAGGGTTTCTTGCCAATGCCTAAGCTAAATGTGTGTCATCGATCGTGTCGTGGACGTATCTTTCAACCTTCACAAGTTCCTCATCTAAGTTCACAGTCCACACAACATCAAACAAGGTTCTTGAGGCTAGAGACTCCAAGGGTTGAGCATCACGACAATGACGCTCCAGACAATCTCACAAGTCAAGCAAACATCTTAGCAAACAAATTCTGCCCAACTCTCTCGGACTCAACTCCTAGGGACCACTAACCCAAAGCTCTGGTTTTCTCAACCAAAGCTCTGATAGCACTTGTAACATCCCTAAATCTTGAGGTTTACTTTAGTGACATTTTCCAAAAAGGTGGGTGAATTTTTGCCGAATATTAAAACCTTTTTAAAACAAAGCTTAACAATAAAGAAGTAGTAACATGAGTAAATAGATTGAGTAATTCATTTTATTAATAAAAGCTTTGAAAGCGTACGATGATTCTTTCAAATTAAAACATTATTATTAAACTAGTGTTCGACCGCCCCGGAGCCAACACAACAAGAAGGTCTCTAGGTTAGGTTCGAACCCTATAAACAAACTCGGCTCACCCCCAAGAACAGACTCAATTATCACACCCAAAATCCGACTCATAGTCCACGTGCCCTCCAAGCCTCCTCCAACGCTCGCATCACATCTTCTCGCAACCTCTACTCTCGCCAATCCCATAGTTGAAGTATCAGTCGCACAGTTGATGTCTCGAGCCTTGTCGTCGTCCACATCAAGCAGGCATAGGGCCGCATCTCGACTGATCACATGCATGCTTGTTGTCTAGGCGTTAAGCGCCCCAAACAACAAACAACAAACAAGCAAGGGTCAGCTTCTTACACACACATATCATAAGTAGGGTATACTACCCCATCAATCTCAAGTTCTTCCCTAAGCTAATTTTCACAAATAGGGGAATGATATTAAGTTCTAAGTTTCACAAGTACGGGGAACTATCTCATAGCTCTAAGTTATTGTTAGTCAATGCTCGTGCACATGCATGCAGACGCTTCGGATATCCATAAGCCGATCCCTCATGGAAAGGCAGGACGAACACGACTCCATGATCGGGGTTGGACACCTCCAACCTACCGCTGCCCAACAACTTGATGATCGGGGTTGGACCTCTCCAACACACAGTCGTTTCACGTTCATCCTTTGTTCAGGTCCATCCCCTGAACGTCACCACCAACTAGCCCAATCCAGGTCATCAGTCGTAGCCAACCAAGCCCAATCTAGGTCACTTGGCCCACAAATGCATGTCATGCAAGTCAGTCCTCATCACTAGGCCCTAAGCCTTTCACCTTCATCTCATATGAACAAAATATCATAGCATAGTAACTTGCATGCATATCAATAAATGTAGCTAACATCCTAGGCATATAGGCATGTTCATAATAACACTAGCTAACATTTATTGCATCATCATCATATAGCATATCTAGTACATATATCATCGATAGTCCTAGTATCATGCTTTCTAACAATCACAATCACAAAACAATTTATCTAGGCCGAGGTCGAAGTGCCCTTACTAGCATATTCATATACCATAAGGTCCTTAACATTTAATAGTCATACAATCACAATCAATAATTATAGATCGTAGCCGAAGTGCCCTTACTAGCATATTCATCTAGCTTAAGGTCCTTAACATTTCACAATCAAACAACCACAATCAATCATTTAAGGTCATAGCCGAAGTGCCCTTACCTCGAAGGTACGCTTTCCTGAAATCCTCGGGTTGCTCCTTGAAGGTAGGTCTACACTCGAAAAGGTCGGCTACAATAAGGAGGAGCTTGGTGAGTTGGTGTGAAGAAATGAGAGGGGGAGAGGGTCTATTTATATTAGTGAGGAGGGGACAAGGCATTCAAGAGAGGAATGAATGAAAATTTCCCTCGAAAAGTCCTTTGAATTTTCAGCGAAAGCTTGGTCAACAAGGGTTAGTTTTGCAATTTATTTTCTATTCAAAAACTCTCTTTAAAACCGTGCTTTAATCCTCTATTTAATTGGAATAAAAACCACAACTTTTAAGCATTCAAAGACAACTCCTTGCTGACTTTAAATGAAGGAATCTTTACTTTCAAAATGGCCCTTTTAAAATCAAGACATTAAAAGACAAGTCCCTCCATGAAAGCCTTCATTCCTTTTGCTCCTTCTCCTTTAACACCATAAATCACCTTAAAACAATGAAAATATATCCCTTCACTCCCACACTCTTCTTGGCCGCCCATTCCCTTATTCTCTTCAGATGTTCTCTCATAAATCTCATTAAACACAAGACCAAGTCAAGGACATGTGATTAAGTGCATTAACCACCATATTTTCCCTCTTAATGCACCATAAAACCTCAAATTTGAATTTCAAAATCTCTTCATCTTTTACATCTCCAAAAATTCGAGCAAGCCCTCATTAAGGCTCCAAAACTATTTACAAAATTATTTATTTAATAAACCATAGTTTTTAAAATATTTAAATACATTTTATTTAAATAAAAACTCATTTTATTTAAATAAAACCCTCAAAAAATAGAAGAAAGAAATATTCCCTCTTGTAATATTTTTAGAAATATGCCCGGCAACTCCCCATGAGGTGTGGCCCACGAAATTGTCCTCGTCGACTCGTTTCGCCAACTGATCGCCTATGTCGGGCCTATTTTGATCTAAAAGTTGTCGTCGCAAAACCCTAGTTATATTACAGTCAAAACACTCGTAATGTCGCATACATCGACGTCTAGACATTACTAAGACATAATGTTGTTACATGTTGTCTTGCATTTTGTCAAAACAACCGATTGTCGAAGCAGATGTCGTGACATCTAATTCTGCGAAGCTAGGGCATCAGTCTTCTGCTTGAGTTTTAGTTGTGGGCCCTTGAAGATTATGAAGATATGCTTTTATAGTTACTTAAGGATCAAGTAGCTGTACCAGAAGGGTTTTATCTGTGGGTTGTTATTTGTTGAAACAATCTTTGTTAAAAGATAAATTTCTATCTTTTCTTGTGCAATACGTAACAAGATCTAACAAGATTGCGTTTTGAATTGCTGTTGCTGCAATCTGTTACTTCAGCCCATGCTAACTCTAGAGCCCATGCTGCCGCTGCTGAAGTGTATAAAAAGGATGAAGACCTAAAGCTTGAAGACCATCGAAGCTATTGAGAGAGATCAAGTGTTTTAGGTTTGTTCATTGAGCTTTGTCCTTTGTTAGTTGTGAATCCTCTTTGGTCACTGGTTCTATAGAGCAAAGAAGGGTTCTGTGTTGTTTGATTGCTTTCAAAATCTTGTTGTTGATTGTGTTCACCAATCAATGTGACAGTGATTAAGAGAAAGAGAGAGGGGCTCTCATACTTAGGTTGAGATACTAAGTAGAAATACACTGAGTAGATTAGGAAGTGAACTCTGAACTGTGGTGTTCATGTGTGTCTGTAATTCCTGAATCTTGAGATAGTGGATTTCCTTTCTTTGGGTGCAAACCCTCTAGACGTAGGTGAAAGTTTTTCATTGAACTGGGTTAACAATCCTTGTGTATTGTTGTTTATGTTTTAAGTTTCTGCTTTCACTGTTAAGCGATTGTCGAACCTATTGTCCCAGCATCGTGTAGGACATTCGTCCTATAGGGAACCTGAACTTCAATTGGCATCAGAGCAGGCACCCTGTTCTGGTTGGGTGAGCTCCAGGGAGTTTGATTCAGTTCTCATGGATAACAAGGAGGGAGGATCAGTCAATAGGTCACCCATTCTGGATGGTACTAACTATGACTACTGGAAGGTTCGCATGACAACCTTTCTCAAGTCAATTGACAACAAGACTTGGAAAACTATTGTCAAGGGTTGGAAGCACCCTACTAAGCCACAGGTTGAAGGCATCTCTACCATTGCTGTGGAGAAACCTAAGGAAGAATGGACCAGTATTGAAGATGAAGCTGCTCTTGGAAACGCAAAGGCTCTAAATGCTATCTTTAATGGAGTTGACAAGAATATGTTTAGGTTTATCAACACGTGTACTGTGGCTAAGGATGCTTGGGAAATTCTGAAGACTGCACATGAAGGAACTACTAGAGTGAGGATGTCAAGACTTCAAATGCTTACTACTCAATTTGAAAATTTGATGATGACTGAAGAAGAGACTATCTCAGAATTTCACATGCGTGTCTGTGACTTGTCTAATGCTTCATTTGCTTTAGGAGAACCTATGTCAGATGAGAAGCTCGTAAGGAAGATCCTGAGATCTCTTCCCCATAAATTTGCTATGAAAGTTACTTTAATTGAGGAGGCTCAAGACATTGAGAACATGAAGGTTGATGAACTTATTGGTTCTTTGCAGACGTTTGAGTTGAAACTGAGTGGAAAGTCTGAAAAGAAGAATAAGAGTATTGCTTTTGTTTCTAACACTGATGAAGGTGATGATGAAGACTGTGAGGGTGAAAAACATTTTGAGGCTCTGGCTATGCTTGCAAAAAAATTCAACAGAGCATTAAGAAAGATTGACAAAAGAACCATGCCTAATGTTCAGGAAATGAAGTTCGACAACAAACCCAAGTTTTCTAATTCACAGAGGAGGACCAAAGAAGAAGAAAGATCTGGTCAAAATAAAGGAGTGCAGTGTCATGAATGTGAAGGATATGGACACATCAGGACTGAATGTGCTACCTATCTTGTAAGGCCCTAACCTCATTTTATACTATTCAAGTGGAAAATTGAATAAAAATGAAGGTTTTGACAAGGTTTGAGTTTTGACAGATTCTGGCTGTCACTTTGTACGAATTTTTAGAGGGTCTTAACGACCTCATTTAGGAAACCTTCTAGCATGAGAGTTGTAGCCCTTTAAGTTAAGAAAATTCTCCAAGTGGTTTCAAGTCATTCCGATATCGGTAGCTTGAGATATCATAGTTTTAGTGACGATAGTTTTGGTTGTACAGTACCAGCGGATTAATTGGAAATTTTCCTTTTAATTCCGGTTTTAATCTTGTTTTTAATAAAAAGTGATTGAGCTTTCTCACAAAATCAGACTTGTTTAGTGGATAATCAGTTGGGTTCAGGGTTTTGCTTGTTTTGGGCTTAAAAAGAAAAAATTTCAAAACCCTAGCCCATGCATGTGTAGCTGCGGGTTTGATAGGGTTTGGGGGGAGGGGTTTTTTTCATTCACACAAGTCTGAATTAGAAACCCTTGAGCACCACCTCCATCACGTAAAAACAGAAGAGAGAAAGGAGAGGAGAAGAGAGGAGCCACCACCCTTGCCGCCGGCCGCCGTTCATGAAGGGGAGCGAGAGAGAGTGAGATCGCGAGAGAGAGGGAGAGGACTCGAGTAGGAGGAAGAGGAAGGAAGCTTGGACAGCAAGGGAAAAGCTTCTTCAAACTTCATATTTTCTTCTTTTCATCAAGGTTTAAGCAAGGTAAGGGCTGGTTCTTAGGAAAAGGGTAGAGTTAGGGCTTTATCATGATTGTTTTGTGATGTTGTGACCTTTGACATACTTTTATGAAGACTTGTTGAGTGTTGTTGGTTCTGGAAATTAAAGCATGTTATGAGACACGTGTTAACTGAATCTTTGTTTTTGAAATATAGCTTAAAACCTTGTGCTTAATTGGTTTATAAATTAATTTAGAGGCGGAAGTTCCTCTGCCAGTTTTCTGTACTGGATAGCGGACTTCATGGCCTATTATCACCCATTTCTGGACCTCGGATGAAAACGTGTTTAACTAGAGAGTTGTAGATATTTAAAATAGCTTTCCAGAAAGGTATCATACGTGATTTTTGGTTGGAAGATGCGTTATGTAGACCAATTTCAATGCATGTTGTCCCTGCAGTCAAAAGCTAAGTTGCGAAAATGTTTGAAGTTTTTGTTTAGGAATATGTGATTAGGAGATGCTATGAATTTCTATGAGGAAAAGTGATGATCTTGAAGGTTTTTTCTTGATGTTTTGTGAATATAATTGTTGCTGGAAATTTGTGCAGTGGATGCATGCTTATTAATACACATTTGATATACTTGCCATGGATCTATGATTTTATGTGAAATTCATATGACTACTTGCTAGATTGGCTTACTTTTCGATTGTTTCCGACATGATGTTTGATGGTTGATCAAATCTGGAAAATTTGAGGAATTAGTTTTGTAACACCCCGATTTCCAGGTGTCACTTTAGTAACTAAAAATAAACTTTACGCGGAAAACATGTAATTTTTTTTTCGTTCGATTCCTTTTAATTTAAGCGATAGAAAATAAAGAAATAACCCAGCAACTAAACTAACCGATGTACAAGCATATATACATGTACAACCTCAGCTGTACGTCAACGTCATGCGCACTCGCAGTGACCTCAAAGTAGTATGCCCGTAGGCAAATATGTACAGAACTAGTAGTGTCAGTAAAAGATCATAAGTACAGTCATCCAAGAGAAAGTCGGCTCCAAAATGGCCTAAACAAAAGACCCCTATAATCCGACAGACTCTCTGTGATTCCTCATCAAAAGAACCACACAAAAAGCCATGCATCGGGAACCTACCCTGTCCCAAAAGTAAGACGAATCAGAGCTCTACACAAAAAAATGATGCTGCCTAACCTACCCTCCCAGTACTGCTCATAGCTCCTCCTCCACTCCCTCGTCGCTCGGCGAGTAGCTGTCCCCACTGCTGTCGGAGTCCGAGTCGGAATCCACCGTGATCATCTCGGTGTCCAAGTCCACGACCTCCCTCCTAACTGTCCTACGCACCGTCCTGGTCAAGCCCGTCTCAACATCCACCTCTCTAGTAAGAACATCCTCCTCCACCACCCGAACCAAGGGTCCCACACGGTAGCCGCGCGGTGGAGTAAAAGGAAAACGACGTGAGGCAGATGGAACAACAGACTCCCTCTTCAGCTGCACGAGCCTCGAGGACGACGCCACGTCGGTAGGATCGATGGCAGTAGCAGGAGGTGGCGCAACAGGTGTAGCAACATCAACCTCGATCTCAGCTGGGTCCTCGTCATCGGAAGAAGATGTAGTCGGAGGTGGTGCAGGTGGTCCTCGACCAGTACCTGGTCCACAGCGAACTGAAGGCGGCAAGTCAAAGCTCAGCTCCATGCGTCGTAGCACTCCCCTCGTTAAACGTCCACGCTCGTCTGTCCGGTCCTCCATGACCCTTCCCCGGTACGTCGCTCGGTGACCCGCAACATCGATCACCCAAGCGGTGGGGGCATGACGGTCCACCAACTCATACCTGATCCCCCCCCCGAGGGAGAGACCATCGAAAACCAGTCCGCCATCGACATCTAGCAGCAGGTCGACCGCCCAAACACAAACATGAAACCAAAGCCAAAGCGCTAGAGTCAACTCACGGATTAAAGTAAATATACACTCAACATGTGATTGGGGTATAGATATATATATGTTGATATATATATATATAAATAATCCTAGCATGTTATTGGCTCTAACAATGCTTCAATAATTCAAATAGCATACAATTTCAGTCAGAGTGAATGTATGTGTGAAATGCAATTCAATATGATCCGGATAGTTCAAGTGGGATGGGCACCATCGAGTCAATCCTAACACGGGCCTAGTGTTTAACCATTTCCGCTCGGGTGTCACTTACAAACCCATGCATAGTCGGATCAGCCCCAACCACTCTAGGTCGTGCCACTCTGCCCGCTATGCCGAAGATACACCCAGGTGTTCTTCGATGAAGACAATCCCCAACCTTCGTGAAGCATTCCCGTTCTTCACCGTTCGTGAAGCATTCCCGTTCTTCACCGAGGCCCAATCTTTCGATCGTACAAACCCCGAATGATGCATGATGCAATATGGTTAGCCAAACATCGAATCGTCCTCCCAACGCAAATGTTTAGCTCAAAACCCAATTTCAAAACCCAAGAGTTAGTGTCAGTCAATACAACACAACTCCAACAACAAGAGTACTAAAGTACTCAGTGACTTTCAATCATCACCGTGGCTCACCCCCCTGGTGTCCAGCAATTCTCCAGAACCCACAACAAAAGTCGACTTTTCCCCATCTTTCGCAATTATTTTCCCCTTTAGTTTTCCTACGTTTTATTCGTTAATAAAAATGTTTCGAACATAATTAATCAGGTTATGAGTTTATTTCTCGAAGTCTAAGTTTCCCAAAGTCTCTAGTTTTCCAAAATTCTATTCATTCTAAGTTTTCCAAAAACCCACCAAATGTAAATCCCGGGGAAAGTCTAAGTATACGAACAAATGACTAAGTCTCAAACCCCCTGCTTGGACTCGCCTAGGGTTGTTTCTCCATCCCGAAATATCAAAGATAATCAGTTCAATGATTCCCCACTCCGAAGTCGCGTCAAAACGCACAATTCAATAACATCTCAATATCATAACATTAATTCATCATCATAATCAATATCAAAGAAAGCACAAGTCGAATTTATCGACGCCTATCATGCAGTCTTAGCTATTAGGTAAGTTGCCCTAACCTCGAGTTGCTCCAGCCTCGTGGTCTAAGTTTCCTTCACACAATTGCTCTGAGAAACCCAAAGTTCCTTCAACTGAACCTCGGAGAAAACAAAGCAGAAACCCAAACAAAATCGATTAGCTCGATCACAATACAACTCATTAACGATAGACAAAGCATTAAAGCTTCAGAATACAACAATCGAGTACGAAAAGACAAGTTTTCGAAAACGAAAAACTCCCCCCCCCCCACACAACCATGCTCTCGGCCAAAAGAGGAAAAGAGCTCCGGCTCTTTTTCTTCGGTCTAGTCTGATTACAAGGTAGTTTTAGGGTAAAACTCAAGTAAAGAAACTGTCGGAAAAATTTTCGGACGATCGGATCGAAATACGGCTATTCAGGGGCGTTTTGGTCCAAAATAAAAGCTCAAAACCTCAAAGTTAAAACTTCGGAAAACAAATTTGACAGCGATGTTCCTGACGACATTTGTAACAACTAATCCTAAAGGCACGAAGTCGGATTGCGACTTTTCGACATTAAAGTTTCGATATGTGCAGAAAAAGGGTTTTGAATCAGTTTTTCAGATCCTTGACAACTCGATCAAAATCGGCAAATAACGACGAGTGTTATAGGCTCTTGGGCAAGTATAGAAGATATCCCAAGCGAAAAATCACGAAAAACGGATAGTTTTACGAAAAGCTCGAAACTTTGAGCACAGAAAGAGATATAGAAACGCAGTAGAAACAATGATCAGAGGTAAGAATCAAGCTAGTTACCTCGATACCTTGAAGTAGGGACAAACAGCTTGAAGATCGGTCGAGTTTCGGCGAAAATCTCCTCTCCTCTTTTCTCTCCTCAACCCGCGCCCTCAATGGAAGGAAATGGGAGATATTTTGAATTTTTCAACTATTTATAGGAAGGTGAAATCGCGGGAAAATGAAAATTTAGCGATTCCTATTTTTGCAGCACGTTCATCGGTGAATTCTAAGCGAGATTCTGGCGACAGAATTCCAGAACTCAAAACAAATCTCTATAATTAGGGAAAAACGATCTCTAAAATCCCAAAAGCGGTGTAAGTTAATCTGTCCCGGAAAACTACTTTTTGCTGTGAAGTTCAGACGACAAAACTTCGTTCTGAAGAAAGATTGGAAACATCGAAACAAATCTGGCAACTCGGACGGAAACTTCGTTAAAAGCTCCGAATAGAAAAAGTCTTCACTCAGTGATTGAATTTAGGGTTTTGAAGCAAAGAAATTAGCGTCGTCGGACTTCCGAGAAGTGAATACTATCGTGCGTACAGTCCAGGGTTCCGAAATGAAACACTGGTCGAAGTAAAAATAAAGAGAACTTTTAATTTTTCCAAGGATTTGAAATATCACTTAAACGTTGCTTTAAAAGCGAAATTAGCCTATCCTGGACACTCTCGCCATAGGGCAGGTGTGCAGACGACTCGCACTAACTCCTAAAACAACTATGAAACATTCCTCAAGCAATTTCTGAACTTTCTTCTTCATTAATCTTTCTCAAACATCAAACTTCTGCCACGCTTACACTGATTCTACGCGTGAATCGGAAAAATACTAGTTTTGTAAATCCAGGTCTTACAATACTCCCCTCCAAAAAGAAAGTTTCGTCCTCGAAACTCAGAGTTCTGCGAAAAATCCGGGATACTGTTCCTTGATCTTGTCTTCTAATTCCCATGTAGCGTCTCCCGTATCGTTGTTCCATATCACCTTCACTAATGCAATCTGCTTCCCTCTCAGTTGTTTCACTCTTCTATCCCCAATACTAACTGGCGGTGCCTCAAAGGTCAAATCATCCTTCAGTTCAACGTTGTCTTGCTCGATTACATGAGTCGGGTCTGAAATGTACTTCCTCAACTGCGACACATGAAAAACATCATGAATGTTGGAAAGAAACGGTGGTAGCGCAATCTGATACGGAACTGGTCCAACACGTCGAGTGATTTGGTAAGGTCCAATGAATTTTGGCGTGAGCTTCCTTGACTTAATAGCTCGTCCAACTCCCGTAGTCTGAGTTACTCGGAGAAACACATGGTCACCTTCTTCAAACTCTAGGGTTCTGCGTCTCTGATCAGCATAACTCTTCTGTCTGCTCTGTGAAGCTCTCATCTTTTCTCTGATCTGCTTAATCTTCTCAGTCGTCTGTTGCAGCAATTCTGGCCCAATCAACAAACTCTCCCCATCTTGATACCAACACAACGGTGTTCTACACTTCCGACCATACAAAGCTTCATACGGTGCCATTCCAATGCTCGCATGAAAACTATTGTTGTATGTACATTCGATCAATGGCAGAAGATCATCCCAGCTTCCCCTGTTATCTAACACACAAGCACGTAGTAGATCCTCTAATGACTGTATATTTCTCTTCGCTTGCCCATCAGTTTGTGGATGATACGCCGAACTCAAACTCAACTTGGTTCCTAACGCATCATGAAGAGCTCCCTAAAAGTGCGAAGTAAACTTTGGATCCCGATCAGAGACAATATTCGTCGGAACTCCGCGTAGCCTCACAATCTCAGACACATAAATCTCAGCTAACTTTTCCACGTTGTAGGTAGTTCTCACTGGTAGAAAATGCGCTGACTTGGTTAAACGATCCACAATTACCCAAATCGAGTCGTGTCGCTTCTGTGTTCTTGGCAAAGCTACCACGAAATCCATGGATATGCTATCCCATTTCCATTCTGGCACATCTAAACTCTGTAGCATACCAGCAGGTCTCTGATGCTCGACCTTAGCCTTCTGACAAGTCAAACATGCAGCTACATACTCGGCCACTTGTTTCTTCATTCCCGGCTACCAAAAATTTAGTTTCAAATCTTGATACATCTTTGTCATTCCAGGATGAATGCTCCATTTGCTCTTGTGTCCTTCATCCATGATCAGCCTTCTGAATTCTGGATTGTTGGGTACACAAACTCTGTCCTTGCATCGTAGGATATTGTCAGTTCCTATCTTGAACTCCGGGCCTTTCCCTTGAATTACTAAGTTCCTCTTCTCTAGCAGAAACACATCTTGCAATTGTTGCTCTCTAATCTCTTCCATCAGTCCACTGGCGATTCTGATCATTCCGAACTTCAACATTCCCTCAGACGATGTCACACCTAAACTCATATCTCGAAATTATTCCAGTAACTCCAGCTCTTTAACCATCATTGATGAGACATGCATCTTCCTACTCAAAGCATCAGCAACTACATTTCCCTTCCCAGGGTGATATTGCAGCGTAAACTCGTAGTCCTTGATAAACTCCATCCATCTTCGTTGCCTCATGTTCAGCTCCTTCTGATCGAACAAGTATTTAAGACTCTTGTGATCGCTAAATATCGTGAAAGTACAACCATAGAGATAATGCCTCCAGATTTTAAGCGAAAACACAATGGCAGCTAACTCCAAATCGTGAGTCGGGTAGTTCTTCTCGTGAGTCTTCAACTGTCTCGAAGCATAAGCCACCACTTTCCGATGTTGCATCAGTACACATCCTAAGCCTTGATGCGAAGCATCACAGTAGACCTCATAAGGTTCCTCCGGTTGTGGCAAAATAAGCACAGGTGACGTCGTCAACCGTTCCTTCAGTGTCTGAAAACTTGATTCACACGCCTCAGTCCATGCAAAAGGTTGATCCTTCCTCGTAAATTGAGTCAAAGGTCCAACAATCTTGGCAAATCCCTCAATGAAGCGTCTATAATATCCGGCTAAACCCACAAAACTTCTTATCTTTGTCACTGTCTTCGGTTGCTCCCAAGCCAAAACAGTCTCTACTTTCGCCGGATCCACAGCTATGCCTTCCTTTGAGATAACATGGCCTAAGAGATTGACTTCCTCCAGCCAGAATTCACACTGGGAAGGGTTCGCATACAGCTTTTTCTCTCTCAACACTTGTAAAACTTGGCGCAAATATTCTTCATGTTCCTTCGCGTCCTTCGAATATATCAGTATGTCATCAATGAACACCACCACAAACCGATCTAAGAATTCATGAAAGATGCGGTTCATGTAATCCATGAAAACAGCAGGTGCATTCGTCACTCCAAACGACATCACTAGGTACTCGTAGTGTCCGTAACGTGTTCTGAAAGCAGTCTTCGGTATATCCTCAGTCTTCACTCTGATTTGATGATAGCCTGACTTCAAGTCTATCTTGGAAAATACGGCAGCCCCTCGTAATTGATCCATCAAATCATCTATCCTCGGTAACGGGTATCTGTTCTTGATCGTCGCCTTGTTAAGTTGTCGATAATCCACACATAATCTCGACTTCTCGTCTTTCTTCTTGACTAAAAGCACTGGCGCTCCCCACGGTGAAACACTTGGTCGAATAAATCCTTTTGCCAAAGATCCTCCAACTGAGATTTCAACTCTACTAACTCTGCAGGTGCCATACGGTAAGGTGCAATCGAAATCGGTCCGGTTGCGGGTACAATGTCGATCACAAACTCTACATCGCGTACTGGCGATAGTCCAGGTACGTCTCCAGAAAAAACATCCACAAAGTCTCGAACCACCGGAATGCCATGAACATCCGAATCCTTCCTCCCCTCCAGACTTAGTAATGAAAAGTACTTCTGAGTGCCCTCGCTCAATGATGCACTAATGTGGTTAGTAGAAAGATACTCGAAAAGATCCGAGTCGGGGAACACCACTCTCTTTCGACTACAGTCTAAAAGACAATGGTAGTGGGATAACCAATCCATCCCTAGGATTACATCTAGGTTTTTAAGGGGTAAACATACTAGATTGGCATGAAAAGTTCTATCTCTATATACTACTGAACAGTGCATGCATGCGGCATTAGCAATTAGGGTCCTAGCAGGTGTAGTTACCATAAGATCAAAACTCAAAGCAGTAATAGGCAGATTCAGTCTTGATACGCAATCCTTAGAGACAAAAGAATAAGTTGCACCAGAATCAAAGAGTACAGTTAGAAGATTACCGTCGATTTCACATTCCCCTCTGATCAAGCCATCCACTCCTTCAGCCTCTTCACCATCCATTGTATACACTCTTCCCCTCGCAGCTGGGCGCTTTCCACTAACAGCATTCACAGACGGTTCAGCCTTCGGTGCCTTGCAATCCACAGCCAGATGCCCGGGTCGATTGCAGTTGTAGCATCTTGGTGGCATCGTGCAACTGTTTGCATAGTGCCCTACCGCTCCACATCTGAAACAGGTCACATCACGGTTTGGGGTACGGTTTCCCGACCCTCCAGAAGTAGCAGTAGCAGCCATCAGCTTGTAAGATCCTGGGGTAAACCCTCTCCCCGCAGGACGTTGATACGGCTTCTTCGCCTGAAACCTTTCTCTTCCTTGAAAATTCTGTGGTGTCGACCTCACTGGTCCTCCTACTCCAGCCCTGTTCAATCTCCTATTCTTCATCAACTCCACCTCTGTTGCTTTCTCAACCAACGCTTGAAATCTCATGATCCCCAACGGTCTCACTGAGTCCTCAATATCAGCTCTCAATCCCCTCACAAAGCGCTTGCACATATAGGGCTCATCAACTTGGTCACGGAAAAATCGAAAGTGTTTTGCCAAAGACTCCAACTTAGCAGCATATTCCGGAATGGTCATGCTCCCTTGTCGAAGAGTCCGGAACTGTGATTCACGCTCGTCACGAGCACTGTCAGGAAAATACTTCTCGAGAAAAGCAGTACGAAAAGAATTCCAGTTCACCTCACATGATTTGCTTCCATAATTCCTCTGGCGCCTCTCCACCAGTACTCAGCATCACCCAACAGCAGAAAGGTTGCCATCCCCACCTTGACTCCCTCAGCAGTCTGTAACACGCCAAAGATCTTCTCTATTTCCTCAATCCAGAGATCCGCTTTGTCCAGGTCAGTACCTCCCGAAAACTTAGGTGGATCCTGTCTCTTGAAATCATTCAACCCCTTGTTCTGATCCAGAGTCACCTCCCTCTAACGCTGGTGTTGATCACGCGCTTCCTCCGCAGCACGCCTCTGAGCATTGTCATTTGCTTGGTTAATCATCGCCTGGACCATAGTGGCCATCATCTCTGCTAGTTGATTCGTGTTCACCATCGTCTGTTACCCCCAAGAAAACTATTTGTCCTAATCGTATGATAGCACCAAAACTATTCCATATGATTAAGTAACAATGCAATCAATTAGAACGAAAAATCGTTCTGCAGACAATCAATTTTCAATCCTTGCAGAGTCACACAACCTAGCACAGAAGAACTATTCCCCAAAGACTCCCAAAAGACTCAACTAAGCTCTGATACCACAATGTAACACCCCGATTTCCAGGTGTCACTTTAGTAACTAAAAATAAACTTTACGCGGAAAACAGGTAATTTTTTTTTCGTTCGATTCCTTTTAATTTAAGCGATAGAAAATAAAGACATAACCCAGCAACTAAACTAACCGGTGTACAAGCATATATACATGTACAGCCTCAGCTCCACGTCAACGTCACGCGCACTCGCAGTGGCCTCAAAGTAGTATGCCCGTAGGCAAATATGTACAGAACCAGTAGTGTCAGTAAAAGATCATAAGTACAGTCATCCAAGAGAAAGTCGGCTCCAAAATGGCCTAAACAAAAGACCCCTATAATCCGACAGACCCTCTGTGATTCCTCATCAAAAGAACCACACAAAAAGCCATGCATCGGGAACCTACCCTGTCCCAAAAGTAAGACGAATCAGTGCTCTACACAAAAAAATGGCGCTGCCTAACCTACCCTCCCAGTACTACTTATTGCTCCTCCTCCTCTCCCTCGTCGCTCGGCGAGTAGCTGTCCCCACTGCTGTCGGAGTCCGAGTCGGAATCCACCGTAATCATCTCGATGTCCAAGTCCACGACCTCCCTCCTAACTGTCCTGCGCACCGTCCTGGTCAAGCCCATCTCAACATCCACCTCTCCAGTAAGAACATTGTAACACCCCGATTTCGGTGGCGTCACTTTAGTAACCAAAAGTAAACTTAATGCGGAAAAACGTGAATATTTTTTTTTTTGATAATAACTAAGACAAGACTGAATTAAATAAAACCCAAATGCGAAAAG
Source organism: Lotus japonicus (assembly GCF_012489685.1). Lineage (NCBI taxonomy): Eukaryota > Viridiplantae > Streptophyta > Magnoliopsida > Fabales > Fabaceae > Lotus > Lotus japonicus. The sequence goes on from NC_080042.1 coordinate 38,674,540, forward strand.
TAATAAAACTAATATACAATATATAAACAGCCCCCGCTGTAAGTAACAACCTCGTCACGAGTAACCTCCAGTGACGGAAAGAAAAGTGCAATGCCCGTAGGCAATATATACAAACCAAATGAAAAGGGTGAAGTGCCCGCAACACCATCCCTCAAAACTGAGAATCAGCTGACCCAATGGCCTGAAAATAAGACCTCCTAAGTCCAACCAACTCTCTGTGATTCCCGTAAGGAAACCACACAAAAAGCTATAGGCGGATCTACCCTGTCCCCTAAGTAACAAATGAAGCAAGACTGTCAGAGCTAAAACTCTACTCCTACACTAATCCTAACTCGAGGAGCTCATACCAACACTCAAAACTATGTGCTAGCATGATCGTCGTCTGAATCAGAATCCAGAACGACCAAGTCTATCAACTCTATCCGTCCTCCCCTCGCTCCTGCAACGCTCTCCGATGCTGGACTCACGGGCTTAGGGCCCGAACCCTGATCATCAATGATCGCAACGGAGGGTGCACTAGACCCTGCCGAAGGCACTCCCACTGGAATCTCCTCTGAGGGATCCTCCTCCTCTGAAGATGACGGTGGCGGCGGTGCTCCTCCAAGACCTGGTCCACAGTGAACGCCCGGTGGCAAGTTGAAGCTGATAGAGCATCGCCTCAACACTCCTGACCTCAAGAGTCCTCCACTATCCACGTGGTCCTCCATGATACGCCCCGAATACGTCGCTCGGTGGCTCGCGGGGTCAACCACCCACGACCCGGGGTCGTCCTGGTCGATCATCTCGTACCTAATCCCCCCCGAAGGGTGGACCATTGCGAACCAATCCGCAATGTTCATCTGACAAAAGGCGTTGTCCGCCAAAACACACACAGAAGACGCGAGGGTCAACTCTAAAGAACTATGTAGATAATAAATCCAATAGGTACAAATAATAGATAGCCACTTAGGCTTATAGCTAAAGATATCATTCCTAGGGTTGCATGTTCCACAATAACATGAACGCAATAATAACACTTAGCATGTTACAAGTAAGATAATCAAATAGCAATCACACTCAACAACTAAATTAGTATGCATGTTGCATGATATGTATGCAGGTTAACCCAATCAACCAATATGCAATCCGGAACGGATGGACATCAACGGATCAGCCCTTCACCAGCCACGGTGGTGCCATTTCGGCCCGCGTGCCTCTTACTCCAACAACAACGGTAGTCAGATCAGCCGTAACCCGTAGGTCTGCCATTTCGGTCTGCTACAAGAGACGTCTACAGACGCTCTATCACGGAAATCCGGGTCTTATGACCATTTTGGAATCCGACGAGGTCCAGAGTACGTCCTGTGTTAATACCCCATTAATGTTGCATGAATGCAGGATGATTAGTCAACCAACGTCTCCGATCTCACTCGACACGTCGCCACGTGTTCTAGGTAAATTAAAGTCTCTAAAATCTTACCCTAAGGCAAAGTCGATTCTGCGACAAAAGACACACTTAACAACACACATCGCTGCTCCAACAGCACAAGAGTATTACATACTCGGGAACTAACGGTTCCCCGGACTTATCCCCAGGATAGCCCAACAACATCGCTGCTCCAACAGCACAAGAGTATCACATACTCGGGAACTAACGGTTCCCCGGACTTATCCCCAGGATAACCCAACAACATCGCTGCTCCAACAGCACAAGAGTATCACATACTCGGGAACTAACGGTTCCCCGGACTTATCCCCAGGATAGCCCAACAACATCACTGCTCCAACAGCACAACAACCAACGCTGCTCCAACAGCACAACAACCAACGCTGCTCCAACAGCACAACAACAACAGACTCAACACTTGGATCCAACGACACTTCTCGTTTTCCATACTATGATTTTCATCCAAAGCCTCCTTTCGAGATTATTACCCTTACTTAAAGATTTAGAGGTTGTTTAATGTCTTATGAATTTTCTTTTCAAAATAATATCCTTTTTAGTCTTATCGCAATTCCTATAAGTTCTCGGGATCTTCGAATCCCCAAATGACTCCAGAGAATGTCTCGATCCATAAACCCTATACAAGGCCCGAACCTCGTTCGTCCTATCAAACTTTCTCAAAACTCTCAAAATAAAATCGGCATGACCTGCCCGCTATTCTCACCATTCAGAATCTCAGATTTTCAGTGTAAAGCATATTTAAATCATCACAATCGACAACATGTCATATATCAATAAATCGCATCATAAACACTTAGCACTTAGCATATAAAGCATGCACCACACATCCTAGATTACCCACATAGCACATAGCATGTAAGTCAATCTTCAAAAACATTCAGTAGATGAATCATCTACATTGTCAGCCGAAGCCTCAGAAAACATTTTCAATCACACACAATCCCAGTGCATAAACAGTAAACAATGTCGAAACATCGACCCTAAGCATTAACTAGAGATTAAGTGAGAAGCCCTCACCTGAAGGTTCTCCAGCAAAAACTTCAAACTCTTCTTCACAAGCAAGGTGTTGATCCTCAGGAAATTCCTCAAAATCACCTTTAGAACAAAACCACAAAAATCAATCAGAATCTATCGGAAACTAAGCTATCGATACTTACTAAGGTTACTCGAAGTAATCTATACTCTAAGGTACGATAATCTAGCGCGAAAAGACAAGTTTTCGGAAAAGGAAATTTCTTCCTCCCCCTTAATAGCTCTCGGCCACTATAGGTAATTGTAGGGTTCGATTTTTCTTCGATCAAACTTGGTTCCTATGCTTTCATAAGCCGTAACTAAGGGTATTCTGAACTCGGAAAAATTATCGGATCAAAAACTGTCGCAGGGGTATTTTGGTCATGATTTTTAACTTAGGATTTTCAAAACTGAAATCCCAAAAATAAAATTTTGCAGGGACGTCACCAACGACGTTTATGACAACTAATCCTACTAGCACTAAGCTAAGGCGATAGTTTACAGCCTAAAGATTGGAACTTTACTCAAAAACTACATAAAATGGGTATTTTAGGTTCAAATTGATTCCGGCGGAATTCCGGCGACATAACGGAAAATCTAATCCGGCAGAAGTGATCTTGGGCATACATAGAAGAGGTTTAGAATCAGAAATGAAAGATTCAGGATAGTTTTGCAAAAACCCATAAACTATCCACTCAGAAAACTCTACAGAAAAGCTATGGAAAAAGCGATCGGAGGTAAGGATTAGCGACTATACCTCGAAGCCTTGAAGTAGCAACTAACGGATCAACGATCAAGCAAACGATGAAGAAAAACTCTTCTTCCTTCTTCCTTGTTCTTGGCCGCGGTTTAGAGGAGAGAAAATGGAGGAAAATTGTGTTTTTTCTTCCTTTATTTGCTATATATAGAAGGTGGAAATTCGCGGGAAAATGAAAGTTCCGCGAATCCGATTTTTCCGGCGTCATTCACCATGAATTCTAAGATAGGTTTTGGCAAAGGAATTCCCAAGCTAAGAAGATGTCTCCTTGTATTTTTGGCAACTAATGCAAAGTCGGTGCAAAGTCGGTGTAAAACTATTTTACCCGATAAGTTGCTTTTTGCCTCGAATGTCGGAATGGAAAACTTCCTTCTGAAGAAAGATTGAAATCATCAAGAGAAATGGGTGTACGCGTGTGGAATATTCATTTGAAGCTCTGAATAGATAAAGTCCTCAAAGTCGGGAAATTCTAGGGTTTTGAAATACCAGGGATTCGGTTTCGGCAAACTTCCGATGATTGGAATCGGACGTTCGTAGATCCTAGAGTTTCGCCTCGAAATGATTGTGATATATGGAAAAAGAGAAGTTCTAACATTTCTCTGAAGATTTTTGGAATTAACTGCCATCGTGCCTAAAAGTGAAAATTAGCTATATACTAGGGTTTCTGACCTAGGTTTAAGCGTAAAACGTTCGTGCTATAACTTTTATCGATCATAATGCAATCCTTGAACTTTTCCTGAACTTCCTCCTTCATAAATATATTTCATTTAATAAACTTTCGTTCAGGTTTCCCTTCACATTACATCAACCCTAATCGTGAATAAGAAGTTTATTCACTTAGTATGAACTTAAAAACTCGGGCCTTACATTACTACCCTCCAAAAAGAAAGTTTCGACCTCGAAACTTAAGGGTTAGTAAAAAGTTCTGGATACTGTTCTTGAATCTTCTCCTTCAGCTCCCATGTCGCATCACCAGTGTCTTTATTCCAAATGACCTTCACTAACTCGATCTCTTTCCCTCTCAACTGTTTTATCCTGGTGTCACCAATGCTAATTGGCGGTGTCTCGAAAGACAGATCATCCTTCAACTCAATGTCATCCAGCTCGATAACATGTGTCGGATCCGCAATATATTTCCTCAGTTGTGACACGTGGAATACGTCATGAATGTTTGATAGAAATGGAGGTAGTGCAATCTGATATGCGACTGGTCCAATTCGACGAGTGATCTGATACGGTCCAATAAACTTGGGCGTAAGCTTCTTTGACTTGATTGCTCGACCAACACCCGTCGTCTGAGTAACTCTCAGAAATACATGATCTCCTTCTTCGAACTCCAGAGTTCTGCGCCTCTGATCTGCATAACTCTTCTGTCTACTCTGAGAAGTCCTCATCTTCTCTCTGATCTGCTTGATCTTCTCAGTGGTCTGTTGCAGAAGTTCTGGTCCTACCAACAGATTTTCTCCGTTTTGGTACCAACACAAAGGTGTTCTACACTTGCGGCCATACAAAGCCTCATACGGTGCCATACCAATGCTCGTATGAAAACTGTTGTTGTACGTGAACTCAATCAATGGCAATAAGGTATCCCAACTGCCCTTGTTGTCCAGAACGCAAGCGCATAGCAAATCCTCCAACGACTGAATAGTTCTCTCAGTCTGTCCATCAGTCTGCGGATGATAAGCAGAACTTAGTCTCAGCCTTGTTCCCAAAGCTTCTTGAAGAGCTCCCCAAAAATGTGATGTAAACTTCGGGTCTCGATCGGATACAATACTTGTCGGTACTCCGTGAAGTCGTACAATCTCCGCTATATATATCTCTGATAGTTTCTCCACGTTGTACGTAGTCCTCACCGGTACGAAATGAGCCGACTTAGTCAGTCGATCCACGATTACCCAAATAGAATCGTATCCCTTCTGGGTTCTTGGCAAAGCCACGACGAAATCCATCGATATGCTATCCCATTTCCATTCTGGCACATCCAAGCTTTGTAGCATACCTGAAGACTTCTGATGCTCCACCTTCGCCTTCTGACATGTCAGACATGCAGCTACATACTCAGCCACTTGTCTTTTCATTCCTGGCCACCCAAAATTCACCTTCAAGTCCTGATACATCTTCTTCATTCCAGGATGAATGCTTAACTTGCTCTTGTGACCTTCATCCAAAATCAATCTTCTCAAGTCAGGGTTGTTAGGCACACAAACCCTATCCTTGCACCGTAGGATATTGTCACTTCCTACCTTGAATTCTGGGTCCTTACCTTGACTTACCAAATTTCTTTTCCCGAGCAGAAACTCATCTTGTAACTGTTGATCTCGGATTTCTTCCATCAATCCATTGGTAATTCTGATCATCCCGAACTTCAGTTCTCCCTCGGACAATCTCACATCCAAGCTCAAATCTCGAAATTGCTCTAACAGCTGCAGCTCCTTCACCATCATCGACGAGATGTGCATCTTCCTGCTCAAGGCATCAGCAACAACGTTCGCCTTTCCAGGATGATATTGTAGAGTGAACTCGTAATCTTTAAGAAACTCCATCCACCGACGCTGCCTCATGTTCAGCTCCTTCTGCTCAAACAAGTACTTCAAGCTCTTATGATCACTGAATATAGTGAAATTGCATCCATACAAGTGATGCCTCCAAATCTTCAGTGCAAATACGATCGCAGCTAGTTCCAAGTCATGAGTTGGATAATTCTTCTCATGCACCTTCAGTTGTCTTGAAGCATAAGCAACCACCTTCCGATGTTGCATCAGCACACATCCCAAACCTTGATATGAAGCATCACAGTATACCTCATAAGGTTCCTCCGGTTGCGGTAAGACGAGTACAGGTGACGTCGTCAACCGTTCCTTCATCGTCTGAAAGCTAGTCTCGCACGCTTCAGTCCATGCAAAAGGTTGGTCCTTCCTCGTCAGTTGAGTCAAAGGTCCAACTATCTTCGCGAAATTCTCGATAAAACGGCGATAGTATCCCGCCAAACCGACAAAACTTCTGATCTCCGTCACTGTCTTCGGCCGTTCCCATGACAATACGGTCTCCACCTTTGCTGGGTCCACAGCTATTCCCTCCTTAGAGATCACATGACCTAAGAATTTTACCTCTTCGAGCCAAAATTCGCACTTGGAAGGATTGGCATACAACTCCTTCTCCCTCAGCACTTGTAAAACTTGTCGCAAGTGCTCCTCGTGGTCTTCGGCATTCTTCGAGTAGATTAAGATATCGTCGATAAACACCACGACGAATCGATCCAGGAACGTATGAAAAGTCATATTCATGTAAGCCATGAATATTGCAGGTGCGTTCGTTACCCCAAATGGCATCACTAAGTACTCATAGTGTCCATAACGGGTTTTGAATGCCGTCTTCTGGATATCCTCGGTCTTGACCCTGATTTGATGATAACCCGACTTCAGGTCGATCTTCGAGAATACCGTAGCTCCTCGCAGTTGATCCATCAAATCATCAATCCTAGGTAACGGATACCTATTCTTGACGGTTACTTTGTTCAGTTGCCGGTAGTCGACACATAATCTCGATTTCCCGTCCTTCTTCTTCACCAATAAGACTGGAGCTCCCCAAGGTGAAACGCTTGGTCGTATGAATCCCTTCGACAGAAGATCTTCGAGTTGGGACTTCAGTTCCACTAGCTCCGCAGGTGCCATACGATATGGTGCAATCGATATCGGCCCTGTTCCCGGTACGATGTCTATCGCAAACTCAATGTCGCGTACAGGCGGCAATCCAGGTACATCGCCAGGAAAAACATCCGTGAATTCCTTCACCACTGGAATACTGCCAACTTCTGGGTTCCCTTTGCTCTCCAAGCTTAGCAAAACAGAATACTCCTGAGATCCCTCGTTCAAAGCGACGCTGATGTGATTGGCAGATAGATACTCGGAAAGATCCGAATCAGGAAATACCACTCTCTTTCGGTTGCAGTCCAAAAGACAATGATAGCGGGACAACCAATCCATTCCTAGGATAACATCTAGGTTCTTAAGAGTTAGGCATACTAGGTTAGCATGGTAGATCCTATTGTTGTATGTTATCGGACAATACATGCATGCTGAATTAGCAAGTAGAGTCTTGGCAGGAGTAGCAACTATCAGATCGAAGCTCAAAGCAGTAATGGGAAGTCTTAATCTGATTGCACACTCTCTAGAGATAAACGAATGCGTTGCACCGGAATCAAAAAGTACGGATAGAG